>NC_057354.1:119930653-120255236 GCF_016509475.1 Prionailurus bengalensis | reverse complement strand
TATTCCAAGCCTAGGTCTTGTCTTGAAGAATCCACCTGGGTCTTTGAAAGCACTTGCTCTTGAAGCCCTGGGCCACAATATATACCATCTAACTCCCCGTGGAGAGGTTCTGAGACGGCACAGAGACGGAAGGAGGCTAGCTGATCCCAGCTGATATGAGTGAAGTCATCATGAATGCTCTATATCAGTTCAGCCATCAGCTGAATACCACTGAGTGACCCCAGGGGAAGCCATGTGGAACAGAAGAATCATCCAGCCAACCCCCACCCAAATTCTTGACCCCAAAGATTGTGAGATTATAATCAAAACAGTTCTCACTTTAAGCCACTACGTTTCAGGGTAGATAGTCTGTTATGGAACCTGGTGACCAAAATATTTGGCATTAGACTTTTCAAGGGCAAAGCAAGGCAATAGTGATGCAGCATTTTCAGTATTTTCTAAAAACGCAAGGAAAAAAGATGCAAGCTAAGGATTTTGTATCCACCCATCCACGCTGTTTTTCAGGCACTGAACTCTATAGGAAAAAAAACCTGTTTTTAAAATGCAAGAATTCAAGGAATAATATGCACATAAGCCCATCCTAGGTATTTACTAAAGCAGGGTCAGCAAATTTTTTTTAAAGCACCAGATTAGCAAACATTTGGGGTTTGCAGGTGTAATATTCAACTCTGCCATTGTAGCACAAACGCCTCCATAGATATGTGCAAATAAGTGAGTGTAGCTATGCCCACAAATAAAATGGATTTACAAAAATGGGCAGCCAGCTTGATTTGACCCATGGGTTGCAGTTTGCCAGTCCTGTACCAGAAGAAAAGAAATAGAGAAAGTTATTTTTCTTGGGGCACCCGGGTGGCTCAGTTGGTTAAGCGTCCAGCTCTTGCTCTCGGCTCAGGTCTTGATCTCAGGGTTGTGAGTTCAAGCCCCACGTTGGGCTTGGTGTTGGGCTCAGGGTTGGGCGTGAAGCCTACTTCAAAAATAGAAAGAAAAGAAAGTTATTTCTCTCGAAAAAGTGCAAGACCCATATGATTTAAGAAAATAAGGGGCACCTGGGTGGCTCTGTCAGTTAAGACTCTTGATTTCAGCCCACACAGTTTGTGGGTTTGAGCCCCACATGAGGCTCCACACAGACAGTTCAGAGCCTGCTTGGGATTCTCTCTCCGCCCCTCCCCTGCTCATGCTCTCTCTGTCAAAATAAACTTTAAAAAATAAAATTAAAAAAAATAATTGGGCCCCTGTGTGGCTCAGTTGGTTAAGCGTCCAACTTCAGCTCAGGTCATGATCTCACGGTTCACGAGTTCAAGCCCCGCATCGGACTCTGTGCTGACAGCTCAGAGCCTGGAGCCTGCTTCAGATTCTGTGTCTCCTCCTCTCTCTGCCCCTCCCCTGCTTGTGCTCGCTTGCTCTCTCTCTCTCTCAAAAATAATACACATTTAAAAAATGTTTTCATAATTAAAAAAATAATATATCACAACCAAGTAGGATTTTGTATTAATCTGCTAGAACTACCATAACAAAATACCACAGATTGGCCTAAGGAATAGAAATGTATTTCCTCACAGTTCTGGAGGCTTAAAGTCCAATATCATAGTACCACAAGGGTTGGTTTCTTCTGAGGCCTCTTTCCTCAGCTCGTTGATAGCCGTCACCTCCCTGTGTCTTCACATGGTCTTCGCTCTGTACTGTGAGTGTCTGTCCTAAGGATACCAGTCACTGTGAAGTAGGGCCCACCAACCTCATTTTAATTTAATTATCTCTTTAAAGACCCTATCTTCAAATACAGTCACATTCTGCAGTACCGATCAAGATTTCAACAACCTTGGGGCACCTGGGTGGCTCAGTTGGTTAAGCGTCCGACTTCGGCTCAGGTCACGATCTCACAGTCTGCGAGTTTGAGCCCCGCGTTGGGCTCTGAACTGACAGCTTGGAGCCTGGAACCTGCTTCAGATTCTGTGTCTCCCTCTCTCTGACCCTCCCCTGTTCATGCTCTGTCTCTCTCTCTCTCAAAAATAAACACTAAAAAATATATTTTTAATATAAAAAAAAAGACTTCAACAACCTAGATGTAAAGGTTAAAACTATAAAACTCTTAGAAGAAAACATAGGTGTAAATCTTCATTACCTTGGCCTCCTTAGACACACCCCACAAGCACAAATGACAAAAGAAAAAGCAGATAAATTTGGCTTTATCAAAATTAAATACTTTTGTGCATCAGAGGACACCATAAAAAAATGCAAAGACAGTCTACAGAATGGGAGTAAATATTTCCAAATAACATGCAAGCTGAGGGACTTATATCCAGAATCCACGAACGAACATAATCATAACACAAATAACCCAGTTGAAGGGTTAACCCAGTTGAATAACCCAGTTGTGATGGCTCCCATCACAATCGCAGATAATAACAAGAGTTGGTGAGGATGTGAAGAAATTGGAACCTTGATACTTAACTGGTGGGAAGGAAAATGGTGCAGCTCTTTCAGAAAATAGCTTGGCAGTCCTGAAAATATTACACATGAAGTTATATGACCTAACAATTCTACCTCTAGGTACATATATACCCCAAGAGACTTGAAAATAAATGCCCACACAACAACCTGTACACAAATGTTCATAGTCTTACTCATTATGGCCAAAAAGTTAAAACAACCCCAAACTCCATCACCTGATGAATGGGTAAACAAAATGTGGTACATCCATCCATTCAGTGGAATCGTATTTCGCAATAAAAAAGAACAGAGTGTATGTTATAACATGGAAGAACCTTGAAAACATTATGCCAAGTGAAAGAGGCCAGTCACAGAAGACAGTATAGTATATGATTCTATTGATATGGAGTGTCCAGACGAAACAAATTGACAGAGACGGAAAGCAGGTTGGTGGATGCCGGGAGGCTGGAGGGGTTGGAGGGATTGGGGAAGGACTGCTAACAGCTATGGGGTTACTTTATGAGTTGATGAAAATGTTCTAAAATGATTGTGGCAATGGGCACACAAACCTGTGATTATACTAAAACCACTGAATTGTATGTACACTTTAAATAGACGAATTGAAAGGTATGTGAATTATGTCTCAACAAATCAGGCTCTTTGAAAAAAGAAAACTATAAAAACAATCCCAAAAGACACAAAAGTATACTTGAAAGAGACATCCCTTGGTTTCGGTTAAAATAGCTCGACATTGTTAAGATGACAGTTCTCCTTATGTTCATTTATAAAGTTAATATGATTCCCCCAAAATAGAAACAAGCTTTTTTCTTGTTTTCTGTAGCTAGACAAATTGATGCCAACGCTTTTATGGAAAAGTAAACACTCAAAAATCACTAGTAAAACACTGAAATGAGATATGAGAGATGACAAATATCAAAACTTACTGTGGGGCATCTTGAACGAAAATAATGTGGTTCTGGCAAATGAATAGGCAGACCAATGTAGCAGAATAGAAGGTACAGAAGTCAGTACAACCACCTAGGAAATCTAGTATACGATAAGCAGTCAAATGGCTGAGGCAAAGAAGGACTTTTTAACATGATGTTGGGGTGACCGTACAGCCATATAGAGACTCGCTCTGTTGGTGAGGTTATGGGAAGACAAATACCACCACAGAGAAGGGGAACTAGTATAACCCCTCTGAATGGGGCATTTGCCAATATCTAATGAACGGTTTGTGCATTTACCTTTCAACCTAGCACTCCAACTTCTAGGAACTTACCCTAAAGATATCTCCAGAAATAATATGCATGCTTACATATGTCCCTTCTTCACTGTACCATTATTTGTATTTGTAGAATATTGGAAGCTACCTAAGTGCCCAAACAGAGAAGACCGATTGAAGAAACCATGATACTTACAGTCGATTCCTAGGAAGGAATAAAAAGGAGTGAGGAATATCTTTATGAGCTGATTTATAATAATTTCCAGGGTGTATCATTAAGCTTTAAAAGCAGGGGTGCCTGGGTGGCTCAGTCAGTTAAGTGTCCAGCTTCAGCACAGATCATGCTTGCGGTTCGTGGGTTTGAGCCCCGCTTCGGGCTCTGTGCTGACAGCTCAGAGCCTGGATCCTGCTTCAGATTCTGTGTCTCCCTCTCTCTCTGCTCCTCCCCAGCTCATGCTCTCTCTCTCTCTCAAAAATAAATAAACATTAAAAAAAAAATTTTAAAGCAAGGTGCAAAAGCAAATCTCTAGTATGTTACATTTTGTGTAATAAAGACAAGAAATAAAATAAAATGGATTTGCTTCTTTTAGTAAAAGATCATCATAAGAACAATAAATCAGAAAACAATGAAATTGTTTGCCTGTAAAAAAATTGGGTGAGGAAACAGGTAGAAAGGATAACAGAGGGAGGGACAATTTTGAGGGTATCTTTTGGGGTAGTTTTGCCTTCTGGATGCATGTTTGTGTTATTTATATATGTTCAAAAATAAAATTAAGGGGCACCTGGCTGGCTCATTCAGGAGATCATGCAACTCTTGATCTCAGGGTCATGAGTTCAAGCCCCATGTGGGGTATAGAGATTAATTAAATAAAGTTTAAAAAATAATAACAAACTAAATTAAATTAAATCAGCAAGCATAAGAAAAAAGTTTAAACCTGTAACTAGATGCAAACAGAAACAAATAAACCCAACTGGGTGTCAAATGAACGACGTAACCACATGAAGAGGGAGAAAGAAGTAAACCAAATAATTTGTATATAGTACTTAGATATACCTTTAGTTGAATGCAAACCATAAGCTGGGGAAAGAATACCAGGAAAAGACGAAACACAGTGGCCAATAAACATTTAAAAATATTATCTTTATTGCTAAATTTACAAATTAAATTAGCAAAATATTTGATATTTAATATCCAGTGTTAAAGAGTTTTTTGGAGAATATAAATTATACAACCTTTCTGGAAAGGGATTTGGAAACATATATCATTTTTTAACGTTGATATCCTTTGACCCAGAAATCCAAATCCTTGAAACTTTTTTTATAAAAATATTTAGTGATGTATAATTAAATCTATGCATTACAATATCTTACCAGAGCTATTTCTAAAAAATAAAATTGAAAAAATATATACAGGTACAAGACTTTGATTAAATCACAAGATAGCCATGAAATAGAAGGTGCCACAGTCATTAAAATAACGGTGTAAAAGAATGTTTCATGTCATGGAAAAGTACAAAATGGTATGTGCAGTATGATTCAAATTTTGCCTAACAATATGTGTGAGAGACAAACAACCCAAGAGGAAAAGGGTCAAAAATATGAGCAGACATTTTACAGAAGGGCAAACACATATGGCAAGTGTATGTATGAAAAGATCCTCAAGATCTTTAGTATTCAGGAAAATGCAAATTAATACTACAATATTATAAACCCACTAGAGAGGCAGAAGTTGTAAAGTCTGACAATTCCCAGGGGTGCCTGGGTGGCTCAGTCGGTCGAGTGTCTGACTTTGGCTCAGGTCATGATCTTGCAGTTCTTGAGTTCAAGTCCTGCATCAGGCTCACTGCACAGAGCCCACTTCAGATCCTCTGTCCTTCTCTCTCTCTGCCCCTCCCCAGGTTGCTCTCTCACTCTCGCTCTCGCTCTCTCTCTCTCTCAAAAATAAATAAACATTAAGAAAAACATTATGATGATGATTCCAAATGTTGGACAGGAGGTTGATCAGTTGGAAGCTCTTATGCACTGATTCCCGGGAATGTAAATTGGTGCAGCTAGTTTGGCAATGCTTCATGAAGCTGAAATTTTGCATGCTTTGTAGCCAATGATTTCACCCCAAAGACTTCCTGACACATTTTCCAAGAGACATGTACAAGCGCTGCTCATAATGGCAAAAGACTAAGAACAATCCAAGTGACCAGCAAGAGAAGAACGAATGCATAAATTGTGGGTATCTCCACAATGGAAATATTAAGCAACAGCCACAGTGAAAGAATTGTATCTACACAGAACAGCTTGGATAAAGTGACCCAATGTGTTTTGAGTGAAAAAAGCAAGAGACGTATGATTACAGCATGATACCATTTTTATAAAGCTTAAAATCAAGCAAACCCAAACAATTTATGAATTCACTTTTTAAATCCACAACTTATAAAATCACTTTTATAAAGCAAGGGAATAATAAACCCAGACTAGGAGAAAATAGTTACCCTGTGGGAGGAAGGCTGGGAGAGCATCAGGTAGTTAATTGCAGTAGTAAATTACAGTTATTGCCAATTACTCATAATGTTTTGTTTCTCAGTGTTTGTGTTAAAAAAAAAAGTTAGAGGGAAAAAGTTTGTAGGGGTGTGTGTGTGTGTGTGTGTGTGTGTGTGTGTGTGTGTGTTGTCCTTCCTGAAGAAAAGATGGGAAGAACAGAAACCAAAATATTAGCAGAGATTATCTCGGCGCGGGGTGGGGGGGATTAGGAGTGATTTTAATTTTCTCTGTATTTGTTTATATTTTCAAAACTGTTAAATGAGCATGCACTTTTTTGAGAACAGGAAAAAATAGTTTTCAAAATCTCTCCTAGAACCTGTCTCATTTTCATTTGGCAGCTTGAACATCCTAGTCTTAATTTCCACGGTTATAAATTATCCGAGGGAGAGGTACGCAGTGGAATCTCCAAGGTCGTTTGTGACACCAAGTTTGGCCAGGTAGTGAGCTGACAGCAGTGGAAGTAAAGCTACAGAAGGATGTTAGCGAGCTGCGTGGGAGGCCAGACGCCTGCCAGCTGAGCGTCAGTGTGGGCAACAAGAAGATAATCACAGCTCAAGGAAAATAATTTAATGAACCTGAAAACCATTTCTTGAAGTTCTGAATCCACAGCCCTGCCCTTCAATCCCCACCAAAAATCCCTAATAACATGCAGATAAGAATACTGGAAACAAAATATCACAATCCCATCCTTGTATCAAATTAGAGTAAATTCACGCCATAATGAGTGTCATTCTGTTCTCTGGCACTCACGGACGATGCGAAAGGACTGGAAAGGGTTCAATAGAGAGTAATTAAAATGACAAGCAGAAAGAGTGTTCTTTACATGATGACAAGCAAAAACCAAACTCTGGCCTTCGGGGGAGGATGAGGGCTTAGATGCGACATGCCAAAGGTGTGCACAGTCGGGTCAGATGCGGTCACCAAATCTTGTAATCCCGGCAGGTAGGCCTGGCTGATGGTGGTTGAAAGAAGCAAATTTGGAAGAGATAAAAGGGAAAGGCTGTTTTGCACAGTGGGTAACAATGTGGAAATCCTTCCCCCCAGAGGCTGAATCATCGGTTCTCCATCTTGTCCAAACGTGAAATGAAGGCGGCACAGAAGACCAACTGGGAGGCTGGCTGGGGACAGGATGGCCAGGAAGAGGGCGGTGCTAAGACAGGGGTGTTCTCACTCTCCATAGTATCACGTGAGGTCTGAGTCTGTGACAAATTGCATGGAAAACCTTTCTGAATGAAACTTTCTGGGGTGCCTGGGTGGCTCAGTCGGTTAAGCGTCAGACTCTTGATTTCGGCCCAGGTCATGATTTCACGGTTCATGAATGAGAGCCCCGTGTCGAGTTGTGTGCTGACAGCTCAGAGCCTGCTTGGGATTCTCTCTCTTCCTCTCTCTCTCTGCCTCTCCCCGACTCCCTTGCTCACTCACTCTCTCTCAAAATAAGTAAACTTAAAAAACAAAAATAAAAAAGGGACTTTGTAAGATTTACATTATGGACAGCAATCGTGTTCTTCAACAAAACTGTCCAGGATGGTGCCGGGATGAAGAGACAGCTACACTGGTATTTTCTGTGTGCCGATGATCACGCGAAGAACTCCCATCCTGCCCTATGGAGGGAAGCTCAGGAGGCTCAGGAGCTCAGAGCTCACACGGCACCCTAGAGAACCTCGAGAATTTCCCCAGGAAGGCAACCCAGGGGCCACAGTCTCCAAGGGAGGGTATCTCTTAGGTTTTCCTGGTTTCCCAAAGGCTAATTCTTTTTGTGGTGTTTTCAGACACCTCCAAAGATCAATAAATTCCATGTTGACCGAACTGTCTAAGGTGGCTCAAGATTAGCAAATCCAGCTGTTCTCAATGTACCACTCACCTGGTATGCTTTTGGAAAAAGCCCCTACATCTCGGACCCATCCTAGACGAACTGCATTTTTTTAAAGTGCCTGCAAGTGATCGAGTGTGCAGCCAAAGTGGAGAACCACCGCGCTTCTCCATTAAAGTTAAAGTTAGTTATTTGAAGAGGTTCTGATTGTAGGAAGAGGGCAAAGGGCATTTGGGGATGAGCTCAGCGGAAGAAGCAAGGCGGCTCTGCCTGCGTGCAACCCCGGGTTGTCCCCACACGGGCGACAGGGGCAGGCGTGCCGAGCTGCTTCACCTTCCTGAATGTCACCAGACCGCCTTGGACATTGGAAGATAAGTTTTTCAGGTCCCTGCTGTCACGTGAGGGAGGACAGAGAAGAGAGCTATGCGTGCCCCTTCCTCTTGTAGGCACTGCCTCTGTGCTCCTCTCTAGAACCAGAGAGAAGGATGCATGAGCCCAGCAAGCCCCAGGAACAGGAACGTGCTTTCTTGTCACCATTGCTGAGCTGTCCCATCTCTTTTTTGCTTCTCCACATTTACCAGTTTCCTCATCTTGCGGTTAGCCCCTTCTGCTCCACGTCGGCACAATTACGTTCCTCGTCTCAGCATTTCAGCGCTCAGCCCGTGGCAGCCTCCACCTCTTCCTGTTCCCCATAGCGACTCCTTCTAGGGCTTGGATCACCACTATTGAGTGCTTCTCTGGGTCTACTCAGGGGCTTCTGTGGCTTCAGTTCAGGTCATATTAAGGGTGCTTCCAGGATTGGTTAGGACAACTGTATACCAGGAAAGTTCTTCCTTTTCCTCACATCACAAAGTCTCCATCGTTTGCAAAGATGCCCGAGCAAAGAGCCCAAATTGCAGAAAGGAAAAAAAAAAAGTCACCCTTTGGAACTGGAGGGGCCACAACAGCTATAGCTAACCACGTGGAACGCAAGGAGGGCCAAGTCCCACACTCTGTGTTGGCAACTGCCCGGCACTGCCACCCGGGGCTCTGGGCTCCCCCTTGGCAGGACAGCCTCCCACCTCCTCCATTTCTCCCTTAGGTATGCAGTACTCGCTCTTTAATGCCCTGCATGGAAAACCACTGTAGAGTGAGGAAACTTCCAGAAACAAACTTCACCCACAATCTCAGGTGCCCACATGACCCTCAGTGTCATTTGCTGAGGTTTTTAAAGGCATGTCTATCACCCCACTTATTTCCCCAATCTTTTGTTGTTCCCCACCTCCAGATCTACGTACTCCCTTCCGCACATTGAGTGTTAATTTCCTACCTCATTCACTGGACTCCGTCCCTTCATAGATGCTAATACCACTTACATCATCCTTTACTGTCTCCATCAATATCTGTCCATACCCTGTTTCTAGATCTAACTCAAACTTCACCTCCAAGGAGATGGCTGTCTTACAACTAACTTCACTGCATTCTGACCACGTCTGTGTTGTATCTCCTACCCCGCCAGGCCCGGTTGTAGTGTATTGATTTTTACGTTTGTTGACATGTTGATTAAGTAAGTAGTTTGGGTTGTTTCATATACACCCATTATGCTTCCTCAACTAGATTTCAAAGTTCCCCAAAACCCAGGACTCATGGTCAGACACAAAAGAGCTGTGGCTATGAGAGATGAGATGTAGGCCTTGGGTTTGGGTTGGACCTCAGAGGGTCTGTACCTGGCCGGGATGCCGGTGTTACATGTGATTATGATGGATGAGACTGTATTCTATATGTAGACTACCATATCTTAAACATTCTCACCAGTCAGCATCCTTTCACGGCTCTTCAGAAATCTGGAAAAGTCATGTACCTGAGGAGGTTGAGAACCTATGTTTGGTGTTTGGTGAGAAACCTCAAAGAAGAAAAACATGCCAACACTACACAAATTACAATGCTCTGCACTGTGTTTCTAGGACTTTCTCACTAACAGCTAATATTTAATGAGCACATACTGTATATGAGCCTATGAAATAGAAGGTGGGATAGAAAACAGACCTGGAAATTACCTGCTTAAAGAAGCTTACAGACCCTTCCTCAGGTGGCTGGGAAGATGGCGGACATTCAGACTGAGCGTGCCTACCAAAAGCAGCTGACCATCTTTCAAAATAAGAAGAGGATCCTGCTTAGAGAAATTGGCAAGGAGAAGTTTCCACAACACTACAAAAACAGTCTGGGCTTTTGAGATGCCCACGGAGGCCACTGAGGACACCTATAGTGACAAGAAATGCCCCTTTACTGGTAATGTCTCCATCTGAGGGCAGATTCTGTCTGGTGTGGTGGCCACGATGAAGATACAGAGGACCATTTTCATCCACTGAGACTACCTCCACTGCATCCCAAAGTACAACCGCTTCAAGAAATACCACAAGAACATATCCATGCACCCGTCCCTTTGCTTCAGAGACATCCATGTTGGCGACATTATCACAGTGGGTGAGTGCCAGCTCTCAAGCAAGACTGTGTGCTGCAATGTGCTCAAGGTCACCAAGGCCACTGGCATCAAGAAGCAACTCTGGAAGTTGTGAGACTAGACGCCTGCCCACCCCAAAGAAAATAATTTTCCCAGTCAAAACAAAACAAAAAAAAGCTTACAGATGGCAGTGAATTAAACAGAAATGCTGACTTTAAAGAGAGACTATGTTAATTACGTGCATTTATTTTTATTATTTTTTTAAGAAATGCATTTCTTTTTTTATATTTCATTTATTTATATTTAAATGTTTATTTTACTCTTGAGAGAGAAAAAGAGAGAGTGCAAGCAGGGGAGGGGCAGAGAGAGGGACACAGAGGATCCGAAGCAGGCTCCATGCTGTCAGCACAGAGCCCAATGCAGGTCTCAAACTCAGGAACTGTGAGATCATCCCCTGAGCCAAAGTTAGACCCTTAACCAACTGAGCCACCCAGGTGCCCCTATTTATTTATTTTTGAGAGAGAGAGAGTGTGAGAGCGTGAGTGGGGGAGGGGCAGAGAAGGAGGTGAGAGAGAATTCCATTCAAGCTCCACGTTGTCAAAGCCCAATGCGAGGCTTGAACCCACAAACGTGAGCCAAAATCAAGAGTTGGTTGCTTAACTGACTGAGCCACCCAGGTGCCAGAGTGTATTAAAAAAAATTTTTTTTAATGTTTATTTTATTTTTGAGAGAGAGAGAGAGCGCGTGTGCAAGCAGTGAAGGGGCAGAGAGAGAGGGAGACACAGAATCCGAAGATTCTGAGCTGTCAGCACAGAGTCCAACACAGGCTTAGAACCTACTAACGGCGAGATTGTGACCTGAGCCAGAGTCAGACACTTAACCGACTGAGCCACCCAGGTGCCCCTCAAGTGCATTTTAGTAGAGGTTCAAAGCACTAGGAGAGCCCAAAGGAGAAGACCCATTCAGTCTAGAGGCATGGCAAAGTAGACTGTAACAGTGATGGTCCCCAATGGGTCATGCCTCGTGGTGCACGTGCCCTTGTGTGTTGGGACAAATGGCACACATGACAGAAGCAGAGGCTTGGGAAATACTTGCACAGTAGGACTTGCTCTCTTGAAACACTGCCCTGTGACCATAATGTAAAGAAGCCAGTCTAGCCTACGAAGAGGCCACAGGGAGGAAAACGGAGACAGTCTCACTGTTGATTAGCTCCTACTGCCAGATGTGGAGTGAGGCCATCTAGGACATTCCAGTCCGGTTGATCTTACAGTTTAAGTGCAGCCACGTGAGGGGCCCTAGTGACACCAACAAAGGAGCCTCCCAGTTGACCCCTGAAGATGAGAGGAATAATAATTAAGACTCAAAGTTTGGAGTGATTTGTTTCACACCAATAGATAGTGTACAGAAACTGGTACCTGGAAGGAATTAGCACCTTAACAAAAATATGAAACATGTAGTATTGGCTTTGGATTGTGTGGCAAAGGAAGGCTGGGGGTGGGGGGCAGGAGGTTTTGGGGGGAAATCTACTGCAGGAGCGGAAAGGCGGCACCTGTGTCTTCTAGCAGCGAAACGGCCCCAGCAGGAATTTAGAAGGTAGAAAACTGGCCTAATAAGCTTATGATTCGGACTCGGGGAATTTCCAGGCAGAATGTTAAAAGCGTAAATTGTCTTTTTTAGCAGCTTTTGCCATAAGGGACAGCAAGGAGGAACTGTTCAGCATCCCAGCAGAATTTAGAAGGAAGACGGGAGGTGTGGGGTGTGCTGGCTACCAGAGTCAAGTGTTTCGTATTTCTAGTGTCTCTAACCCACAGGAGTCTCCAAGGAAGACACGGATGGCTTCAGGGTAAAGATCAAATCAAGTTTGAGGCCGTGACTCTTTGTTAAGACCTCAGAAAGATATAAGGTGATGCTAGTAGCTCTCTCTGGAAAAGGAGCTTCTAAGAATCTTGAGGTCATTTGCCCTGTGGTTCTCTGACATGCTGCCCAAAGTGGAGGGAGGACCATCTCTAAAATAATTGTGGGAATGGCTTTTGTCTAACAAAGTAGACTCTTCTCTGACAGATTTAAAAAAAAAAAAAAAAAAGCCGACATCGTTTTAGGGGAGTCCTCGGACAGGGAGAGTTCAAAGTGAAAAAAGCCTCCCTCCCCCCTCAGCTCCACACGATCTAAGGGCAGAAAGAGCTACTCAGCTGCAGACACAGTTCTTACAGACCCAGAAGAGTATCTCCGAAGCCAAGAGGCACAGAGAACAATCGACTGAGGAAACACTCCCAGCGAGCTAGCAGGGCCTTGGCGCACGAGCATCCTTCCCTCCAAAGTAGAGAGCCTCGACAACACGGATCCTGCTCGGTTCAGAATTGCCCAGTCACTGTGTGTCTCCCTCCACTCCCTCCTGGGACCTGAGTGTTTACCAAGGTCATCAGGCCCTCTCTCACCACTGTGAGATGTGAGTCGAGGAGATGATTCTCTTTTTAGTTCACCGTCCTTGACCCAAGGGGACCCAGGGAGGAGCTGCAAGCCAGGAGCCTTGCACAAACCGGAATCTGATTGGATCCGGAAGCCCTCCTCTGTGAGCCTGGGCCCCTGATTGGATGAGGTGTGTGGGCACCGGGAAGAGTGAGGGCATCCCACGTGCAAGGATGTGAGCCATTTGTTAGAGGAGTGGTCCTCTTAACCATGCCTCCCAGTGTACCCACTAGGTATCTCCCAGTATCCCCGCTGTGTGTGTCTCCCTCCCCCATAGACTTTCAGTGCGGCCTTGGGATTTGCTTTGGCCAGTGGGACAATGACGCACCAGAGGCTTGACGGGCACTTGCACGTTAGAACAGATGCCACGTAAGGAAGACCATCGGCTTACTGGAGGAGGAGAGACCACATGAAGGGGAACTGAGGTGCCCCAGGTGTGAGCCAACAACCGCCAGACATCTTGACCATCAGCCCCTCCAGCCCCTCCTACCCTATGTTGAATGAGTATGTTCAGGTGAAACCAGCAGAGGAACTAGTCAGTCAATCCACAGAATCATGGGAAATTCTACATCATTGCTAGTTTGAGTAAAAAGTTTCAGGATGGTTTTGTTAGGCGGCAATAGGTAACTGACTCACGGGAAGATTTAAAAAAGCCTTCTTGGAAGAGCTGGTACTTAAAGATGAAAGAGTGAGCGCATAGAAGGCCACAGATAGGTTATCCCTGGCACCGCAAGGTAGGAGGCATGGGGGAAGGGGGAGGACAGGGAATTACAGGCCGCTTCATGCTTAATATGCCACAGTCTGTGGGAATTACACCCAGAAGGGGTAAAGAAGTCCCCCTTTTTGGAAAATAAGTCTTCCATTACTCATCAGAGGTCTTGGCTTAGCTGTGGGGGTCTTAGAGGTCTGGAGCTTTCCCACTTCTATTGACCAAACATATGCCATACAGGAGATTGTCCGGGTTGGCGGTGGCCAGAGGACAACGCGCTGTCACTTCTCGGCTGCATTAATGGGAAAGAAACAAACACCCACGCTGCACCAGCTGGACGTGGCTCAAAGGCCGGGGGCAGTGTCCGGGGCTCAAAGGCCAGAGACTCAAGGCTTACTGTATATGTGCTATTGTTTTCAGACCATGCAATGCTGAACACTGTACATAATTTCTCTGGGTTTCGTGTCTTCATTTGTAAAATGAGCAGGTGTCCGCTAACTCTGAAATCCTATATAAGGTCCTAGGAAGATATTTTAATGCATAAATAAATATGTAAGTGCCTCCCACATAGTAAGCAGCCAAATATTTGTTGAACCTGAGTAGGCATTAGCAACAAAATGGACTCTGGTAGCACTGAAATACTATTCTCTGTAAGTCAGTACAACACTTTTGGAATGCAAATGGGAATAAGAATCAAGAGTCATAAAAATGTTTGTTCTTTGACTTTGTCATCCCATCCTTGGGAATTTATCCCAAGGAAATAATTAAACATACGATAAAAGCTATATGCATCACCACCAATGTCAAAAAAAAAAAATTCAGCACCAATCTGAATATGCAATAAAAAGATAAATTATTGCCTGGGCAATATTATATAGCCATTACAAGAAATATTCTGAAAGGTGTAGAATCACAGGATTCCCTAATTAGGGGAATATGATATATCTATATCTATATCTATATCTATATCTATATCTATATCTATATCTATATTATTTCCGGAGCTGTATAAAAATGGACCCTGCCAGAAAGAAACATGCAAACATGAAAATCGTTGTATAAAAGAGCTGAGATCATAGTGAAGGTTTTTCTTCTTCCTTATATGCTGCCTTTATAGTAAAGTTTTTTAAAACTTCATTGTCCCTGCTCTTCACCCTGGTGAGTAACCAGGTGTTCCTGTGGGAACAAGAGAAAGCCCACCACGTGTGCTCTGGGAGTGGCCTGGGGCCTTCCACGCCGCAGGAGCCCTGACAGAGGCACAGGCCCCTCCTGATAGCATCCAGGAGACCCACCAGGGACGCAGAGGGGCTGACCAGGAAGAGGGGCAAGCTAGCAAAGGGTAATTTAGACTCTCTGTAACTCCATCAAAGGAAGAAAGTATAACAAGGCCACGGTGAGAGACCCTGAGGTGCCCCACGTTGTGCCAAGATGGTTGTGGCAGGAGACCAGAGAACAAGGAAACGGCACTGCCCGAGAGGTGACCTGACCAAGTGTTTTGTTGGTGGAAACCAGAGAGAGGCACTGACAGAAGTGGCATCGCCTCACCCCCCCACCCCCATCTGAAGTTAAGATCATCTTCTTCATTCAAACTAACCAGTAGTTTTGAGCATCTACTTTGCATAAGACGCTGAAGAAGACACAAAGATGACTAAGACAGGGTTTCTGCTGCAAGGAGCTGGCATCCCAGCACGGGGTGGGGGAGGGGGAGAAGAGAGAGAGAGAGACACAGACACAGAGACAGAGAGGATTATCCCACAAGGCAGAACACTTAAAAGTGGGGGAACCAGTGCTACCAAAGTCAGGAGGAGGAAGACACCATGTCCGGCCAGAAGGATCACTTGCCTGGCCCTTAAAGGACGGGTTTTGTCGGAGATGACCCCTGGGGAGGTGTTTCAGGCTGCAGAGCCGGTGGAAGCCAGATGGCAGAGGTGGGGAAGCCCCTGGTACACTTGGGCAGCGGTGAGCGGTCTGGTGAGGCTGGTCCAGAGCATGCAGAGCGAGGGCAGGGAGAGATTTGGTGGGAAGGGGGAGTGGAGCCAGGAAGGGTTCATAGCTCCAGTGGTCTGCCGGGCTGTGCTTTCAAATAAGGCACCAGGGCGCCTGGGTGGCTCAGTCAGTTAAGCATCAGACTCTTGATTTCGGCTCAGGTCATGATCTCACATTCATGGGATCAAGCCCCACGTCAGGTTCTGTGCTGACAGCGTGGAGGCTGCTCGGGATTCCCTCTCTCTCTCTCTCTCTCACTCACTCAAAATAAATAGGGAGGAGCCAAGAGAGCTTGATACAGCGGGGGTGTCTGCAAGTGAGCAGAAAGGAAAAGATGGGAGGAAGGTCACAGGGGCAGAACTGATAGGGTTTGGTGATTGACTGGTGTCGGGTGGGAGGAAGGAGTCGTAGATGATTCCGGGGCTAAAGCCCCCTGAGACAGAGCCCTGGGCATGCTGGCAATGGGGACAGGAAATGGGCTGGATGAGGAGGTGAAAGCGAAGGGTTAGCTTGGGAAGCAGTGAGTTCGGTGCAAGTGGCCCAGTCCAGCGAGAGGCTTGAGCAACCAGGCAGGACTTCGCGGGAGAGCCGGCCATTCAAAGGCTGTAGCTACAAAGGCAGAAGTGTCCGATGAGGGCTGAAGGCAGAAACTCACTGCACAATCTGTTGACATCAGAGGAGAGGAAGCAAATGACGGGAAAAGTGGCGGAACTGAGGGCGCAGAGGAGAGCACGGTCCCGAGGCTTGGATGGAAAGTGGCAACTGTCCTGTCCAGGGCAAGGCAGGGGCGGTGGTCTCAGAAGAAGAGTTTCGGGCGGGCAGAAGCCAGGCTATGAGAAGCTGAGAGCACGGTCACAAAACGGGGACAGGCTTTCTTAACTTTTTCATTACGTTTGGCAGTAAGGAGAGGAGGGCTGGGTGGCAAGCTGAAGGGGGTTCAGGGTCAAGGGGAAATGGGTTTTAGGGTGTATACCTTTGAACATGTTTGTAGGTAAGAGATGGTGAAAAAGGGCAACGGAGCCTCACTGCCCTGGAGAAGAGGGGACGGGGCAGTGGTGAAGTCAGCTGTAGCAGAAAACAAGTACTTGGTCCTCCAAGTCAGTGCTGTTTAAAGACAGTTGTTTTTTGTTTGTTTTTTTTTAATGACAGAAACTTCCTTCAGGCAAACCTTACTCAGAACCACAATATCCAGGGGCGCCTGGGTGGCTCAGTCAGTTAAGCATCCGACTTCAGCTCAGGTCATGATCTCGTGGTTCATGAGTTCCAGCCCCTCGTCGGGCTCTGTGCTGACAGCTCAGAGCCTGGAACCTGCTTTGGATTCTGTGTCTCCCTCTCTCTCTGCCCCTTGCCCGCTCATTCTGTTGGTGTGTGTGTGTGTGTCTCTCTCTCTCAAAAATAAACATTAAAAATTAAAAAAAAAACCGCAATATCTAAAATCATTGATGCTGAGTTATAATAGGGAACTAGCAGGCCACAGAAGGCCCTCATCCTCCTGGGCCATCAGCTCCAAGCAAAACAGAAAGGGAGGAGACAAGATGGAGAAGAACATAAAGTCAGTGACAGAGAAAAGTGAGAGATCTTGCTGCAGGCTTTGTGGGGATGTTGAAAAACTTAGAGCTTAATGAAAGAAAGAATTTGGAAGAGTCATGGTGGAGAATGAGCTACTGATAGCACTTGAGCTGGAAAACATGGGATTTCTGAGCAACAGGGAGGTCCCCACTGAGTTAGAGCCTGAATCGCAAGTACAGCTGGCTGGCACATGGCTTTCCTCCAGCAAGGCCACGGCTGCAGCAGAAACAGCCTGGGATGGTCATTATCCAGGTTGGGCGCTGGCACAGTCTGATGGGAGGCTGGGACGTGAGGGCATCTCAAGAGCGTTCAAGGGCATGGTACAGGGGGTCAACCTTCTCTGGGGTCCCCTATTTGCCAAGCCAGACAACAGGGCCTTCCTTTATACCTGGGGATGCACACCTTTGGCTGCAATTGGTGGGAAACAAGGCTCCTTTAAGGGACAGGACACCAACAGCTTTGGACTGAGATTTTCAGTGAAATATTCGGCACAATTTTAAAAATTATAGTAAATTGTACATGACATTAAATTTTCCATTTTAGCCATTTTACGAGGTACCGTTCTGTGGTATTAAATAATTTACATCCTTGTGCAATCATCACCACCACCCACTTCCAGAACTTTTCCATCATCCCCAACGGAAACCATCTGTACCCATTAAACACCACTCTTCCATTTTCCCCTCCATCCCAGCTTCTGATAACCACTGCTCTACTTTCTGTCTCTCTGAATTTGATTACTCTAGGTGCCTCCTACTGGGGAAACCATACGAGGTTTATCTTTTTTGTGACTGGCTTCTTTCACTTAGCATAATGTCTTCAAGGTTCATCCATGTTATAGCCTATGCCAGGATTTCTGTCCTTTTTACGGCCGAATAATATTCCATTGTATGTGTACACATTTTGTCTACCCATTCATCAGTGAGTGGACACATGGGCTGACTCCACCACTGGGCTCCTGTGAATAACACCACTGTGAACTCTGGGGTACAGATATCTGTAGTCCCTGTTTTCATTTCTTCTGTGCATGTACCCAGGAGTAGAACTGTTCATGGTGTATTCTTCAAAACGATACACATAACTGAATAAAAGTAGATCAATACAACTTTGACCAAAATCGGTGGCACTGGACGTGCGGAAGGTCAGAACAAGGAGGCCCGGGTGCCAGCACCCTTGCCTGGGCAGGACTGATGGCAGCCGCTCACACCCATTTCTAGAGCCCTAGGCTAGGATGTCCGGTCGGTCTTTTAGGATTCAAGGCCTGACCCTAGAAGGATACTTGATTATCTCAGTTTCAGGAAAGAAAGGAGCCATTCCAGGCTTCCAAGGCACCATTTCTGGAGGCAAACGCACACACACAGCTGTGTGAAGCAGGAAGTTCACAGACAGCTGTGGTTTGAGCACAGGTGATAAGAACAGGTCAGTCCTAAAAATAAAGCCCAGTTGTGAGGGGGCACCCTAGCCTTCCCTTTCTGGTGTTATTTATGGGTCAAACCACACAGGCTTTGGAACCAAGACAGTCTTCTGTTTAAATCTGTGCTCCCACTAGAGTTGGCTCTGTTAGCTTGGGCAGGTCATTCTGTCCCCTGATTCTCAGTTTCCTCATCTGTAAATTGAGTGGCTGAAAGGACTAAACGATAAACGTATGCATGAATGACCAACACAGAGTCTAGCACGCGGTGAACTCTCAGTAAATGTCGATTTCCTCCTTTTCCCACCTCAGTGGCCCCCCTGCCTCCACCCTCTTCTGGACTTCAGGAGCCTAGGAACCCTCGGCTTCTCTGGCACCTTCCCACAGAGCTTTAAGCTACCAGAAAAACAAAGAGGCAGAAACACTGCACCTTTGCCTTCTAGTGGTGAAAGAAGCCCATTGCAGGCACATGCAACGAAGTACACGTTCATACTTTATTGGTTGATGAATCAGAGGTCCGGTCTAATTTACAAATGCATATCTGAGTCATCAGCAATACAGCACTGTAACTAGAGTTTACTGCTTACTATTATTCATGATTAAATACTATAAAGCAGGATAATTAGGAGGCCTCATTACATATATCACATTTATTTGGTTTGACTGACTGACTCCAACAGTAACTATCCATATTTGGCCTCATGTTCATCCGTTTGTAAATGTCAAAGAGCTGATGGTTGAGAGGACTTCTTGAGCCCAGCCAGAGATATCATAACGTCCTAGATCAGAGTACGGACCAGGACACCGTGGAGGTTGGGAAAGGTGTTGTTTTGGAGATGATTCATGAAGGACCTAAATGACTGAGGGTGAGACACACGTGTTGTTTTTCAGAAAGGCTGAAAACATGGGAGCTGGAAGGAGACTGAGTAGCTGCCAAACAAGGCATCCATAAGAGCTCCTGGGATGTCTGTCTACGTTCTGACTGGAGAGCAATGTTTTCACAGGCAGACGGGCTGGCTGAGGAGAAGTACGACTGGAGATAAGATGTGTTTGGAGGGTGGGGAGGACATGGCTCCTGGGGTGGGCCTGGTAGCAGGTGAGAGAAGGCCCATAGAGTACAGGGCGGGGAGACGTTGACAAGATAGGAGAGCGTGCAGGTTGGTGGGTGTCACTCCAAGTAGCCACCTGGTGAGTTCCCCGACAGCCAGGCAGTATAAGGATGCAAAGTGACCAGGGTCATGGTGGTCCATGAGCCAGTACTTGGGCCCAGCCAGAATCTGGGAGGCATGGAGCAGTCACACAGAAGCCCCGTTCCCCAAGAAGTGGGCAGGGTACACTGGTGGGGACCCAGCGATAGCATCAGGAGCACCTTCCAGCCAGAAAGTAGCCTTGACTACAAGTCCTAAGCTATGTCTGGAGGTTGTGTGTCTCACAGTTGCTCATTGTATCAGGGTAATCAGCATACTTGTCAAAATGCTAACTCCTAGGCCCTGTCCCAGATCTCTGGACCTTCATGGCATGGGGAGCCATGCATGGCATGGGGAGGGGGGATGGGGGGGCGCCGTGCTAAGAATCTCTACTTTCAGTACCCCTCCCCCAGGCGATTCCTATGTCTATGCCTAAGGCTAATCAGCTCTCCCTGGACCAGCAGTGGGATGTTCCCAGGTGGTTGGGCAGGGCCCAGGGGCCATAGCTATGGGATAAAGGATGGGAGGAGCAGGAAGTCTGTACACTACCCACTCCACAAAGCCCAGCAGCAGCCATGCTAGTCCTGGAACCTAACAGAAGTTCTACTACGTGCTGACCAATGGGCTCTGGCTTTTGGACCTTGATGGGATACCATGTGGTTCCTGCAATACTAAAAATGACACATGCCTCAACATTTTTTTTCTTACGTAAGATTTTTGGTTTGGGTTTTGTGTTTTGTGTTTTGTTTTTAAGATGAAGTGTGAGTTGATGTACATAGAACCAGGGCTAGCCTCGCGCAAAATATAGGTGAATGGTTTGTTTCTGTCCTGTTACAAGCCCACCCCAAGGTACCCATTGCCTTCATGTGGCAGTGGGTACCAGCACCTTCACCGTGGTCCCCCTTCCCACCCCACTAATGAGTACTGCATTCTCTGGCACCTTCTTCAAGTACATGACCTCTGCAAAAACCTATACATGCAACGAGTAAGGAGGTGATACGTCATCTGTGATGCAATCAATTCAATGGATTAGGCAGCCTTTGAAACTACTATAAAGATTGTTTAGAAATGTAGGGAAATACTAATTAAATAGTATGTGTTATTAAGAAACCATAGACACTAATCTCTCGGATATCGACCTTAGCAACATTTTTCTAGCTATGTCTCCTCAGGCAAGGGAAACAAAAGCAAAAATAAACTATTGGGACTACACCAAAATAAAAAGCTTTTGCGCAGCAAAGAGAACAATCAACAAAACTAAAAGGCAACCTATGAAATGGGAGAAGATATTTGCAATGATATGTCCAATAAGGGGTTAATATCCAAAATATATAAAGAATTTACACAACTCAACATCAGAAAAACAAATAATCCAATCTTTAAAAAGAACCTTCATGCACTGTTGGTGGGAATATAAACTGGTGCAGCCACTGTGGAAAACAATATGGAAGTTCCTCAAAAAGTTAAAAATAGAAACACCATATGATCCAATAATGCCACTACTGGACATTTACCCAAAGGAAACAAAAACATTAATTTGAAAAGATGTGCACCCCCATTTGCAGCATTACTTACATCAGCCAAGATATGGAAGCAACCTAAGCGTATCAATAGATGAATGGAAAAAGAAGAGGCAGTGTATATATACAATGGAATATTAGCCATAAAAATGAATGAGAAAAAAAAAAAAAGAATGAGATCTTACCAACATAGATGGACCTAATGGGTGTTATGCTAAGTGAAATACATCAGAGAAAGACAAATGCCACACAATTACACTTATAGGTGGAATCTAAGAAACAAAACAACTAGGGGCACATGGATGGCTCAGTCGGTTAAGCGTCCGACTGAGACGTGACCTCAGGTCACGATCTCACGGCTCGTGGGTTCGAGGTTAGAGCCTGGAGCCTGCTTCAGACTCTGTGTCTCCCTCTCTCTCTGCTCCTCCCCCATTTGTGCTCTGTCTCTCTCTTTCTCAAAAATAAATAAACATTAAAAAAATGCTTAATGAAACAACTAAACAAACAGATGGGAAGAAAAGCAGGAATAAAAAAAGAGCAGAAACAGACCCATAAATAGAACAAACTGGTAGTTGCCAGAGGGGCGGGGGGGGGGGGGGGAGGGGAGCGGTGAGGAGGATGGGCAAAACGGGTGAAGGGGAGTGGGAGATACAAGTTTCCAGTTACAGAGTGAATAAGTCACGTGGGTGAAAGGTACAGCATAGGGAATTTAGTCAATGACGTAGTAATGGTGTTGCATGGTGACAGATGGTAGTTACCCTTGTGATGAGCCTGAATAACGTATAGAGATGTCAAATCACCACATTGTATACCTGAAACTAACGTAACGTTGCGTGTCAACTATACTTCAACAAAAAATATGTGCTATTAAGTGCAGAAAATATCAGCATAGCTACACAAATATAAAAAACAAAACAATATGCAAAAAACAGAACTTGTAAGAGTTGTAACCATCTTTGTTTCTTTAAAACCTTTTAAACCGTGTCATCGTGTTGCTGTCACTAAAAACCACCTTGCTACTAAGTACTGTCCCTTTTCTTCTCTGAACTGCAAAATAATAGACCGTGCTCAGGATTGAGACATTTAATCACAGAATGGTATGTGACTGCTGAGTCTTCACTAACCTTGAAAGGTCAGAAAGCATCCCGGTGAAATCCATGATCGATGGGCTGGCTGGCAGCTCTGAGCCCAGCCTCTTCTCAGCAACCGGAGCCCCAGCTCCCAGCAGCTTGCTAATGGTCTCCTGCAGGGGTAGGTGAGGGAGACCAGCCCCTTAGCAGCTGTTCAAGCAGCAGGCTGGGAGAAGCTCTGCCCACCGCAGGGGGCAGATGACCCTGGGCAGGGTGGTGGGAAGCGCTGATAGTCTGACTTTTTATTTGGACTAATTCTGGTTGAGCTCTCCCATGAGTACATTCAGGCCCCATCCCAAGGTCTACTCCCAGTGGCAGATTTCCACTCTCTGCTTGTTCGTAGATGGAAGGAGAAGCGGGGCTGAAAATGCGAACCTCCTTTCACAGCCTGTGAGGTGAGGGGAGCTGTGATAACACTCTATAAGTCCTCCTGGTGGAAACGCCAGGGGCTGGTCACTCCCGGGTGAACTCGCATGAAGTGGTGTCGCTATGCCAGGAAACGCAGTCAGAGAAACACTCACCTGAGAGTCGGTTTCCCCGCAGGGAGCTCAGTGAGACAGCAGAGACATCTTTCCTTGGGGAGAGAGGGCAGAGGAGAATGTTGGTTCCCGGGATGTAATTAGAGATTCAGAGGACTTGGCTGGAGACAGGGAGCCCGCGTGGGGTACACAGGGGAATGCCTGTGACCTGGAAGAGCATTAGTGCCACAGAGATGTTGGGTGCTGTGGAGAAGAAAGCTGGGGGAAGGTGAAGAAAAGCATCTTTTTCCAAGGGAAACGATGGAAGATACGATGCCATTGTGAAGCTTCCCTTTTCGGCCTTTGGCTCTTCCGATCCCTAGGAAGCTGGAGAATATAAATACTAGGGGTGCCTGGGTGGCTCTGTGGGTTAAGCATCTGACTTTGGCTCAGGTCATGATGCCAGGTCGTGAGTTCAAACCCAGCATCAGGCTCTGCACTGACCGTGTGGAGCCTGCTTGGGATTCTCTGTCTCCTTCTCTCTCTGCCCTTCCCCCAATTGCACTTTCTCACCCTCTTTCTCTCAAAATAAACAAATAAACTGACAAAAAAAAAAAAAAAGAATATAAACCCTCTATCATTGAGTTAATTCTACCCATGAGTCTTAAAAATGGTTCTGCAAAATGAAGACGAGTAAGAAGCCAAAAAGTTGCTGACTTGCAGATAAAACTTAAAAGAGTGGTCACTGAAATGAAAAATGCAAATTTCATATATAGTCTTAAGATTACATGGTCTGTTGTGGCTGCTTCCCCCTAAGCTCAGGATCTATAATCTGGGTACTGACAGGATGCATGCAGTGGGATCAAGCTTTGGGCCTGTTAGCACCAATGGGAAAGACATAATCCAGGCATGAACAACCAAAAGAAAAGAGAGGACGTTAATACACAACGTCTTTATGCTCTCTCTATAAACAATATAACTCTCAGTTCATGGCTACTAGTTTACTAAACTTTTCAGTAAACAACTCTTACTCTTGAAAAGTAAGGAACATTCAATAAATAAATACATACATATAGGGGGCACCTGGGTGGCTCGATAGGTTAAGCAGTAGACTTCGGCTCAGGTCATGATCTCACAGCCCATGAGTTCGAGCCCCACGTCAGGCTCTGTGCTGACAGCTCAGAGCCTGGAGCCTGCTTTGGATTCTGTGTCTCCCTCTCTCTCTGCCCCTTCCCTGCTGGTGGTCTCTCTCTCTCTCTCTCTCTCAAATAAATTAATAAATAAACATTAAAAAAATTTTTTAAATACACACATACATAAATGTGAGGAATGTATTTTATACATATTTATCTTTGAAATTTCAGTTACTAATACTGATAAAGCAAATTCAAGTCAAGGCTTAACACACAATAGTTTCTAAAGAAACTTTAGTACAATATACTAAAATTTATGGGCTGCAGCTAGTACAGCACATAGAGGGAAATTTATAAATTCCTGGATGTTCTAACCAGGCAAGAAAATAAAAGAAAGGGCATTCAGATCAGAAAGGAAGAAGTGAAGAAAAATTAGGTTCTAATTAATACTCTAAATATAAGTTTTATGGGTTCACTCATGTTCCTCAGAAAGATTTGTTGAAGTCTTAACCCCTAGACCTTAAAAGTTGACCTTATTTGGAGGCACCTGGGGCTCGGTCCATTAAGCATCTGACTTCGACTAAGGTCACGATCTCGCGGGTTCGTGAGTTTGAGCCCTGCATCGGGCTCTGCCCTGACAGTGCCGATTTTTCCCCTAGAGCCTTGGGAGAGCCTGGCCCTGCTAACACCCTGATTTCTGACTCCCAGGCTCTAGAACTGAGCGAGGATAAATTTCTGTTGTTTTAAGCCCCAGTGTGTGGCAATTTGTCACATAGTCCGAGGATACTAACACTATTATATACCTTCTTCCATCGACCTGAATTAAAGGACCCCCCAAGAAAGGTGGGAACCTACTGTTGGCAGAAATACACCCAAGTTCCCTGCCACATCCCTATCCCCTCTTTGGTCAGGAGCAGACCTCTGATGCTCTATATATGGCCAAGGCCTGGGGAACCAGGGCCACCCACACTAAGCAGCTCAGAAAAGTAAGTGGATTCTCTTATCGACTCTCTGACCTCCCACGTTGTGACAGACTCTGTTTGGGTATTTACTCAATATCTGTTCCCCATTTCTTCCTCAACAAACAGAGCCCCACTGCTATTCAGGGATCTACTTGTCATAAAAGATAACCCTGTCCCCAGCACTGTTCAGGGGTGACCCTGATTAGTCCAGGTCAGTGCAGTGATCCTCTTGCTGATGACTGGTTTAGGGATGATCAAGTGAGGGGAAGCCTGCTGGAGAGCTTCTGCAAATGGTTCGTCACTCTAAGCAGTGTCCCCTTCATCCATTGTACATTCACCATGAAGGCAGGACCATAGCGGGAGGAGAGCCAAGGTCAAAGCTGAGATCCTGGGGGTGCATGAGTGTACAAGTAGGAAGACTGATTTTTCCAGGTGAGAGACGGTGGTGTCTTGGCCAGGGTGGCAACAAGTTGCTGGATTCTGGATATATTTTGAAGAGAATGGCCGAAGGATTTGGAGACCAGGGATGTGGAGAATGAGTGAAAGAAAAAAAAAAAGAGTCAAGGAAAACTCAAAAGTTTTTAACTCGAGCACAAGAATGGTTTGGTTGCCATTCACTGAGATGGAAAAGGGCCATGGGAGGAAGAGCTTTGGTGGGGAGCAGGGGCTCAGCTTTTGGAAGTTACTAAGTGTGAGATGCCACGTCTGAGCAGAGACATTGAGCAGGTGGTGAGATGTGTGTGGAGAACAGGAGAGGGGTCTGGGCTAGAGAGGCAAATGCCCATTGCCAGCATTTGGAGAGTAGTAAGGACATGGGATGGAATGAAATCACTATTGAGTGAGTCGAGAAAAGAGAAGTGGCCTGAGGCCTGAGCCAGGAGGCAGCACACAGACTGAGAAGGTACGCCTGTGTAGATAAGAAGAGAAACAACCCTCAACACAAATACGTAAGAAAAAACACGAATATATAAAGTCAATACTTCGTTTTTGTACTCAATAACTGTGAATAGCAGTAATAATAGCTTCCTACCTGCCAGGCTCTGTGCTAGGGTGTCTCTGCATATTACCGAATTTAATCCTCATAGAACCTCAGTAGGAATTTTTAAAATATTAATGAAGCAATTCCAGGGTACCATTACACAAACCAAACTCCGTAAAAATGAAACCCTGTTTAGATGGGGGCTGTGGAAGAACAGACACCCTGGAACGGGGCTGGTGGCAATCTAGCTGGAGAGGAATCTGGCGGCAGCCTGACAGGAGCTCAAAAGTCCGTACACCTGTTGACTTTATGGCAGGAGGAAAAAGTAACTCTTAACATAGGTTCATGGTAGCTCTAGCAATAACATTAAAAAAAAAACAGGACAGTCAGAGAAAGACAAAAACCATAGGACTTCACTCATATGAGGACTTTAAGAGACAAAACAGATGAACATAAGGGAAGGAAAGCAAAATAATATAAAAACAGGGAAGGGGACAACACAGAAGAGACTCATAAATATGGAGAACAAACTGAGGGTTCCTGGAGGGGTGGTGGGAGGGGGGATGGGCTAAATGGGTCAGGGCATCAAGGAACCTACTCCTGAAATCATTGTTGCACTAGATGCTAACTAATTTGGATGTAAATTTTAAAAAAATAAAAAATTAAAAAATAATACAATAATAAAATACATATGCATATATAAACTAGAAATGGAGGTGCTTGGGTGGCTCAGTTGGTTAAGCATC
Organism: Prionailurus bengalensis; assembly: GCF_016509475.1. NCBI lineage: Eukaryota > Metazoa > Chordata > Mammalia > Carnivora > Felidae > Prionailurus > Prionailurus bengalensis. Next base: position 120,228,543 of record NC_057354.1, on the reverse strand, counting down.
CAACTCTTGATTTTAGCTCAGGTCATGATCTCACAGTTTATGAGATCAATCCCTGTATCAGGCTCTGCGCTGGCAGTGCAGAGCCTGCTTGGGAGCCTCTCTCTCCCTCTCTCTCTCTCTGCCCCTCCCCTGCTCGCTTGCTCTCTGTCTCTCTCAAAATAAATAAAAAACAAACATAAAAAAAAAAACAACTAGAATTGACTTAAGTCATTGTAAAACAAACTAAGGTAAATTAACAAAAAGGAATGACCATTTAACCTTTAAAAATGACAAGTGTGGGGCTGTGTTGACGTAGGTAATGTGATCTGTCTTGGTTAAGGATTGCTTCCTGTTGAGGGTGGGCTCCAGCCAGTTAGCTTAAATAAAGGAAAATGTATTGGGAGACTAGGAAGCTTTATTGAGAGGTTTATCTTTGGGATCCCAAGAATAACAACTAGACCCAAGTGTCTCGAAGACAGGGACAAGCCCTGGAAGGTCATCAGGTACAAGGCCAAGCATCTGAGTGGTGACATTCTCTCCTTGACCAAACTCCAGCCAGGCTCCTCTGAGCCTGTTCTCAACCAGGCCTCAATCTTGGCCTAGAAACTCTCAAACAAACACACTAACATAGTCTCGAACAAACACACTAACATCTCGAGGCCACATCCTAGGGATGACCAGAGGCCCCACCTAAGGTGCCTGCCTAAGAACTCTCAAGGCTGCCCAAGGAATATGCTGTTTGTTCCAGCCAACACCTGAAGTCAGAGCCCCTGTCTCTTAGTGTCTGTGGGAAGATAGGGATCTCACTTTGATAAGTGAGCTTTCTAACTTTGTTAGTTTTTAACACTGGTACGTTTTCTGACAAGAGCCAGAGAAGTTGAAATGCTACATGCAAAATACACTTTTACCAAATTCTGTTCTTCCTGTAAAATTTCTTGTGCTCATAGTTTTTAAAATGCATTTCTGCACAGTGATTTAGTGGGCTCCACGGAGGTATAAAGGGTGAAATGTTCCACCCCCCGTGGGTTGTGTGTGAATAGGGACTAAGACAAGGTGTCGGATTTGGAGGAGCCAAAAGAACCAAGAGGAGGCTGCGTGGCAACTAATGTGAGGCCAGTAATTCTGTGTGGAAGGAAACTGTCCCCACCCCCCACCCCCACATTGCCAATTTCTGGTCTCCGTGGTCCTTTGTACATGACTCCTACCTACGCTCTTTCTCCATGAAACTGTTATTTTGTTAGCGGAGCCACATGAGGGGCTTGTAACAGTAAAGAGGAGAGAAGGGTGATGCAGGACTGCAGGCTGCTAAATAATGTGTTTTCATGACTTTTCTCCTCTGCCTGGAACACGGATTTCTTCTTCTCTGTGAAATTCCTGTACAGCCTTCAAAGCCCAGATCAGATATTTCCCGAATGGAGTTATCTCTAATCCGCTGATCGGGATTAGTCCCTGTGCCCCGTCTTCCTAGGCAAGTTTGATCCTTCTACTACAGAATTTTATGTATGGTTTTATAATTCATTGTGTACACATCTGCCTTTCCTCAAGGTCAGGGACTATACTTCATTATCTTTGGCTCCCTGGTATCAGTGCAGTTCTTGGCAAATCCAAAGTGCTCAGTAAGTGCTTGGTGACTAATTGAATTCCTTGTGTATATTCCTTTGCTCATTTATTCCTTATAGATTCCTCAATTGGCTGTGAGGAAATCAATATCAGGACTAGTTCAGATTGGTCTTTCCGGATCAATCTGGTCTTTCCAGATCGATGCAGCACCTCTCAGCTGGAGGCACAGAGGCATGGGGGGGGGCTCCCTTTCATGTTTCCTGAGGAGAGACTTCAAAGCAAGGCAGGATGCAGAGGATGTGATGTTACGTAGCAGTTAGAGAAAAAGGAGATCAGATGTCTGCTCTTATGTGACCTTCCTTCCCTACACAGCTGCATTATTCCCTCCTTCTTTCCAAATCGAGTCCTGCTCTACAACCAGATGGAAGAGGTGGAACCAGAAGAAGGATTCATACATTTTCCTGTCGTGGGGTTGAGATGAAAACATTCATGCATCAGTTTCCTATTGCTGCTATAACAAAGTATAAAACTTTGGTGGCTTAAAACAACACAAAATGATTTTATAATCATTATCTAGTTCAAGGGGTTAGATGTCTAAAATGAGTTCTACAGGGCTAAGATCAAGGTCTGCACGGCTGTTTTCTTCTGGAGGCTCTCAAAGAGGATTCATTGCCTTTCCAACTTTTAGAGGCTACCCTCAGTCCTTGGCCCACATCACATTGTCTTTTTCCCTCTGCTTCCATCATCCTATCGTGTTCTACCCATTGGATCCAGTACGTCCCTCTTACAAGGACTCTTGGGATTGCATGGGGCCCACCCAGATAATCCAGAAGCATTTCCCCAGCTCAAGCTCCTGAACTTAATCACACTTGCAAAGTCCGTCTGCCCTTTTGTCTGTCACGTAAAGCAACACCACTTCCATGGATTAGGGTGTGGACATCTCAGGGGCCCATTAGTCAACCTGTTACAACCCGCTGAAGGTGAGACTTCACCATTACAAAATCCTGCCTGTCCACAAAGCCCTTACCTGACACTTGTCACCTCCTTAACCATTATAGCAAATCAAGGACACAGTGGACTCTCTGATGGCATATGTAATTTAACAGTGCCGGGAAATAATTGTAGGACTCAAACCAGCCCAAGGGAAACATAACAGCTTCAGAGCTAAGTGCCTCTGCTGAAAACAAGCATGCATACATTTAGGGTTCACACTATTTTTTTGAGAGAGACAGAGAGAGAATGAGTAGAAGAGGGCCAGACGGAGAGGGAGAAAGAGAATCCCAAACAGGCTCCCTGCCCAGCATAGAGCCGGACACGGGGCTCAATCCCACAACCCTGGGATCATGACCTGAGCTGAAATCAAGAGTCAGACGTTAAATGACTGAGCCACCCAGGCACCCCTGAATACATTTGAAAATATATGTGTACTGCTAACTTTCCACGCATTAAAGGATACATGAGAATGAAAGACCTAGCATTTGAGTTCCCCTGCATCAACAGAATTGGATTAATGAAATAATAGGAAATAATTTTAACAGTAATACATGACATGAGTTCACACCATGAAGGAATGGGATGTAGTACATACAATTGCTCATACATCATATCCCCTGCAGAAGTAAGAGAGCACATTGCGATGTGAAGGTTGTGAGAGCCCAGAGTGATGTCCTGTCAGGCCCGTGCAGCTGTCACACAGCAGCCCCACCTTTGGGGGCAGGGGAGAGACAGTGAGCTCCATCCCATGGCATCACCCCATCTGCCACTCTGGTCTCTTCATGCCAAGCAGACCTGCTTTCTTCTCCAGGAAGCACCTACCCTGCTTGGCTCACAGCTGGGACCACCTGCTCATTTGGACAGTGTTTCAGGTCTATTTCCTTGTTTTGTTCCATCTCCATCTCCCAGAGCAGACCTGGCTTCCCCCCTGCAGTGCGGTTCCCAGTCAAGGAAGATGGAGTCATGTGTCCCATTGCTCCCCTAAATAAACCATCGTGGCTTCAGCCATCTGTGCTAGAAACGGTGGTGTGCTTGCTTCTCTAACCAGCCAGGCTCCTGGTCTGTAGTATCTGGCACCACTCACCGATGCACATCCACGGCCTGACGGATGACCACACAACTGCCTCAAGCATAACACCTTTTAAAGAATCGGAGAGCTCTAGGGGCGCCTGGGTAGCTCTGTCTGCTAAGCAACAGACTCTTGGTTTCGGCTCAGATCGTGATCTCTCGTGAGTTCAAGCCCCACGTGAGGCTCTGCACTGACAGTGAGGAATTTGCTTGGGATTCTCTCTCTCCCTCTCTGTCTGCCTTTCCCCTGCTTGTGCTCTCTCTCTCTCTCTCAAAATAAATAAATAAACTTAAAAAATAAAAAATAAAAAAAGAATCGAAGAGCCCTAAAAAATAAGAGGATCTGTGTAAAGAACACTAGCTTCCTCCCCGCGAACAACTGTATGTGCGTGTAATTAACAGTCACGCTCCCTAGCAGGGCAGCTGCCAAGACTCCTGGTTTATCTAACAGCAGGCATCCTGCTCCCCCATTTTCGGATGCAGGGGTCCACGTCGCGGTCCGGCCTGCGGCAGAAGTGCCGAGCAAGCTCCTCAGCTGGGCTCTGCCTCACCTTGCTCCTCCCCTCAGTGGACGCTGCATTTTTGTCTCTGCCTGTTGTTACCAGGCCAGCCTGGTCCTGCCTGCTGTTCATCCTGGTATGTCTGCCGCACTCCAGCCTGGCATGGCTCAGAGGCTATTGGCTCTCAGCCAGGTCTCGTCCATCTGTCTCTCCTGAGCTCGCACGATAGACAACAGGACCCACCACCCCATACCATGCAGGGAATGGGAACACATGGGACGCAGAAACGGCCATCACCAGCTCCGCTGGGGAAGCGTACGTGCTCACTGCTCCGTCTTGTCTGGCAGCCCAACCTTGCCGGGTCTGAATCTCGGGTCACCACACAGCAGCTTTGTGATTTGAATCTCTCAGGGCCTCAGTTTCCTCACTCATACCATAGGGATGATACGGTAAAACCCCACCAGAAGGTGACAAGTAGGTCACAAAGAGGTCAAGCTTGTAAAACGCAAGGGCACAATTCCGAGAAAGTAATGAAATACTTGGATTCCGGGGTCCTGGCGACATGAGCTAAGTCCTTTCCAGTCTCAGCCGTGGTTTGGTGCCATCTGAGTACTGTTTACTCTGGTTTAAATATTGATGGGGACAGAGATGGGTCCTGCGGCTGTCTGGCTAAAGTTCCCAGGACAGGAGCAATAATTCCAGGAATGTCCTCATCAGCTGGCGCCCAGAGTGTCTTTTGGACCCAGGGAAATTTGGCTGGGAGAACACTGAAGACACAGAGACTCACTCTCTGCCTCCCCATTTCCCCGGAGGGAGTTGTGGCCCTTCCCACAGGGGCAGGTCGGAAGAACTGTAGCTCATCCGTTTGAAAGAAGAGCCTGGGGTAAGGTCAGGACCCAGGAGAAAAACAATTATGCCACACCTGAATTTGCTCTATTATAGAGTTTTACTTTAACGCCTATCCCATTAGTGTTGTTGTGAACATGCCAGAGTGCTTGGCATGCGGCATTTGCTCAATAAATCATGCATTCATCCCCCAAATGCTTATTAAACACCTACTATGTCCCGGCACTATACCGGATCCTAGGACTATGGCAATAAATAAGAAAAATGCATATTGTTCTTGCCCTTGAAAGCTTATAATTTAGCAGAAATAACAGTTTGGAGCCATGCCTTGGAAGCTATGAAGGTATTATCATATTTCTTCTAAAATATCCTCTTTTCCTAAACATTTTTTAAAAGTTAATATCTTATATGTATATTTTGGAACAGAATATTCCATCCTCCTCCCTAAAGGAGTGGTTCTCAACAGGGGTCAGTTTTGTGCCCAGGGGACATCTGGCAAAGTCTGAAGCCATTTTTTGATGTTTGTTGTTATAACCTGGGGGTGAGGGGCGTGCTACTGGCACGTAGTGGGTGGAGGTCAGGGCTGCTGAGCTACAATGCACAGGACACCCCCCAGCACAGACTAGCTGACCCGAAACTTCAATATGCCAATGTTGAGAAACCAGGGTCTAGAGGGGACCTGCTTAGTCCACGATCAGTTATTTTGGGCCATAAAGGGAGAGAAACACATTTCATCCTTCCAAGTCTTAGAAAAACTAGCCCTTCTGTTCCAGGCTCTATGACACTTGCCCGTGTTGGAGAAGGTTCTTAGGGTTTTTCAATCCAGAAGCATAAGCCTCTCAGGGACAGAAAGAATGGACCCGGGAATCTGTTTACAGAGCACTCAGCACTATAACTATATTCTGTGTGTTATATTTGACTGATTCTCTTACAGAAATGAGTTTTCTGGGGCACCCGGGTGGCTCAGTTGGTTGAGCATCGACTCTTAGTTTCAGCTCAGGTCATGGTCTCAGGATTGTGGGACTGAGGCCCGCGTCTGCATGGAGCCAGCTTAGGATTCTCTCTCCCTCTCTCTCTCTCTCTCTCTCCCTCTGCCCCTCTCCCCTGCTCCTGTGCACACACTCTCTCTAAAATAAAAATAAAATAATTAAGTTTTCAAACAAATATTCCTGGAAAAGGCCTTGTCTTTTTTACCCTTTGAACACCCCACCAAGATATGCAAATTATCCAAATTACCTCAAGGGCACTGAACCCAACTTTTCAGTTCATTTGGCTTTCTTTCTTTTTCAAAGTGTTTTAAAAGCTTGTCTGGGCATACTTAATCCAATTTGGTCTTTAAGGCAGCCCAGACTTCTAGAGTGACTGGTTTTTGATCTGGTAGTTTTCTCATATCTGTGCAGCAAAGCAATACAATTCTGGACAAAGCAGAGGATAAGGAAGAGTGAGGCAAAATAACAGGAAGCCAGAAGGAGAGGGAGAGATGAAGGAAGGAGCGAGAGCAAGAGTGGGTCACACACACACACACACACACACACACACACACAGAGAGAGAGAGAGAGAGAGAGAGAGGAGAAAAACCAAAGAACTAAGGGGTTAACAAGCCCAGGAAGAATGGAGATGGCCAATCTTAACCTTCTCAGCTTCAAAAAGCCCTAGATCCCATCAACTGATGAATGGATAAAGAAATTGTGGTTTATATACACAATGGAGTACTATGTGACAATGAGAAAGAATGAAATATGGCCCTTTGTAGCAATGTGGATGGAACTGGAGAGTGTTATGCTAAGTGAAATAAGCCTTACAAAGACAGATACCATATGTTTTCACTCTTATGTGGATCCTGAGAAACTTAACAGAAACCCATGGGGGAGGGGAAGAAAAAAAAAAAAAAAGAGGTTAGAGTGGAAGAGAGCCAAAGCATAAGAGACTTAAAAACTGAGAACAAACTGAGGGTTGATGGGGGGTAGGAGGGAGGGGAGGGTGGGTGATGGGTATTGAGGAGGGCACCTTTTGGGATGAGCACTGGGTGTTGTATGGAAACCAATTTGACAATAAACTTCATATATTGAAAAAAAAAAAAAAAAAAGCCCTAGATCCTCACCTCAGCTTGCTCCTTTGCCTTCTGAAGTGCTTTCCGGAAGCACTGTGTTGGGTTCTAGCCTACTTCCCTCTCCTCCGGTTTTCGGGTAGAGGTGGGAGCTCCTGACTCGTTCACAGCTGGGCTCTGCAGCAGAATCCTGTGTTGAAACAGCATATGCATCGGGAAGGGAAGAAGGATGCACACATGAAATGCAAGACTGTCTTGCCATTTCCATTCACCTTATCCTAGCGGATTATCAGTACTGTTACTGATGAAGCCTGAATAGCCATGAGTGAGTACCACGCATGTCCCCACTCCTCTGGTTAGATGATGATTCAAACTATGATGTGAACCCTTTGAACTCTGTATTTCATGTCCCATATGCTGAACAAGCTACGTACCTTTTCTAAGAAATGAGATTTGATTTTATAACGTGCAAACATGTGATCTGAAACGTGCCGACCATTTTTTCCAATGCAGTGTTTTACTTGGAACTTGTCACAGATGTGCTGTTACAGATTCTTTGATAAAACAATTTATCTGGGCTTATTTGCAGATGTTATGCCTCTATCACACAGCCATCCATGACAGCCAGTGACAAATTGATAAGAATTATTTGTAATGCTGGTGGCTAACAGAATTGTGTGTTCTATGAAGCATCATTCCTCACTTTAAACATTTGTGTTACTGGCTGGTGCTAGCTGTGCTATGGTACCTCCTTGATGTAAACAAGAATTTAGCAAAAGCTTCCTGAGACTGTATTTCATGGCTTAAACTTGCCCTTGACATATTAGTCTTCAGTAATGACACTCAACCCCAAAGCTTACTGGTACAAGCACATGTCTTGACCAAAGTATCTTTCTCCCCTTGAGTTTTTCTAACTTTGGTTTTGAATTCACCTCTTAGGGACTCAGTGAGGGTTTCTTCAGGTTTCCTTACAGCATGATATTTAACAAACTCCCCACATGCCTCGCACATGTGCTCAGTAAACATTTGCTAGATGGAAGAACAGGAGGACTTTGCAAGGTAGGTTATCAATATATGATGTGACTGCCTGTCAAGTTGCACTGTCCCGAGGGCCATTCCTTGTCCCACGTCTCCCATCCAGGCATTTCCAGGAGCAAGAGATCTCTCATCAGGCCAGCTTCCTTCCAGTTCTAAATGCCAGCACTATGCTAGAAAGGGAAGCACTTCCTGGGCAGCCCAGACATTCCTCAATCCACTAGCATGTCTCTTCTGTTCACATTTGTCTCCAGGCCCATCCCATGAAAGCCCAAGCCAGGGAGAGGAATGGAAATGATGAGGCCTGAAAAGTCTTCACTCTTTGTTCTTCTGACGGGTGATGGGATAATTAGTCCCAATGAGATGCGGCCTCTCCCAGACTATATTTAGTCTAATTGTAGAGCTTCTTTCCCCTGGAGGAGCCTGGGATTCCTCCAGGAGATCATAATGCCAGAAAAGGAGCAAAATCAAGCAGGCGGCCATGGTCATGGTGGGGCCCGACCTCCCTTTCTCAGAAGGGAGGCAGCGGTGGGCTTGGGTCCAGGATTCAGGAAATGGGGTTCCGCTCCAACTCTGCTACCGACTAGCTGTGTGACTGAGGACCCTTTATCCCCTCAAAGCCTCAGATTTTCACATGTTACATAAGCATGATAATCTCTACCTAACAGGAGAGTAGTGAGGATGAAATGTGTTATGTTTTGTAAAGCACTTCATAAACTGTAGGTGTGTGATATAAATGTAGGTGTGTCGCCGTAAGTAGTAGAAGTGCCTGGATTTCCCCCTTCACAAAGGGCCAGTGCCCACTGAACGCTGACATGGGAGGCTCTGTCCTACTTATGAAGTAAGCATGCCATCATCTTCTCACCCTTCTTCCCCTCCAGGACTACAGCATCCCAATCCTCAACTCATGGTTGGTGCTCAGTAAATATTTGATTGCTACTAATACTATTTACAATTAAAATTTTAAACTAGAGAAGTATTGACTCAACAAACACTAGAGATAACTGTATATTTAGTTGTCTAAATATACATTTTGCAAATAAATTGATGAGAGGTGAATACTTTTTTCATTCCCAAGTACACTGAAAGCAGTACATAATACTGGTACGCCTTTGTTTATCCCTTCAGCTGTACCGTTTTAAATTTGATAATTTTAATATAATTTGACATCAAATGAAATATAATTTGAAGTCAGACCACTTACTGAACTCTTCCTTCTCTTGATGGCGCTTCAAAAACACTTCCTTCCCCTTGCTTTTCCATCTGTCCTATTTCCTCAGTTCTTGAAAGTAAAAGAAGAGAACTTTAAAATTGCATCTAAAGAATTCTCTATGATTCAACATACATGTACATATGCAGAGCTGAGAAAGACATTTGAAATCTATGGAGTTTTTTCTCCAACTCACCTGGTGGTAAATCTCCTATTCCAATACACACACAGATTTGCTGTACTTGATACCCTGGATCTCAGTGTTTTGAACTTTTTCTTCAACATAATGAGCACCTGCAATCCATAATTATTGGGTAATAATGTACTTTCCCTTCCAGGTAGCTCATCCTCTCCGCCCAACCCCCCCACCCCCACCCATCCTGCCAACCTCAGACAATGGGACTGAAGCTTATTGCCCGAGGGAAGAGAAAGATGAACTCTGGCTAAAACAAAGAAATTATGCCTCTGCTTTGCACTTCAAGTTAGACTTTTTAAAAGTTCACAGTGAGACAATAGTCTTGAAAGCCAGAATTTTTTTGAAAAATAAAGAGGTATTTCTCAGAAATTCTAAACTAGGTTTTCTACATAAAAAGAAACAATGCCTTTTAGAGAAGTGACCATAGAATAAGCCACAGAGAGCACAGATTCCTGCCACATATGGAGGAGGAAATCCTTCCACCAGAGTGGGAATGAGCTGGGAATGAGAAACAGAAAGGCAGGGTCTCATCTTGCCTCACCTGAGTGTCAAAACTGCACAGTAGCAAAACACTAGGTAGTATGGGAGAGGTTAAGAATATCAAGACTGGAGGGGCACCTGAGTGGCTCAGTTGGTTAAGAATATCAAGACTGGTGTCCTGATTCCCCACTGAGTGTGAGGATACTGATTACCTCTCTCAGGCAAACTTTGGCTTTGGATTGGTTAGCAATGGTTGAGGGAGGTGCCTAATGTAGGTGGGCCTGGCATCAGCCTCCTAAGATACCAACTATATACAGCTGACCCTTGAAGCAGGAAATGGGGAGTATTAGGGGCACTGACTGCCCTCCCCGTCAAAAATTCACGTTTAACTTTTGATTCCCCAAAACTTAATTGCCTACTGTTGACCGAAAACCTTACCAACATCATAGTCAATTAACATATATTTTGCATACTGTATGTATTAGATACTGTATTCTTATAATAAAGTAAGCTAGAGAAAAAAATGTTAAGAAAATCACAAAGAACAGAAAATTCTGTTACAGTACTGTAAAAAATCAGCATCTAAATGTACTCGTGCAGTTCAAACCCATGTGGTTCATGGGTCCACTATAATGGAGAGTGTTATAGAACAGACTTTTCAAACTCTTTGATCTTTGGAAGGCAGACCAAGTATCTACTGAGCCTGTTTCTCTGGGGTGAGGTTTTCAAATTCTTTGGTTTCAAGATCCCTTGACATTCTTACATATTACTGAGGACCCCAAAGAGCTTTAATATATATTGCTATAAGGATTTACTATATAAGAAAATAAAATTAAGAAATGCTTAACATATTAATGTTTTAGGGGCATCTTGGAGGCTCAGCCAGTTAAGCATCTGACTTCAGCTCAGGTTATGATCTCGCAGTTTGTGGGTTCGAGCCCTGCATTGGGCTCTGTGCTGATAGCTCACAGCCTGGAGCCTGGTTCAGATTCTGTATCTCCCTCTCACTCTGCCCCTCCCCAACTCACACTCTGTATCTCCCTCTCTCTCTCAAAAATAAACATTACAAAACTAAAAACATAATAACTTTTTAAAAGATAAATTCATTGATGTTAATATACTTTTTGTACAAAATTACTATTTTCCAAAAAAATTTTAAATGTAGTGAGAAGATGAAACAAAAATAATATAAAAACAGCGAGAGGGACAAAACAGAAGAGACTCATAAACATGGAGAACTGAGGGTTACTGGAGGGTTTGTGGCAGGGGGGGATAGGCTAAATGGGTAAGGGGCACTAAGGAATCTACTCCTGAAATCATTGTTGCACTATATGCTAACTAATTTGGATGTAAATTAAAAAAAAAATTAAAATAAAAGAAACTTCTGGTTGCCCCTCTAAAAAAAGAAAAGAAAAAAAATGTAGTGAGAAGAATGGCATTACTTTATATATATATTTTTTGCCAATGTCTTTAATGTCAAGGTTAATAGAAAGCTGGATTCTTTTATTTGATCCTGCATTAAATTTGTCATGAAAAATTGTTGTGGTTGAAGAACGTGAACAATCCAGACTCATGAAGGATAAGAGAAGTATCTAAATAAAATTTAGATAACTGTGGATATCCTACTTTGATACTACATCAAAAGTCAACAAGTGTTAGTTTTGTAATGGTTAGTTGCAATGGAGAATCTAAAACCACATTATTGGGGTGCCGGGCTGGTTCAGTCAGTAAAACATGTGACTCTTAATCTTGGGGTTGTGAGTTTGAGCCCCACGTTGAGTATACAGATTGCTTAAAAATAAATAAATAAAACTACATTATCAGTAAACTTTTTATTCTCTATTACACTAAAGTTTATGGATCTATTTTGCACTTTGAATGGATCATTTACCCATTCATAATTTTGTGACATCATTGTCATTTGTGAAGTATTGTTTCACTGGGTTATGTAGATATTATAAATGTTGACACATATCACTATACAGTGTCAAATATATCTATGTCTATTTATATTTAGCTAGCTAGCTTAGTATTTTTGGTTTTTTTAGAAGTCTTTAAGTTTTGGGAAGCTGTCAAGCTCATGGTGGCAGATATACTTTTTCCAAAATTCTTTCACTCAAAAGCTCAAATTTTATCATTGTCAACAAATATCATCAATTATATTTTTTAATTTTTTAGATTTTTCTTTTTTTAAGTTTATTTTTTTTATTTTGAAAGAAAGAGAGAAAGCAGGAGAGGGGCAGAGAGCAAGACAGAATCCCAAGCAGGCTCCACGCTGTCAGCACAGAGCCTGATGCAGGACTTGAACTCATGAGCTGTGAGATCAAGACCTGAGTCGAATTCAGACACTTAACCAACTGAGCCACCCAGGCACCCCTCAATTATTTTTTTAAGTAAGCTCTATGCCCAATGTGGGGCTTAAACTCAGGACCCCAATCAAGAGTTGCATTCTCCACTGACTGAGCCAGTCAGGCACCCTAATACACTTATTTTTCTTAAGTGACAGGTTCAATTTGTTCATTTTCAAGAAAATTCCCAAGGGGCGCCTGGGTGGCGCAGTCGGTTAAGCGTCCGACTTCAGCCGATCTCGCAGTCCGTGAGTTCGAGCCCCGCGTCGGGCTCTGGGCTGATGGCTCGGAGCCTGGAGCCTGTTTCCGATTCTGTGTCTCCCTCTCTCTCTGCCCTTCCCCCGTTCATGCTCTGTCTCTCTCTGTCCCAAAAATAAATAAACGTTGAAAAAAAGAAAATTCCCAAATCTGAATAACCATAGTTTTTCTGTCATATTCATAAATGATTTTTCTTCCTTTTTTTCCCTTTGACCACCTTCATTCATTTCTTTTTTTAAATAGTAATTTTTTAAAAACTTTTATTTATTTATGAGAGAGAGAGAAAGAGAGACAGAGAGACAGAGGTGAGTGGGGAAGGGGCAGAGAGAGAGGGAGACACAATCCACAGGCTCCAAATACTGAGCTATCAGCACAGAGCCAATGTGGGACTCAAACTCAGGAGCTGTGAGATCATGACTCAAGCCAAAGTTGGACACTTAACTGACTGAGCCACCCAGGTGCCCCACCTTCACTCATTTCTTAAACATGAAAAAAGCGGGTAGATCAGCTCATCACTCAAATAACTACACCAATGATTTTTCTCAAAATAACTACTGTTCTTCAGTATGCAGAAGTATTTTATGTGTAAACTCCCCATTTTGTCACACATACTAAAATGACAGGCACTCAGGGATCATGATTTAAAATGAATCATAGGCTTGGGTTGCTGGGTGGCTCAGTCAGTTTAGCATCCATCCGACTATTGGTTTCAGCTGAGATCATGACCTCACCTTTCATGAGTTTGAGCCCTGCATCGGGCTCTGTGCTCACATTACAGAACCTGCGTGGGATTCTTTCTCCCTCTCTCTCTCTCTCAAAGTAAACAAACTTAAAAAAATAAAAATAGAATGAATCATAGGCTTAAATGTAAAACACAAAACTATAAAACTCCTAGAAAATGACATAGGATAAAGTCTAGGTGACTTTGTGTATGATGACAACTTTTTTAGATAAAACACCAAAGACACAATCCATGAAATAAATAATAATTATTATTATCTGGACTTAATTAAAATTAAAAACTTCTGTTCTGTAAAAGACACTGTCAAGAGAATGATGAGACAAGCCACAAACTGGGAGAAAATATTTGCAAAAGACATATTTGACAAAGGAATGTTATCCAAAATATATAAAGAACTTTTTTTTTTAAGTTTATTTATTTAGAGAGAGAGGGAGAGAGAGAGAGAGCATGAGCAGGGGAGGGGCAGAGAGAGACGCAGGGCTCAAACTCAGGAACTGTGAGGTTAACACCTGAGCTGAAATTCAGAGTCAGATGCTTAACTGACTGAGACACCCAAGCACCCTGAAATATACAAAGAACCCTTAACAATTAGAAAATTAACAATCTGATTAAGAAATGGGCAAAGGGCTTTACAGACACCTCACCAAAGGAGACATACAAATGGCAAATAAGCATATGAAACGATGCTCAATGTCGTATGTCATAAAGGACATGCAAATTAAAACGAGATTGGGATGAGCACTGGGTGTTGGGTGTAAGAGATGAATCATGAGAATCTACCCCCAAAACCAAGAGCACACTGTATATACTGTATGTTAGCCAAATTGACAATAAATTATATTTTAAAAAGTGAGATACTTTTTTTTTTAATGTTTATTTATTTTTGAGAGAGAGAGAGAGAACATGAGCAGGGGAGGGACAGAGAGAGAGGGAGACACAGAATCCGAAGCAGGATCCAGGCTCTGAGCTGCTGGCACAGAGCCTGACTCAGGGCTCAAACTAATGAACCATGAGGTCATGACCTGAGCCAAAGTCAGACACTCAACCAACTGAGCCACCCAGGCCCCCCACTGCTACACACTTATTAGAATCATTAAAAATCAAAAAACACTAACAACACTGAATGCTGGCAAGGATGAGAGGCAACAGGGACTCTCACTCATTGGTGATGGGAATGCAAAATGGTACAGCCACTTTGGAAGACAGTTTGACAATTTCTATAAAACTAAACATACTGTTACCACACAATCCAGTGGTCATGCTTCTTGCTGTTTACCCAAATGAGCTGAAAACTTATATCCACATAAAAACTTGCACAGTGATGTTAATAACAGCTTTATTCATAATTGCCAAAACTTGGAAGCAACCAAAATGCCCTTCAGTAGGGAAATGGACAAAATAAACTGTGGTCTATCCAGACAATAGAATATTATTCAGAGCTATAAGAAATGAGCTATCAAGCCATGCAAAGACATGAGGAAACTTAAATGCGTATTATGGAGGGGTGCCTGGCTAGCTCAGTCAGAAGAGCAAGCAACTCTTGATCTCAGGGTTGTCAGTTTGAGTCCCATATTGGGTGCAGAGATTGCTTAAAAGTAAAATCGTTAAGGGTGTGTGGGTTGCTCAGTAGGTTAAGCATCTGACTCTTGGTTTCAGCTCAGGTCATGTTCTCATGGTTCTTGAGTTTGAGCCCCACTTCAAGTCTCACTTCAAACCCTACTTTGAGCTCCATGTTGAGCCCCATGGGCAGCACAGAGCCTGTTTGGGATTCTGTCTCCCTCTCTCTCTGCCCCTCCCTGTCTTGAGCACTCTCTCTCTCTCTCTCTCTCTTTCAAAATAAATAAACGTTAAAAAAATTGTTTAATAGAAACATTTTCATTTCTTTTGCTTATTTTAGGTTTGTTATTCTTTGTCTAATGTCTTAACATGGAGGCTGTTGTCAATAATTTGATAACTTTATTCTTTTTTAAAATGTTGAGTACTATGAATTTCCCCCTAAGTACTGCTTTAGTAGCATCCCAACAATTCTGATATGTTGTTTAATTTCTATTCAGTTCAAACTACTTTCTAATTTTGATTGATTTCTTTGACTCACGTGGGATATGCTATCTGGTTTCCAAATATTTGAAGACTTTTCAGATATCTTTCTCCTAATGGATTTCTATTTTAATTCCATTATAGTCAGAGAACATACTTTGTGTGACTTGAATCAGTCTGACTATATACTGAGGCTTGTTTTACAGCCCATAAATATAGCCTATATTCTGCGTACTTTTGAAAAAAAAATGTGTATTCTGCTGCTGAGGAAGTGTACCATAAATGTCAATTACATCAAATTGGTTGATAAAGGTGTTTATGTATTCCATATGTTTACTTATTTTTCTGTATACTTGCTCTATTGAGAGAGAAATATTGAAATCTTTAACTACAATGATAGATTTCTCTCTCCTTTCAGTTCTATTAGTTTTTGACTCATGTATTTTATAATAGACTTTTAAGAGCAGCTTTAGGTTCACAGCAAAACTGAAGGGAAAGGACAGAGAGTTAACGTATACCCTCTGCTTCCACACATCCCCAATTATCAGCACCCTATACCAGAGTGGTACATTTTTTTAAATCAATAAATCTACATTGACACATCATTACCACCCAAAGTCCATAGTTTGCATTAACGTTGTAGCTTCTATGGGTTTTAACAAATGTGTAAGGACATGTATCTACTATTATAGTATCCTACAGAATGACTTCACTGCTATAAAAATCCTCTCTGCTCCACCTATTCATCTCTCTCTCCCCTTGACCACTGATCTTTTTATTGTCTCCATTGTTTTGCCTTTTCCAGAATGTCACATAGTTGGAATCACACAGTATGCAAACTTTTCAGGTTGGCTGTTCTCAGTAATATGCATTTTTTAAAGATTTCATTTTTATTTTTTTAATGTTTATTTATTTTGATGGGGGGAGGGGCAGAGAGAGAGAGAGAGAGAGAGAGAGAGAGAGAGAGAGAATCCCAACCAGCTTTATAAATGTTTTTAAGTCAGGTAATATTTGTCTTCCAACTTTGTTTTTCACCTTCAAATTTGGTTAGGCTATTTGTCCTTTGATTTCCATATGAATTATCTGAGATCAGCAAAGATGTCCATTATAAGAATTCTACTCTTCACTAGAATTGCTTAATACCAGGCAGGCGGATGGTTAATGGTTTGCTTATTTTCAAAAGGGACTCACCCTTGTTGCCACCAATTCCTATAACATTCTGGTAATCTTCAGCTTTGATGCTAGAGTCTTGGTTCTTGGCTGTACTAAAATGTTGAATTTGGTTCCATTCTCAGCTGTCATTTCTTAGGTCAAGGACATTTTTCTGAGTATGCACAGAGTGAACTGCAAGACCTTTGCTTCTCTCAAGGACACATCAATTCTTCTAACATCATTACTAGTTTCTCTAGTGCTACAGGGTTTTTCTTAATTCCACTGGTGGACCATAGATTCTTCATTTCCTTAAACAAAACCACATTTACTTTTTTTCTTTTCTTTTTTTCTTAAGTAGGCTCCACACCCAACGTAGGGCTCAAACTCACAACCTTGAAATCAAGTTGCAGGCTCCACTGACTGAGCCAGCCAGGCATCCCAACAAAGCAATTTTTAAATTAATCTCAGGTTGCTCAGAAAAGAAAATGTCACACAAGTTTTATTTTCTTTATCCACTGAGTCTCTTTTTTAAGAATTTGTGGTAAAATATACATAACATTCACCAATTTAGCCATTTGTAAGTGTGCAGTGCTGTAGCGTTAAGTACAGGATGTTGCAACCACACTACCGTCCATCTCCAGAACTTTAAACACAAACTCCCAATCCCTGTTGCTCCAAGTCACTGGCAACCACCATTCTAATTTCTCTATGAATTTGACTACTCTTGACACCTTATATAAGTGGAATCATATAATGTTTGTCCTTTTGTGTTTGACTTATTTCACTCAGCATAATGTCTTCAAGGTTCATCCGTGTTGTAGCAGGTGTCAGAATTTCATTCCTTTTTAAGAGAGAGAGAGAGAGAGCCTTTTTAAGGCTGAATAATATTCCAAGAATATCACATTTTGTTTATCCATTTATTGATGGACATTTGGATTGTTTCACTTTTTAGCTATCATAAATAATGTTGCTATGAACATTGGTGTGC
This sequence comes from Prionailurus bengalensis, assembly GCF_016509475.1. NCBI lineage: Eukaryota > Metazoa > Chordata > Mammalia > Carnivora > Felidae > Prionailurus > Prionailurus bengalensis. The sequence continues at coordinate 120,211,104 of NC_057354.1, read as the reverse complement.
AATTATCTAAGTCTCTGTTTTCATTTTGTTGGGGTATATAGCCAGAAGTGAAATTGCTGGATCATATGGTACTTCCATTTAATTTTTTGAGGAATTGCCATACTGTTTTCCACAGCGGTAGAGCCATTTCACATTTCCACCAGCAACACACAAGGGTTCCAGCTTCTCTACATCCTTGCCAACACTGTTATTTTCTTGCTGGTATACAAACACACACACACACACACACACACTGCTATACAAAGTAAACTCTACTCCCAACGTGGGACTTGAACTTATGACCCTGATATCAAGAGTTGCACACACTACCAACTGAACCAGCCCAGCACTCTCTGTTTTTTATAATAGTTATCCTAATGGATATGAAATCTTATCATGGTTTGGTTTGCATTTTTCTGGTGATTAGTGATGTTGATCTTTCATGTGCTTATTGGCCGTCTGTGTATATCTTCTCTATATAAGTGTCTATTCCAGTCCTTTACTCATTTAATTGGCCAGTTGTAGGAGTTCCTTACATATTCTGAATATTGGTTTTTTATTAGGTATATGATTTACAAATATTTTCTCCCATTCTGTGGATTGCCTTTTCACTGTGAATAATGTCCTTTGATGCACAAGTTTTTCATTTTTAATGAAATCCAATTTATCTTTTGTTGCCTATGCTTTTTCCATATCCCAGAAATCAATGTCAAATCGGATTATAAAGCTTTCTCTTCTTCTGAGGGTTTTATGTTTTTAGCTTTTAGGTCTTATATTGATGTTAATTTTTGTGTAAGACTTAGGGTAAGGGTCCAATTTTATTCTCTTGCATGTAGGTATCAAGTTTCCCAAAAACATTTATAGAAAAGACTGCCCTTTTTTCATTGACTGGTCTTGTCAAAAATCACTCCATCATATATGTAACGGTTTATTTCTGGGCTCTCTATTCTACTTCATTGGTCTGTATGTCTGTCTTCAAGGTATTTCCACACTATTTGATTACTGTGGCTTTGTAGTACAGGTTTCCTTTTTATTTTTGAAATGCACCACACATTCTCTCTGGCTCATGTTCAGTTCTTTAACACCCTTCAAGTGTTGCCTGGAGACTGGCACTTTCTGTAGTTCCCCAAATTAGCCAGCATCCAGGGAAAATTGTGCAATCAGGTGCAGGAAAAGGAGTAACAGGTGAGTCATTCAACATGGTATTGGGGGTTTTTGGAAAAGAAAAGGCACAGTCGCTAAAGTAAAACTGTATGCCTTTATTCAACTGAAATGAGTCGTTAAGATAAAATACAATTTGCCCATGTGCAGAAACATTATACATTCAATTCTGAAGAAGGTAGTTTTATACAACCAATGAAAGGAACAGTCTAAAAGTGAGAGGAATAAAGACGATAGTGAGAGGGAGCTAAAAGGCAGAGTTTTATCTGTCAAAGTGCTAAGGCCTATGTGCACAAAGTTTTAAAGTGAACAAGACCAACAGAAGGTCATTTCTTCCATTCGGATTTCTCTTGGTGCTGGTGAAAGTCTTAAGGTGTGATGCAATCACAGAACTAAGATGGGTTTTTTAAAAAAGTAGGTCATAGCACTTACGGCTAAAAGTTTTTAATTTCTAGAGTTTCATTTGTCATGTACTCATGGATTCTACATATTTTGTGAATTCAGTAAGAACTTGGCCTTCAATCAGTAGTTTATTATCAAAGAGCAAATTGTCAGGTCTTTCCCAGCCCAGTATCTGTCTCCTTATGCAACAAAGAGGAAACCAAAATATGAGACTCTGGAAGAGTTTCATTAATTTAAAGTTTGCGGTAAGTGATTACATATAGGTTCAGCTGAGGTCACCAGAGTCTTCAAATTGCTATTGCCTGAAATCCTAAAATGAGAATTGCTTACTTGGGGTTCAAAGTCCAACTCCATCATGTCCAAGCTCTAGGTATCTGAAAACATCAGACACTGACTCTTAGAAAGAACTGACCCAAGAAAGTAACATTTTTTTGTACCACACTTTCCATAGAAAGGAAATAGGCTGTGTGCAAAATAGTTCTAAAGTATCTTCAAATATTTTGATATCATTTAATGCATTACTTTCTTATTGGACTAATCTGAATTTTAACTACTTAAAAAGAGGATCCATGATTAAAGTTAGTAAAATTCAATGTTGACTCAAGTTGGCTTAATAGAGTTTATGAGCAACATCTGTGTCATCTAACAGACAGGTGTATAGACCTAAATCCTGATCAGTAGCAAAAGTTGCCAGTAGATGATTCAATAGAAAACCATTACTTAGCCTACAAAATGTCTCGAATCAAATGGAATCAAATGGTTCCGATCATGGCAATGTAACATTATGTGAAGCCAAAACCTTAAAAAAAAAAAATCATTTTGTAAAAAAGTTAAGAATAACCCCAAGTTTACTTAAACCTATTTTAAACCCAATCTTGGGTTTATCTTTCTTCTCCCCTAGGCATTCTCTGGGTTTTGCGGTCACGATGGAAATCAGTAGGTTTTTTATTTCCCTTTAGCCTCTTTGAGTTTGGAGAACCAGGGACATTGAGTTGGAAGTTATTCTTCAGGAGAGTCCACTATGTGGTCACAGCCCATCTGCCCAGCTGATCATCTCTGGCTCTCCATTCAAGGCTCAGTCCCTCCTCCCAGTTTAAGGAAGTCTTTCCAAGGATGCCCTTTATCGGTTAAGACTGAAAGCTCCATGGAGGTATAGAAATTCTTTAGTTTATAAAGTCTCTATAAAAGAAACCAAATCTTTTGTTTAAGGTGACCAAATACTGTGAAAATATAGGATACCCACCCTCCTGCTTCTTGGACAAAGCTGAGACATTTCACAGTGGAATACACCAAATACCTTCTTGACCGAAAGGTGAATCTGGATTATTTTGGCATACAGAATTTGAGTTGCAAATCCAGCAATTCAGGTTAAAGATAAATGGTAAGGAAATTTCAAGAATAAGCACTAACAAAACACAATGATTTATCCTTTAAAAACTTTTTTTTTTTTTTTTTTTTTTTTTAAACACCAGGCAGTCTCAAAGTAAGAATTGGGAATTTGGGCCGCTAAAAATTTTAGGTCTAGAATCCTGCTGAAGTTTCTTATAACTCAAGTTCTGTGACTTAGAGATGAGGGTGGGGAGGGGAAAGCCAGTTCTATGATATTATAATAAAAAACTTTAAAACACTAATTTTATCCACTTTGGAGAAAAAGCACGGATACAACATTTTTAACAATATAAAATAAAGGGATACATTTCCTTCTCACCAGACTACAAGACGAAAATCAAGATTTAGTTTTAATTCCCTTTAGCTTCCCTTGTGTTTTAACATCAGTGACAGGAAGGCTGCATTATTTACCTAATTGTTATTAGAAAGGGTTAGCTGAGAATAACAGATAGCATCTTTCCTGATGCACTGACCAGAATTAATTGAAAGGGATTCTCTCTTCAACTAAGATGTTACTAAGAAACTTCTTGACGTTTCTATTAAGAATTCTACATCTTCCAATGATTGTTTTCAGAAAATGTAAATTTTATTAACATGGCTCTTCACTTCCACACTGTTATTTCACCTAGGGGCAATGCCTTTCTTTTCTTTCTTCATGTCTTGCCACTGTTTCGCTCAGTGCCTCAAATGCTTCACCTCTGTAATTCATTTACACTTAAATTTCCATTATGTCTTGGGAAATATGTAGCACATATTTACTCCTTGAGCCCTTAACTAGACACACGCTGTATGGCTACTACTACTTTAGGAAGACCTTTTGCAATTTACATGGCTGCTTTTGTTTACCCTTGTATAACCTGAACTTCAGTAGTGCTTAGCACATAGTAGGAGCTCCAAGAAATATGTGAACGAGTAACATGATTTGTACACAAAAACAGCTAGAAACAGTATGCAAAATCTTATTTCTAAAGACCACTTTATGGTCAAGTAGTGTCAAAAGCAATGAACACAGGTTCCTAAGGTTGTGATGTAAATAAAGGACAGTTGGGGATTCAAGCTGAAGTTGTGTTCTGGTATATTGCTTTCTCACTCAACTGCAGATCAACTATACATTTAGGCTCCTATGTCATTACCTGAATATGAATTTTACTTTCGGTGAGGTAGGAGGCCCATTTAAGTAATTATATCTACTGGAAATGGGGGGATGGCTTTGTAAAAGGCCATAATGGGCTGGTGTAAACACATTTAATATCTCACCTTCACTCCTATTTCTTATATGGGAATTATGAGGATGCAGCTATTCCCTGAGACTTCAGAAATTTCCTTTAGAAAAAAGCGCATTTTCAGCAAAGATTTACAGTGCTGTTCTCTTGGATGGGTAAACGATATTCAATGTCGTTGGGCAACGCCAATGTTTGAAATGTCAATTTTTGAAAAATAATAAGGCTGTCTTTTAAAAAGCATTCTACATATCCTTATTAATTTCCAAAATATAAATCTAGAAATTATTCATTTTTAAAGAATGGGCTAGATTCCTTTATTTCCAAAGACTATCTAGGTATCATTTTGCTCCTTCAATCGTATCCTAAAACCAAGTATTTGCAACCACAAAATTCTCTTGAACAGGATTGCAGACTATCTGTAGGTATGGGACCATGGGCAGTTAAGCTCTCCTAATATTTGGCTCATTCCGTATTTGCATAATTGCCCTTCCCGACACTGGGCAGTTCAAAACCCAAGTTCTCCTAGCTCTTCTAGCTCTCAAGATCAACCAGCAAGGACCTAAAACTGGCTAGGAAACTCCCTCTCCAGATAAATCAGGAAGGATACAGAACTGCTTAGGAAATTCACTTCTTAGAGAAGAACTGGGAAACAGAAAAAAAGTTTTCAATTACCTTCACGAGATTATTTCTTCACGTAGTCCTACTGCTTGTAAGGTGATGGCAGCAAATGTTTGCTAATGAATCATTAACCATTGTTGAGAAAGAAAAACCTATTTTCCCCCTGAGATATTTTCTTACCGTTCTTTGTTACAGAAGCAAACAGTGGGCACACCATGTTTTTGTGTTTGTCTGTTTTGAACGTTCCCAGGAACACCAGGTGGTTAAGAGACAGAACAGTTCAAGGGTGAAAACAGAGACAGACAGATACGGTGAATTTAACATTTTTACTAGAATTCTGAAAGAAATACGCTACCCTGATATGTTTATCACCAAATTCCTCATTTCACTCCTCTATACAATCTGTGGTAATCTTCCAATGATAATATAAGGCAACAGCTGAGGGCCCTTACCCACACCGCTCTCAGATGGATGTCAAACCTCAAGATTCACCAAAAACTCCAAGGTTTTTATTTTCACTTTAATTATCTTTTACTTAATAATAAAATGAAAAATAAGAATATATGAATACATACAATCTATATACATATATTTATTGCAAATACTTAAAATTCTTATGTAAAATGATTTTTCTATATTTGTGAAAAAATATGACTTTTTAAATGGTGTTGACACCAACTTCTCTGTACATACCCTCAATTCCAATGTTAACAATTCCTTTAAAAAGGCAAAAGACACAAAAGTTTAGCATTTACCAAACCAGTCTGTACAAACCTTATAAGCCAGAAGGGAAAAAAAATAGCTTGTGGTAAATAAGTTGATTTTCTTTTAAAATAAAAAATAAACTTCAAAACTATTCCCCTTATTGCATTTCTCGGAAATAATCTGAGTGTCTTTAGAGTAACTTCCTTTGTAATAATTTGTGCCTTAACAGTGAGGTCCTACATTAAACATACCATATATGAGAAATTCAAAGTCTTCCACTGTCACTTTTTACATAGATATTAAAATATATATTACTTAAAATATATTACTGGAAAGCTATTTTTAAAATTGATCTTTAATAGTTGTATCAAATGTAAAGCATTAAAAAAAATAAAGTAACCAAGAATCTATGAAGCTCTTACTTCAACTTTAGGAAATGTTTCACCTATTGTTCCCTTTCAATAGGTATGTAGGTACTGAAACATGGCAGGAAAGATCCCTGCCTATCATCATGTTTCTCAGAGTCTCTTTGGACTATTCTACAAATTGAGCTGAAAGCTACCACTGGCCAAGTTTTTTACTTAGCACGTTGTTGTAATGCAATGGGAACTTTTCCCTCCTTGCTGTGAAAGTGAAACCTCTAGGTCACAGAGAAAACCCTGGCGCTGCTCACGGACAGTGAGTTCTAGAAATAAATAGTGGTGTATTGACCAGAGAAGACCCCCCTCATTATAACAAATCATTTCACCGAACAGTTCTTTAAGGACTCTAAGGTAGAGAAAGGCAATTAATAAGCAATTAGGATCGTCACTGTCAAGTTATTAATACATGTGAATTTACACCTTCACCCAGAAGGCAACGAGGTCTTCCTTTGGCTATTTATTTAAATCTGAGAGAATTCCTAAAACACATACATCTGGGTGCCTTCCCAGCCCATGCTAGTATGCTTCCCCTACCCCAAGAAAAACGTCCCATTTGCCAGATCTTATTCTTAGAAATGTTACATGGGACATCACATATAGTTTCAGTATCTTGAGCACAGGGTTTAAGGAATAGTAGGGCAAACACTCCAGGCTATTTGGCTTTATTTTGTTTAATAGGCTGGAGAATTTTTATGGAAATTTTTTTTTAAGATTCAGGGAGCCTTCTCTACTAGACAACTCAGAACATTCGTTAAGTAAGACTGAGATGATTATTGTTAATGCTCTCTCCCCAAGGTGACCTACAAAGGAAGGTATCTGAAGGCTGAGAAGCATACCCTGGAGGTATAAGCATCAGGCACAATGCCTGACTAGTCACTGGAAATAGTGCAACTACATACCACAAAAATAAGCTTAGCACTTATCCACAACCTTTCAGATTGAACTGAAAGGTAAAGCAACTCTGAAAACCTAAGATAAAAACTGCTTCAAAGGTACTGGAGTCCCATGCTCTTAACAACACAAAGATCTTTCTTGTTCCTACTGCTTCATTTTCAAAAGAGTCAGATTGTAATACGGTTGGATTGTTGCTCTTGCTTTTCTGTTCAGCTCTTAAAATGACTTTCTACCTGAAACCACTGTTTTGAAACGAACTGACAAATGGGTTGTATTTAATTTACTACCAACCCAAGAGAATCTATTCTCTCATTTTGTCAAGATTGAGGCAGTGTACCTAGACGACAAATTCTGTTTTAGGGACATTCGTAAATGCAAATATTTCATTAGCTGAGTATTATTTGTTAGGAGAATCTGGGGAATCATAATGCTTAGGGCCTATCTGCAAGAGCCTGGTCAAGATGAAGAGGCACAATACGGTCTGCTCTCCAAGTGGACTTGAAAATCCCTGATACGTTTCCTCCTTTCCTGGTTAGTCTGTCCAACCTCAGATTAGGAGAACCATGGAAGAGAGACTTTCTATGACAGCAAAGGCGCAAAGAAGAAAACTCACGTTGATCAATCCAAACTGGTAATTAACGTTCAGCATGGGGTCCGTTCTGAATCACTCAGGCACTTCCAGCGCACAGACCGCCTTCGGTCCTGGCACGGACACGGGGAGTGAAGAAGCTAAGTATGGGGAGTCTAACCCAGCAATAGGTGCTTTGAACTCCCTCCCTTGGACTGTCCAGGGTACTGACAGTCTGGGGAACAGAAGCATGGTTTCTGTTTCCTACTGGATCTTGGCTGGAGAACTTAATCCTTACCCCTGTATCCTTGCAGCCTTCATATTTTTAAGCCACGAAGAAAACGGGAAGTTAGGAGGGCATCCTATTGTCTCAGCTGAAACTGGAACACAGATATTAATCTTGTATTTGCCTTGGGTCGCAAAAAATTAACAAAAACAAAAACTGAAGAATAGTGTAGCAGTAAGTTTCTTATGGGGTTCAAAAGTATTACAAGCATGTATATTATGGGGCAAGGAGGGGAATGGGTAACAGAATGGGGAAGAGTGTTACTGTCTACTTTCTCCTAATCTGGAATGTGACTTAATAAGTTTACACTGTTCTGCATATGGTAAATATCACATCCTGAATACTAAGTACAACCACAAGTGTACTAGGTTGCAATAATATTTTTACTTTATACACTTGAAATTAAGAAACTTAAAATCAATATGCAAAAGATGCACATTGACAACACCCAATTCTTCGATACCAAATTCTGATAAACTGTAGATTTATTCTAATGTTCTTTAACCATGACCTAAATATATGTACTCAAAAACTCCTCAGTCATTAGAGACAAGATTTAAAAGAATAAAAAAGGAAACAAAAAAAGTCAACAAAAACAAATAACAAAACTGTGAAGCTAATTTCTCCTTTCTAGATGTTCCCTTAGCCATTTACTGAGGCCCCTTTACATTAGAAATCTCTAGTGCATAGATACCAGCAATCCAAAATAGAGGACAGGTTTTCTCAAACAGGAAAAGTGTCTAACTTTTACTGTATGCGTGCACACTGTGTTCAGAGTCATATAGAACAAGGTTCTTCCATACTCCTCAGATGCCTGGGAGGTCCAAACAGGCTTAACAGAACGGGCAAATGTGACAGCCAAGGGCTTTTCTTCCTGCAGCGACAGCAGGACTACAGAACATCAGGGAACGGGTTGGGCAAGAAGAGGAAAAGAAAGACTACCTTGTTTCTAGTGTTAAAACCGTTTTCCAAAGGTCTGTATGTTCAGTTTAAAAATTTCTGCACTTTTACTCCTTTGCCCAACAAAACACATAGTTCAAATCACCCCATCATTAATATTATTTGTTACTTTTGTCCTAGTATTTCCTACCTGTTTGTAAGCTCCACGACTGACAAAGTACTTGGATGTTATTGCCGGAACTGCTGCCCTGCACAGGCGACAGTAACAGCAGGGGCCCGGAGAGGCATCCCCTTTATGGGCCACATTCACAGTCTCAGGGCAGGGTAGTGGGACTTGAGGGCAGGGATCCACAAACTGCAAGCAGAGAGCTTGGCAACAGCACGGGTTTGTGGAAGCCAAGAACCAGGTCAAGAGCTTTTGGGGTCTGAAATACTACCTGTGAAATTAACATCTTATCAAAAATTTGAACTTAAGAAGGTTCTTCCTGTCTAAGATAAAGGGACTGAGCAAACCCTGACTCCAGATTCTGCAAAGGCTGAATAATCCATGTAAAGCCTGCAGTCAGACTGTCATGACATAATCAGCTTGAATGGTCATTTCTCCAGACCATCCCTTCAACTCCTTCCTTTTCCTGGCTACTTAGGAAAGGACAGAAAAGAGACAGCTTCCTGTAACCATGCATGGCATTAAAGTTTTCTCAGAGTCACATGAAGCAGAACATAAATCTGAATTTAAAGTAATACATCATTACCTAAACAGCTGGAAAAACGTTAAAACAAAATGTGACATATTTACATGATTTTGTAAGTGCAAACTTGTCACAAATTCACAAAGTCTTGCTTGACCTAGACTTACTATACAAGGTGCTCTTCCTCTAAAATGTAAGATCTGCACTCTGTATTCCTGATTAAGTAACATTTGTCTCTCAAGACAACTGAAACCTCCTTATTTATTTCTGTGATTCCCAAAGGATGCAAAAAACACATCTCGTCAACCCTTCCCTTCCTGCCTCCTTTACAGCATGTTCTCTTTCTAGTCTCGTTACCGAACGACAAGGCAGGAGACACAAAGTTTAGAGGGGCCGATGCAATCATCGTGGCAGAACGCTCCACACCCCTTGCACATGATCATGGCTTTCAATCGGCAGTAACATTTCGAAGGTGTGTCCTCTATGCTGTTCTCTTCAGGAAAGGCCTGAACAGGAATGGTCTGGCCATGGCTGCTGGGATTCATAGCTTGGCTAGCAGGGATAGTAGTGACAGTCACTGAAAAGGACATGACATCACCTACGTTGCTAGATACTTGGCTACAGTCAGGCATCCCCGGTACAGCAGAGTTAGGGTCCATGTCAGACGAGGTGGAGACATTGATCATGCCTCTGTAGCTTGGCCCAATCTGTGTGGGGCTTCCATATAGCTTTGGGGTTTGCAGTGGCGGAAGGAGGAGAGGCTGATGGGTGGGACTGTCTGCAGTCAGAGGGAGAGCAGAACTGAAAAGCTCAGGGCTGCTACGCATCGTCTTCCCTCTCACTGCATGAGCTATTTGTTTCTGTGCTGCCTGAATAAAATCTCGGGCTAGGGTTTTTTCATCAAATGTTTGGCCTCTAGGGAACAGGTAATTCTCCTTGCTTAAAGTGGTTTGCTCATGCACTGGTGTCTCCGCCTTCACATTCTTTTTTGCTAAACAATCATTGGTGGATGGGGTCTCTCTACTGTGGGGTCCTGAACTTGCTTCACACTTGCCAGAACCCTGGGAAGCCTGGGGCTCCTCCTTCACCATGATGGGTTCTTGCTCATCACCAGTACTTTCCTCATCAGTATCTTCTTCTTTGCCGCTGCTACTATCTCCTGTTGCATTTTTACAGTCTGTATATCCCACTTTCAAGGCCTCAGTGGGGCTACTTAGACAAAAACGGTCTTCAGGGTTTACAGAATGGGTCCTCCTAAAGCTCTCTGAACCCCGGCCATAGGTGGAAATGTTAAGTAAGTAGTGACCTGCCATTGCAGGCTTTGATGTCCTTCTGCCAGCAAAACCCAACATGAACCTCTGGCTTGTGGAGATATCCTCTAACTGGAAACCTGAGTGAGTGAAGCTGAACTGGGAGGGCTGCACAAACGGGAGAACATTCTGCCTCCGAACCCTCTGGATGAGAGTCTGAAGGATCTGATCTTGAGTGGCTTTATTTAGTCCTTCCTGGTATTGGTGTGTGTCAATGCTAGAGTCCCTCAGATCCTTACCTGTCAAGAGCTGGAGGGATCTTGGAACCTGGGGGAGCTGCTTATTTTGCAAGGTTTTACCCAGCGGCTGTAGAGCTGGGCGAGACTGCCTCTCACTAACTTCCTCTCTGCTGATCTCTGTTGCGTTGGTGCCTGTGAGGGCTCCTACCCCCGGCTCCTCTCTTGTGGTCAGTGGAACAGTTTTCATTTCAACTTTGGTGAGAGGTTTGGGCAGAATTTGCTCCATGGGAACATCTTTGCCCTGAAGCAGCTGAGTGACCAAAGGATTATTCGCAGGGATACTAGAGCTTGGCCTTGAAATGGGTCCATTCATATTTGAAGAAGTTCCTGGAGTTTTAAGGCTAGAAGCTACTGGCAAAGTGCTCGAGGACGGAGCTGATCCGGTAGGTGCTACAGTCACACTGACCTGGGGTACAGGAAGCTTTTCTAAAGTGGCTGCTGTTAATAAAGATGTTAAAGGAGAGGGAGTCATATCCACTGACGTACTAGCAGTTGTCTCTGCTGAGGCTGAAGGGTCTGGTATATTCTTACTAGAACCTACTCTGGGCTCAACTGTGCCGTCAGCTGCAAAACGAACAGGCGAGGCACCAGAGAGGAGAGCAGAATCTGTCGGAGCAGAAGGCGCTTTCTCCTGTCTGCAATCGTTGGGCCCTTGTGGGTGGGTAAGAGAGGCCACTGTGGCTGTTGCCCTGGTGGGATTCAGTTTTTCATTACTCAGCTTCCCTACAGCTGGTGGGGGTGCGTGAGTGTGGGCTGGTGATGGGACACTTGTGCGTGCTCCACTGATGGCAGGTGTTGGAGGCACTGAGGGGGTTTGCTGTAGTTGTGCTCCAGAGACACTATGAGGCTGAGCCTGGTCTGGGGTCTTGGTCTCAGACTGGGGCTGAGTCTCTGGAACACAGGGTAAAAGCTCTCTCGTACCTCCCCTGCTTCCAGTTCCTGCCAATTCCAGTGCGGGGCCCTTTCCGGGTTCACGGGCTCTGTCTGAGTCTGGACTCCCTCCTCTAGCAGGCTTCCTTTCACCACCCTCTCCTGGACCTTGTCCACCCCCCGGGCCAGGTCCTGGAATGGTCCCTCCAACCGAGGCGGCGGCGGCAGCGGCGGCGGCGGCGGCGGCTGCTGCCCTCTGTGCTTTGACCAGCTGGGCTTTTGCTTTGATGTCTGCAAGAGTTCTGGCTCCTGTTCTGTTAGGACTAGTGATGGAGACTGGAAAACGAGCCCTGGGAGAGACCTGCGATGTAGGAAAAGGCATGGGGGAGATTCTGGAGACAGGTATCTGAAAGAAGGAGGGAGAAAAAGAAAACGCCAGAGCTTAGTTTTCACTTACAAGAGTAACAGAACTTCATCAACACTTGAATTTTCCCAGTAGGGTAAACACTGCACAACACCAGTGGCAATGGTGGCAGGTCCATGGCCAAGAGACCAGACTGCGGAGACAGCAACACGATTTCGTCTCCAGGGTCCTTCCACCTCTTAGAGTGGTGCCAAAGTCTCTCCTCCCCCGACATCCTGTCCACCCCAAATCCTCATACCGCTTTTCCCAACACAACTCCCTCCTAATGGCATTACTACTCACAACTGCTTATTATTTACGATACAGACCTTTCTACGGTATTTGCGCTTTCAAAAGTGTGTGTGTGAGAAGCATACCACTGTCTTTGTCTTCCTAGCTCTCCTTCCAAGGTCCAAGGAAAAATTCTTGCTCTCTTCTGCTCTACACACATACACCCATGCACACTTAAGCATATAGGCTGAATTATCTCAATGACAGAGGCTTCTAGATAGCACTGGAAGACAGAGACAGTGTGTAATCCACAGACACACCCCACTCTGCCCATCCCATGAGGAAGGATGCACATAATATATATGTTTGCTATAGTCATTCTCCTCCCTGGCTGGCTTAATACTTACTTGGGGAGCTTTTTAAACTTACTTGGGGAGCTTTTTAAAACTATACGCGCTCTGAGTCTTATCCCAAAATTTACAAATTAGAACCCTAGGGAAAAATGCTTTTATCAAGTTTGAAACCACTGATTTTCATATCGTGAAATATTGTATCTGAAAGGAATCTGACTCATATTTGAAACTATACTTCAGAAGCTATCAGAGTTCATTAGAATGCATCAAAGTCTGGCCCCCCCTAGTAGCTGCTAGAGTTTAAAGGAACAAATAACTATTACAGATGTTCTAGGGCATTTAATTAAAAAAAAAAAAAAAAAAAAGAATCAAGCCACGGTACTGTAAGAATAGTAAAAGTGATTTTCATAAAAATCACACTCTCTGGCAAAGCATTCATGGTAGAAAAGTCTCAAAAAATTTTTTTAAAAGGGTGAGATTTGTAAGTGTATAAATCTTAAAATTAGAAAGTCATGAAGAGGGGCGCTTGGGTGGCTCAGTTGGTTAAGCATCCGACTTCAGCTCAGGTCATGATCTCGCAGTTTGTGAGTTCCAGCCCTGCGTAGGGCTCTGGCTGACAGCTCAGAGCCTGGAGCCTGCTTCAGATTCTGTGTCTCCTCCTCTCTCTGCCCCTCCCATGCTCATGCTCTGTCTCTCAAAAATAAATAAATGTTAAAAAAATGTTTTAAGAAGTCATGAAGAATGTCATACAATTAGTAGTAGGCAAAATGAGAGGGAAATCACGTAGTAAATGAAATGGGTCAAGTACTAGCAAATGAAAGTTTCTAAGGGATATTTTCTGAAAGAACAACTTTGGTTCAACTAAGTTAAATTAAAGGGGGGGGGGAGTATTTCTATGTGGATTTTCTCTTTATATCCTAATATGAATGAATAATACCCAGTGCCTGGGTTCATAGTAGACACAATAGTATTAATAAATACCATTAATAAAAATGTAGATACTATTTATCAAATGAATAAATGGATTACAAACTGATATTAAGCACAAGGCCAAGTATTACTAAACCTTTATATCAGAAGTAAAAAATGTGTTTGGGCTTTAAAGGGCTCACTATTGGTTAAAAGCAGTCTTTATATAATATCTTAGCGATACTGCTTTCCGAATGTGAAAGATTTGATACGCAGCAATATAACACTAACATGGAAGTTAATGACATATCCTAAGGAGCAGAGCTTAGCAAGGCTATTTCACCTTACTAAGAAGAAACCTTCTCTCAAGAAACCAGCAGTGACTCAAGGCAGCCACAAACGTTTCCTTTAAAAAGATGGGGCACCTGGGTGGCTCAGTCTGTTGAGCGTCCAACTTTGGCTGAGGTCACGATCTCAAGGTTCCTTGAGTTCAAGCCCCATGTCGGGCTCTGTGCTGACAGTGTGAAGCCTGCTTGGGATTCTGTCTCCCCCTCTATCTGCCTTTCCCCCACTCACACTATCTCTGTCTTTCTCAAAATAAGTAAATAAAGTTTAAAAAAAAAAAAAGGTGGAACTAAAGGTAGTTCTAGAGCCACAGAACATCAAATTAGTTATGGCAGTAAGAAAAGGGCCAAGGTACACTTAAATATCATCGCTCTCGCTACCGAGATCTTTTTTTTTTTTTTAAGTTTATTTATTTATTTGGAGAGAGAGAGGGAGAGAGGGAGAGAGGGCAAGGGAGGAGCAGAGGCGGGGGGGGGGGGGGGGGGGGGAAGAGAAAGAGAATGTCAAGCAGGCTTCACGCTATCAGTGCAGAGCCAGACACGGGGCTCAAACCCATGAACAATGAGATCATGACCTGAGCCAAAACCAAGAGTCAGATGCTTAGCCAACTGAGCGACCCAGGTGCCCCAAAGACAGATCTTTTAATCACATCGATGACTTCCTTCTCTTATCATATTTCTTATTCTGCCACATGAGACAGAATACTATCGGTAACTATTTTAAGATATAAGAGTAGCCAGCAGGGGTGGGTGGGTGGACGGACGTAGTCTACATTAGATATGCAGGTACCTTACTTACTCAAAACCTAAAAGATCTGTAGGAATGGAGTTCTAAATGCCTGTTTATTAATAATTTTATTCGGGTAAGACCACAGTTACATGCTTATCAAATATATACAACTGCTTCTGCATTAAGAAATAACACAAATGACTTGAAATTAAATAAGTATGACCAGAAACTCAATTCTTCCCACTCACTTACCTTGAGAGGCGGTACTTTTCGCACCTGGATCCTGTCTGCTCTACTGAGAAAGGGCTGTGGCGAGACGTGAAATGGCTGCTGGTGCTGGCGATTCTCAGTGACACGCGGCCTTTTCTCCCAGCTCACAGGGGCCTCTTCTTGGAGGAGACAAGATTTCCTCTTAAGGCTCTCTGGGCTGTGATCGGTCAGAGCTGATGGAGGTTCTTTCATACTGGTCTCCTGTGGACCTGTTTCCACTATGGGCTTCATTCCTGGCTTATCCACCCCAGGACTCTTGGGTTTGTTTGGGGACGTAACTAAAGCTCCTTGGCTTTCATCTTTGTTGTAATTAGAAACTGTAGTGAGATGATTCTCTTTCTCAGACTCCTGTTCAACAGAGGCAACTGGCTTCTGCTCCAAGAGCTCATCATCCTTAGGGCACTTGATGGGAACAGTGCCGCCAAGCTCTTGGGTATTGCTTGCTGAGGACAGTAGGGGCTCTGTGGGCTTCGAGTTCGGCGGCACCAGATCTTGGCTTTCATGCTCTTCCTTCCTTACTGGGGATGGTGCTTGTGCCACTTCTTCTATAGACTCTAACTGGGGAATCACTGGGACTGTACTGGCAGGTGAGGCCTCTGAAGGAAGCATGGATTTTGGTTGCTCTGCTGGGGTTTTCTTTACTTTGAGATCACTGGGCGAGGCTGTTAATTTCTTTGAATCCTCAAGGCTCAGGCCAGAACTAAAAGGTGGAAGAAAAAAATATTCTAGTTGAGAAATGGCTCGTGTTATTGAAAGCATTATGAGATAATAGTATATGGCAATGCCTAGAAGGAACCCTGACACATAGGAGGTATTCCTCACATGTTATCTTCACTATTATCATCATTAGTGAAGCTCTGGAGTTCGAGTGCCTGGATGCAAATCCTGGCTCTGATAAGATCCATGTGACATTGAGTAAGTCACTAGTCTTCTGTACCTCACTTTCTTCAGTTATATACTGAGATTCATCACTTGATACTATTGGTGTTATTAAGTTAATGCATGTAAAGTACTTAGAACAGTACCTAGCACATATTAAAGCTCAATAATGTTAATTATTATCATTACTTTTGCATGTAAGAGGGGCTACCTTGTCTAGAAGCAAGCATCACAGACTACTCACAAGGGAAGTGAAAAAAGGCCAAGACCCATGCACCCTGATCAACTCTGCTCTGCAGCACCTGAGAAAGGCTGGCCCAAGAAATCTAAGGGCCCCTGAGGAGACAGGGGTTGGCTGTCAACACTCTCCAAGCATTGAAAATTAGAACTTGGGAGTTTCTGGAAAGCCTGTTTAAACTTCATTTAGTATAGTTCTATAATTCCGAGACCAATGCCTCTGAGCTATCCCAGGAGTGAACTGATGGGACTTCCATAGTGTGGCCTAGAGCTAAGCTACTCAGTAGGAGTCACTAGAGACTCCTCCTAATGTTTTAGAATATTGTTTAAACAGGCAAAAGCAAGGCACCCTCTTTGGTGACTTCAATCAGGACTGCACAATGGCTAACAACAAAACTATACAATAGCAAAAAACAGTTCTTCTATAAAAGCTGGCAAAAAATAAGAGCTAAAAACAGAAAAACCCAAGAATTGCTACAATGCTCTATCTGCCTAAGGAGGGAGGGCTCAGAGCTCATACCAAGAGTGGAGAAATATCAATACGTGAAACTCTTTTTCTTTTCT
Organism: Prionailurus bengalensis; assembly: GCF_016509475.1. NCBI lineage: Eukaryota > Metazoa > Chordata > Mammalia > Carnivora > Felidae > Prionailurus > Prionailurus bengalensis. Next base: position 120,194,529 of record NC_057354.1, on the reverse strand, counting down.
TTTTTTTTAAAAAGATTTTAAGTAATCTCTATACCCAACGTGGGGCTTGAACTCACAACCCCAAGATCACGAGTTGCATGCCCTAATACCTGAACCAGCCAGGCGCCCCAGTAAGTGAGACTCTGAATCTCAGGAGGAATTACTTCCTAAGTGACCATAAAGGGGATCAATGAACTACTTGGAGATAAGGAAAAGAGCCATTAGTTCTCAAACTGTGGGTATGAGTGTTCTTAAGGACTGCCATTAGGTATGCCGAAGGAAAGAAGGGAGCCAAACCAACAGACTCTGGATGTTCAATTCTACTTCGAACAATACAGCTCCACTGCCATCTATTTAAATGTCCCCTTTAAAATTTTATTTGGACTTTTTGTTAGGAAAAAAAAAATTTTTTAGACAACATATCCTTGAGAACAGGGTTTGTATCTTGATTCAGCTATGAATATCTCCCAGAGGGCCCTATACAGAGAAGAAACTATTTAATGATGCCCTGGGCATAATGATCCATATTATGGGATTCCTCAGTGATTCTGGATAAATTATCATCTTGTGGGATGATAATTAACTACTAGAAAAGATGTACAGGATTTCAGTATTCTCTTAACTTATAAAGTCACTGGAAGAACTATTCACCCTATTCAAAGAAAGGGACTCTAATTCAAGATAACACTTTTTTTTTTTTTTTTTTTTTTTTTTAAATAAAACCATCCCACCCACAATAGTAATGTGTTAAGAGTCAAGTAATCCAATTCTGGGCACCCATGACTCATAAAAAGAAAATAATTCTTCCTAAAATAGAATTGGTGAAAAAAATAGAAGGAAATTGAGGACCAGATTTTCTAGAAAGGTAGTAAGATGAAACACTGTGTGACATATATGTAGGAATGAACATTTTGTTTATGGAACCTGTCTTGATATTACCTCTGACCATAGTAGCTTTCAAAGAATTGTTCTTTCCATGGCTCTACTTTTTTCTCCTTCTCAATCTCTTGTCGAATTCTCACCTGCATCTCAGGTGTAAACTCACCTATAATGTACCAAAATAAAATAAGATAAAATTTTTAAAAAGGATACTCAATAGAAATATGGTGTTTCCATTTTTTAACTTTGCAGATTACAAAAGACTTGTGCAGGAGTCAAAATACCATCATGTGAAAATAATAGAAATTTCCCAGAATTCTAACAGAAATTTCTCAAAATTCCTCACTGGAAGGGAGCAGCTAAATGCCATCAGGTGAAATAAAAATACTTGTGCACCACTCCATGCAGTTTTCGGTCTCAGCCTGGGCCACTTGTGCCTTTTCTCTGGGCTTTCCTTGTAGCACCTCCCTCCAACACCAAACATCGTTTCTCTACAGATTTCCTTTATCACTAACCTTGAATGTTTAATTTCCACTGGAAATTTGATATGACTCTCATCATATGTTTTCAGTAAATAATGCCACTGAGTATTTTATTATTTTAAAGCTCTGTTTCTCTGAGGCGACTTGTATTTTATGCCCTTTATCTCCTACTGCATAATGAACAGCAATGGCCCCGCTCAGAGGCATTTGAGGCTCCAGTAAAAAGAGAGGGAGCTATTTAGGAGTTGCCAGTTTTCTAACTGTCCCAGAAATTGTGCCACTCTAGCGCCTTGGCGAGGAGACATTCAACATGTCAAACACCCAGCTGCTCGGAACATGACAGTTACGTGCACATACTACCAGCCGCCTTCAGTCCTCCTACTCCATCAGCAGAGAACCGTCCAATGTGCTGGGTAGGCCACCTTCAAGCTGCGGCTTGGAAACATTGGTCTCTGTTATATTCTACCACCCAGGGCACCAAGGAGTAAGAGGTAGCAATGGTAGACGTGAAGTTGAAGGTCTCTTGGGGGTAAGAAAACGGAATTTTATCATTTTAGCTCTTGCAGAAAAAAAGTAATCAGTGAGAGAGCCTTTCTACACAGAATTTGCCCCCTAGGGACAATGGGGTGGCTCAGTTGGTTGAGCGTCCAACTTTGGCTCAGGTCATAATTTATCTCACGCTTCGGGAGCCCGAGCCCCTCATTGGACTGTCTGCTGTCAGCACAGAACCCACTTCAGTCCTCTGGCCCCCCAACCCCTGCACCTCTCCTGTTTGCACTCTCTCTCTCAGAAATAAATAAACATACACAAAAAATTAACCATTTAAAAAAAAAAAAGGACAGAATTTGCCTCCGAAAAGAACAAAAACAAGAGGAGGGAAAATGTCAACAACTGCAGTGAATGTAGATATTAGCTTGTCAGTTAACCCTAAATGCCAGAGATCTGACAAAAAGTCAGATGAATAGCATTCCTAATTGCTCTCCTTACAAATGTATTTACTTTTAATCTTTTTTTTTTTTTTACGTTTATTTTATTTTTGAGAGAGAGAGACAGAGTGAGAGTGGGGGAGGAACAGAGAGAGAGAGAGGGAGACACAGAATCTGAAACAGGCTCCAGGCTCTGAGCCATCAGCACGGAGCCTGACGTGGGGCTCAAACCCATGAACTGTGAGATCGTGACCTGAGCCAAAGTTGGAGGCTTAACTGACTGAGCCACCCAGGTGCCCCATAAATTTATTTATTTTAAAGTTTCTCACACTTGTTTTAAGCTATGCCTTGGCATAAATTCATTATGACTTTTCAAGTGCTGGTTTGTATTCCATGTGTAACTGAAAAACAAACATAATACAGCACTGTAACTCTAATTTTACACTCCACTTATTAAGGAGCTTAGTAAAATCTCATTTTAACCTAGAATCACTAAGTCAGAATCTTTAGGACTAGGGCCTAAAAATCTGTTTTTTTTGTTGTTTTTTTTTTAGTTTCCCAGGTGACTGTGAACTCTTGAAGAAACATTGCTAGACTCCATCTGGAGCTAAAACCTGGTTACACAGGCTCTGGATAAAGGTCAGTGTAGTGTTTCACACAGGATAGCTACCTCTAGCCCATGGAAACATCCTGTCCTTTGCCTACCCAAATTGCTCAAAAACTCATCGAGGCGGAGAGGTGCCAATATGCCCTCACAGTGGCTCCAAGTGCATACACAACCTAGGAAGCATGCAGGGTAGAACACTTACCTTCTGAGAGTCGTTCCTTCCAGCCTTGGGCTGCTGAAGTGAAGAACTCATTGTTAAGGGCTGAGCCATTTAACTTCATCAGACCATCTGGACCAACCTGGGTCAAAGAACAAGCCACGAAAAGCTAACAATGAAAGCCAAATGTATCTTGTGGAATTTGACTTTATTTTAGAGAAGAATGTATACACATTTATACATATATATTTAATTTTATAGAAACATGACTAGATCATACCATACTGCCTATTACGGATACTCCTGTTTTATCATGTATCACTTTTTTCTAATAAATTTCTTTCCTGATTACCTCTCCTCCCTTATTCCTCTACTCTCAATTCCATTTCCCATTTATTCTACTCAAAGAATCATCTGCAAACAAATACATATACATCTAAGAAGTTCTTTTCTTCAGAGGTTTATTATTTGTTTTGTAAAACTGTGACCAATCTACACACACTCCTCTGAATCTAATTTTTCTCACGTAATACACTATGGAAGTCTCTCCAAGTCAACAGGCACAATGTTAGCCTTTATAATAGCTGCATATTTTTTCATTGTATATATGCACCTCATTTCATTTACCCAGTTTCTTTTTTTAGCTTTGCTTTTAAGAGAGAGACAGAGAGAGAGTGAGTGCCTGGGAGGGGCAGAGAGAGAGGGAGACAGAGAATTCCGAGCAGGTTCTGTACTGTCAGCGCAGAGCCCTATACAAGGCTTGAACTTACGAACTGAGAGATCATGACCTGAGTTGAAATCAAGGAGATGGATGCTTAACCAACTGAGCCACCCAGGTGCCCCCATTTACCAGTTTCTTAATCATAAACATACACCTTGTTTCCAATGTTTTCCCATCATGAACCAAGCTGCAATTAGCATTCTGGTAAAGATGAACATACCAGTGCTTCTATTTCTGTGGAGTAAGTTCTAAAAGCAAAGCAATATTGTGTGTGTAAGCAGGTATTGTTAGACTATTATCCAAAAAGGCTACAATTCATATTTCTATCAGAAATATATGCTTACCCTATGAACAACAGATGTTAACCAGACTATTTTCTTTTTGGCCACTCTAATGGGTTTGAAATGGTAATTTCCTTTACCTTGACTACTGGAATTTTATTCACCTTTTTGCATGTTTATTAATATTTAGATGTGCGGGGCGCCTGGGTGGCTCAGTCGGTTAAGTGTCCAACTTCGGCTCAGGTCATGATCTTGCAGTTCATGATTTCATGCCCCACATCGGTGTCTGCTGACAGCTTGGAGCCTAGAGCCTGCTTTGGATTCTGTGTGTCCCTCTCTCCCTGCCCCTTCCCCACTCTCACTCTCTCTCTCTCTCTCTCTCTGTCTCCCCTTCAAAAATAAACATTAAAAAAATTTTTTTAAAGAAAATTAAAAAAAAAATATTTAGATTTGCCATCTTGTGAAATTCTTATCATTTGCTCATTTTTCTATGAGGCTGCTTATTTTTATTATTAACTTGCGAGAATCTTTTACATAGTACTCTTAGTAAAACTAGAACATATATTAAAAATATTTCCCTCAATCAATCTACTGGCTTGATTTGTGATGTCTTCCCAAAAGGTTTTAAGGTTCTTTATATTAGAGATTTTGGATTTCCTATCTTGGTTTAGAACCATAAAATCTTATTTAAGGACATAAAACACAAGATATGAAAAATCTGGACAGAAAAACTTAATAAAATTGCCATTCTCCCCAAAGTTAATATCTATATTTCAATCAGAATTCCTTGCAGATTTTGCATTAACAAAATGATTTTGAAGTACATATGGAAAAAAATAAGAGAAAAATCGCCTTTCCAATTATTAAACATACCACACACAAAGCCACTATAATCAAAACTATTATTACTAGCGTTAAAAGGAATAAAGAAATGAGTGGAAGAGGAAGGTGTGCATGTAAACTAAACACATATTGCATATAACTGAATAAAATATATAACAAAGATGGTATCTCAATCCATGACAAAAAAATCGTTACATTAAATACATGGTGGAGGAACAAATGGCTATCTGTTATTCAGTGGGAAATAAAGGTGAATCCCAATTTCTGAGCAATACAAAAAAAATTCTAGATAGATTAAAAGTTTAAATGTGGTCAAAAACAATTTTCTGAAGAAAATTTATAACTATTTGGACACCCTACAGATTGAGAAACTCACTTTCTACACCTACCTGGGCCCATATTATGTTCCCCTAGCTCTAGAGCAGAAATTGGTGAACTTTTTTCTGTTAAAGGAGAGACCGCAAATATTTTAGGCTTTGCAACGCCATAGGGCCTCTGTTGTAAGTACGTAACTCTGCCTTGCCGCATGATCGCAGCTACAAACAATACGTAAACTAATGTTAAGTGGCTATGTGCCGATAAAACTTTATTTACAAAAGCAGGTTGTGGGCTGAAATTGGCCAGTGGGCTACAGTTTGCTGACTGGTGATCTGTACTCTAGGGAGCTGGCAGGGGGTTAACAGTCTTCCCTATAAGAACTAATAGTCTTCCCTATAAGAACTCTTATAAGAACTCTAAGAGGTCAGCCAACCTCTGCTTGAATAGCTCTGTGATGAGCAAGTTACTCCATCACAGGTCACTCCATTTTAACAGCTCCAACTGTTAAAAGAAAAATGTTATTTTAACTCCACATTTGCTTTCTGGAAACACAAAAAAGTTTACCTCTTTCATTTGACAGACCTTCAAATATACCTAAAGAGTGCTCCAGTCCCCTCCTATATTCTTTCCTCTGGTTTAAATAATGTTTTTCTACTTTGTGGCTGGGCATTCCATATACAGAAATGTTGTTTTCAATGTTTCATCCTACTAATACCCAGAATTCTATAAACACTCCAAACTGCATCTGACAGTGAAGTTAATTTGAGTTCCATACTTCTATAGATAAGGACATTATTTCTCAAATTACTGTGTGTTCCCACCGTAATCAAGTAAGTCCAACTAATGCCCCAATAAGAATTCCCCACAAGGGCACCTGGGTGGCTCAGTCGGTTGAGCATCTAACTTTGGCTGAGGTCATGATCTCACAGTTTGTGAGGTCAAGCCCCACATCGGGTTCGCTACTGTCATCATGGAGCCTGCCTCAGGTCCTCTGTCCCTTCCCTGCTTATGCTGTCTCTCTCTCTCTCAAAAAAAAAAAAATAAATAAACATTAAAAAAAAAAAGAATTCCCCACAGGATTGTACTCTATAGGAAGATGAATAGATAACGTTCAAGATACCTTTTACTTCTAAAACTGTATGTGGCAGTCCTCCTTCTGAGACAGGATAAGGACCATTAGTCAAAAGACCATTCTAAGGAACCTGCACTAGAGTTCTAGAGATGGGCCCTCAGTTAAGTCCCATCTTATTATTCCCAACCTAATAACTTAAGTCTGTAAACTAAAGATGAGAACAATCCTTATTGAGAAATTCTCTAAAAACTTTGCAAAAATGTCAGCCTCCTAACTTGTTCGAACCAAAAACTAGGCATCCCAAAACACTGTACTTTCTCCAAGAAGTGTTAAGGTGGGGAAGGCAGGAGCTGGGGACGATCAGCTTACTTATTTCTTTGTCCCTATTGCTGGTTACTACCAGCACCTGACTTACTTGGTCTCCTTGAAAATAGAATCTGACCTGCTTGCACATGTGCTGACTCATAGCACAAGGTGACTGAAAGTGATATCAATGCAGTTGAATAGAAAGATGATTTTCAGAATTTTCAAAAATAGAAATATTTTGTTTTGACATTATAGTCAATTAGCTAGGATAATGTGTGTAGCTTACTCTCCTTTAATCTCTTACTATAAACTAGAGGGGTATATTTAGTTTTTTTATTGTGAACTAGGGAAAACCCTTCTTTCTCATCTTGTTTTTATAATGATTAGGAAAAATGGGAGAGGGCCTATCAGATTACTTAGAACACAGTATGTGCTTGGAAATAATGAATTAAAAAAACAAAAACTCAGAATTTAAAAACCCTCAGAATTGAATAAATCTTAGAAAATCAAAACGGCCCTATTATAGAGGAGGAAACATAATTAGACATGGGGGGGGGGGGTGACTTGCAAGTAACTCTTTCTCTGATGAAAGCCTAAGTCTCTGATCGTTACCTAATTCCTGACCTAAATCTCCCTGGTCTCTCCCTAGACTCTTCTCAAATTTGATATTTCTTATAGCTATCTCTTTTAAGACTATAACATAATTACTGGGCTTTTAAAATTCTTCATATATATATATATATATATATATATATATATATAATATTTTAAGTTTACTTATTTTTTCAGAGAGAAACAGTGCGGGAGAGTCAGAGACAGAGAGGGAGAGAGAGAGAATCCAAAGCAGGCTCTGCACTGCCAGCACGGAGCCCAACGAGGGGCTCGAACCCACAAACCGTGAGATTGTGACCTGAGCTGAAACCAAGTCAGACACTTAACTCACGGAGCCATCCAGGTGCCCCTTAAAGTTCTTTATTATGAAAACAATAAATGTTTGTTTCTTAAAAATCTAACAAAATAATGAAAATAATTAACACTCTTACCCCTTTCAAAAAATCCATTCAAGAACCCCTATTTAATGTTCGAAATAAGACAACTCTTCTTCCTGAACTCAATGTATTCAATGAATGCCTACCGAGTATGATAGCTACACAAATTTTATTCCACAATTTTGACATTCTGATGAGATTTTTTCCTTTGTAAGACTTACAGGGCAAAATTCTTAAGAACACTTCCATAAAAATATTCTTATTTCTTGTTCAGTAGCTTTGACACCACTTCTTTACGAGCATACATAAAAAGCTATTTAAAAAGTCTTAAGGAGTTCTAAAGGGGATGAGTGAAGAAAGCCTCAGAAGGGTTTTTGAAAACGGCTTATGCTTGAAAATAACGCACCTGACGATCCACCTCTGGAAGGAGTAAAAGCAGTCGCTGCTGGCAATCTCCAGGAAGGACTGAAAAGGTGTGTTTGTTGATCAGTGCTCGTAGATTTGTGTTAACCAGAATGGAGTCTGGTGTCTCAACATCAATTTCAGCACATTTAGTCCTTTTCATTTGCCCTATAAAAATAGGGGAAAGAATCATTTAGGCCTCTTTTACGCTCCTGTTTCTATCTAGAGTACAGTTTGCTCTGCAGTGCAAAAAAATGACAGTTGTAACTACTTTAAATATCATGCTGTGAAGAAGGGAACACTTACGGTATTTAGAAATTTTCTTCCAAGACTAACAAAAAGCAAGGTGTGGCACATACGCAAAATGATCAAAAAAAATCCAGAAAAATTCAAATCTATATAATAAATCATATTGGGATCCTTCTTCCCTTTCCATGGGAATTCTTTCATCAATTTTCATTACCTAAAAATGTTATGACTGAACAGCTTAGTGGTTTCAAGAAACTTGGTCACAATCGGAAGGTTATATTCTTTCAAAAGACTGACAGATTTCAATACAAAAAAAAGTTTCAAATGTAAATGGCAAAAAAATCATAAACAAAAGACTAACTTGACAAAAATATCTGCAAGCCATGACAAAACTTTTGTGATTCTCCATATTAAAAGTGAATCGATATGGGGTACCTGGCTAACTTGGTCTGCACAGCATGCAACTTTTGATCTGAGGGTCATGAGTTCAAGCCCCACACTGAGCCTAGAACTTACTTTAAATAAATAAATAGGTTGCTAGACATTAAAAAAAAATTTTAATGCATCTACAAATCAAAATGAAAAAGATAATCACCTTGAGAAAAATGAGCACAGGGGATTACAGGCAATTCACAGGTGACTAACCATAAACAGACGCTACGATATTAATATTTTAAAAATTCCAGTAAAACCAATGAACAGTTTTTGTCTATCAAAATGGCAAATACTGCAATACAGTGATGAGATTACACAAAGAAAAAGCTAAGACCACCTTCAAATACTGCTGATGGGGCCCAAATGAGTACAATTTTATTAGAAGAAAATTTGATAATATATAGCAAAATTTTAATGTGCACAGGAATATAAGACTCAGAAATTCTACATTTAGAAACATATGCACAAAGCTACACAACCCTCAATGTGCATAACGTCTGCTCCTGGATGAAGCAGAAACAAAAGTAATCTATTTTTTTAAATTTTTTTTAATGTTTTTATTTTTGAGAGAGAGAGAGCGAGAGAGAGAGAGAGCAGGGGAGGGGCAGAGAGAGAGGGAGACACAGAATCTCGAAGCAGGCTCCAGGCTGTGTGCTGCCAGCACAGAGTCCAACGCGGAGCTCGAACACGGAGCTCGAACACACAAGTCGCGAGATCATGACCAGAGTCAAAGTCAGACGCTCAATCGACTGAGTGACCCAGGTGCCCCCAGAAGTAATCTCTCTTAAGCGGAAAGAGTTAGGCCCATAGGATTCCTACAAATTAAGATCCAGCGTTATCTCACACAGACTACCTTGACAAACCAACAGACATTCCACTATGACAGAGAATCAACAGAAACCAAAAATAAAAGGTTTAGACCTAAAAGTACTGCTATTACTGCAACTGTCATAGATAGAATACAAAATAGCGCTATATAAAAGGATTTAAAAAATAAAGAATGTGATTGTAAAGATGGGGATAAAATCATCAGGAATGAGCACAATCAGGTCTCAGTGAATTTCAAATAATATTAGTAGTAATCATAACTACAATGACCAATAATAGCAGCTGTAAACACTTCTGTAAGGCTTCATAAGTGCCAGGCACTACTCTAAACATAGACATGTGTTAGCTCATTTATTTTTCATGTAACCCTATGAAGTAGGAAACTATTATTATACATTTCACAGAAGAAGAAAGTGAGGTCCAAAATGGCAAGTAAGTTGCCCAAAATTGTACCACTGATTAGAGTGAAGGAATTTGAACCTAGGCATCATGGCTCCAGAGTCTGTTATTTATCAGTATAGTGTAGAGGCACAGGTATCATACAGTGCATGATCTCTGATTACTAGGTATTTAAGTTAAAAGTTCATAACAGGAACATAAAAATCCCTATATATTTGTATTTTAAAGACTTCGTTTTTAAGTAATCTCTATGCCCAGTGTGGGGCTTGAACCCATGACCCTGAGATCAAGATTCACGTGCTCTACTCGCTGAGTCAGCCAGGTGCCCGCAAATCCCTATGTATTTTAAGAAAATAAAAAATTTTTAAGTTTATTTACTTTGAGAGAGAGAGCATGTGCCTCCTCTCTCACACGCACATGAGCAGGGGAGAGGGGCAGAAGAAGAGAGAAGGAGAATCCCAAGCAGATTCCATGCTGTCAGCACAGAGCCTGAAGTGGGGTTTGATCTCACGCACTGTGAGATCACGATCTGAGCTGACACTTAGCCAAGTGAGTCACCCAGGCACCCTTAAGAAAAATTTTAAAACTTCAAGATAAATTCCTGGGACAGAGAAGAAATCACAGTAAAAAATTTTAAAACTTCAAATTGGATGATATTAAATACAGAATTTGAGAGATAAAGGTAAATATCCCCCCAATTAAAATAGTACCAAAATATATAAATGAAAAGTAAAGGCTTCTACATTCCCAGCTTTCTACCAAAAGGGACATTTTATTTATATTTTTGTATTTTTTTAAGTTTATTTATTTTGAGAGCGAGAGAGAGAGCAAGCGAGCGAGTGTGCACACAAGCACACATATAGAGGAGGGGCAGAGAAGGAAGGAGAGAGAGAAAATCCCAATTAGGCTCTGTGCTGTCAGTGCAGAGCCCAACGAGGGGCTGGATTCCATGAACCGTTAGACCATGACTTGCGCCGAAATCAGGAGTAGGATGCTTAACGGACTGAGACACCCAGGCACCCCAAAAATGACATTTTTAATTTGAAATGAAATCACAATATACATACAAATTATATTTAGTCTTTTCTTTCACAGAATATCTTAAACATCTTTCCAAACTATCACCTACAAAACTCTTTAAAAAGCTGCACCATATTCCAACATACATACTATGACTAACTTAACTAGGCACCCACTGAGGATCACAGACGTGATCAATTTTTGGTTTGCATAAAACAATGTTGCAATGGCCCCAGGGACTGAGAGCAACATCCTACTATTGCTTCCCCGTGTGACCGATGAAATGAGAGTGCCAGCATTCCTTGAACTGTTTTCATTATTTTTGCATTCATTTTCTACCTTCACATCTGAGTCAAACTGGAGTTAAAACTTGAATTATTTTTTTTAAGTAAGCTCTACGACGAATATGGGACTTGAACTCATGACCGCAAGATCAAGAGTTGCATGTATTACCGGCAGAGCCAGCCAGGCACCCCATTGATTTTAACCTAACTCCTTAAGTAAGACTTAGGAGTTACAAATTAGTCTGTTCTGTTATTGATCAAATAGTGCCCATGGATATTTTTATGTGCCTCAGACAAACTGTAAATTTTTAGAATTTAAACTTTATGTCCTCTTAAAAGTCAAAAGTTGACCTTGGTTTGTTTGTTTTTTCCTTCAGTTTAGGTTGCCACATTCTATCGTATTATACTTGATATCTCAGCTATCTTTATTTTTCTGATTGAATCTGGGACATAAAAATATATACCATTAATTTTAATGAAGTTACAACAAACTATACCAATATTAACTAAAAAAGTTTTGTGTAAATTATCTAATTTAGTTTTATCATTTATATTTTACACAAAATGTACAACTTCTTCCATAGATTTAAAAAATACTCATTGTGGCATGTATTGTAAAAATTCCCATATTATTTCCATTAATGCTTATTTGCATGAGAGGAGATGAACCTGCATTTACTTCTTGGCCATGAGGTGAAAGTTAGATACACCATGCTTTCTTTTTTTTATGGTTAATTTTTCCTAGTTTGTTAGTATGCAAGCCAGAAATTTGCAGTCCATAATTTCTCAATTTTTTACATTTACATTTCTACTGCAGTTGAATGAAGATACTAAAATTGTGACTTTGACTGCATTTAAGTAGAATATAGTCTCCATAAGGAAGGAACTTTGTTCATCACCACATCACTAGGAACTTGTGTTTGGCATATTAGTATACCTTCTATAAGTAGTTATTTAATTAATGAATATTTTGAATCCTTGGCAGTGGAATTGATGATCAAAGGGTATGCTCAGTTCACGGCAGATACTGCTTCTAAAGAAAAATGCACCATTTTACAATCCACCCAGAATCAAACCTGATTTTTACAAAGAAGTTGTCTGGTTGCTGGACGGCAAAGAAGCGGGCATCTCAAGCAACTTATTGACTCGGCTCTTAATTTCATCGCTTATACTGTGCCTGGTAATCTTCAAATTATTTCCCCTGCCTGCCTTACACCTCACTTCTAAGCGTCTTCTTGGGGAGCAAAAACAAATTAGATTGGTTCTGCTCTCTGCAGGTGCCTGGACACCTGAGCCACAGCTCCTATGGGACTGGAAATGTCTCTAGGTATCCATATTGTAGCACAATTTTCCAAAAACACCATAATTAAAATTTAAACCAATCCCAGGAAGGCCAGTGTTGGATTTCAAGAATTCTTGCTTCTCCCCTTTCTCTTTTTAAAGATTTTATTATTTTTAAATAATCTCTACACCCAATGTGGGGCTTGAACTCACAAACCCGAGATTAAGAGTCGAGTACTCTACCGACTGAGCCAGCCAGGTACCTCTGGAATTCAGGAATTCTTACTTATTTTGATAAATAATCTGTAAAATCAAACAACAACAAAAACCCAAAGAAGCTGTCTGAAATATTATTAATTCTGTTCTCACGCTTAATAGTGTGGAAGGGTCTGGAACATAGAAGTGGGTATACAATGACTTCTTCCAATTTTATCACCATTGCCACGCTATCTTTTAGCTTCTATTCTGCTTCTGAGATGTTCACCATCCCAATTCCTACATCTTTGTACACGAAGTGTTTTCTTTCTCTCTGGAGGCTTTTTTGGAATCTTCTCATTATCCTGGATGCTTTAAAATTTCTAAAGAAATGTGCCTTGGAATGGGTTTCTTTTTATTCATGTTCCTTGACACCAATTGTGTACTTCTACTCTGGAATCTCTGACTTTCAATTCTCTGGAATTTTTTCCTTTTTTTTTTTTTTGTTTCTGGAATTTTCTTATATTATTTTTCTTTTATCTTACTCCCCGTTCAATTTTTGTTCTTTCTGATGGTCCTACTATTTTATTAAAGTTTTTTTAATGTTTATTTTTGAAGGAGAGAGAGACAGAGCATGAGCATGCGACCAGAAGAAAGAGAGAGAGACAAACACACACACAGAATCTGAAGTAGGCTCCAAGCTCTGAACTCACAAACCATGAGATCATGACCCAGCTGAAGACCTAGATGTTTAACTGAATGAGCCACCCAGGCAAACCTAAAAATGTTTTATTTTTTTCTTTTTGAGAGAGAGACAAAGAGGAAGGGAGAGGGGCAGAGGGAAAGAGAGAATCTTAAGCAGGCTCCACACCCAGTGCAGAGCTGATGCAGGGTTTGATCTCATGACTGTGAGATCATGACCTAAGACGAAATCAAGAATCCAACGTTTAACAGACTGAACCACCCAAGTGCTCCTCTGATGGTCGTACTATTTTAGACATTAGACATTCTAGATTGGTATTCCAATTTTCTTACATTCTCTCTCCTTTTGAATCTCTCTTTTGCCCTATGTTTGAGAAATTTCTTTACCTTTTAGTATTTCCATCATAATTTTTTATTTAAGCTACATTATTACTTAATACCAAGAACTCTTTATTTTCTGATTTTTAAAATAGTAGTCTATTCTTTAATGGATGCAATATCATCTTTTATTTCTTTCTGTGGATATTATAGTTTTTAAAGTTGCTTGTTTTAAATTTTCCTGAATTGTCTGTTTCTTCTGTATCTGTATTTCAGATTCTGTGTCTCATGATGGAGGTCTTCAAAGGTGATTGTGAACAATCACAATTGGAAGAAAAAAAAAAAAGCCTGACTGGAGGGGCTCCTGGGTGGCTCAATCAGTTAGTTAAATATCTGACTTTGGCTCAAGCCATGATCTCATGGGTTCATGAGTTCGAGCCCCAGGTTGGATTCTGCAATGATAGCTTGGAGCCTATAGCCTGCTTCCATTCTGTCTTTCTCTCTCTTTGTTCCTCCCCAGCTTGGGTGCACACATTCTCTCTCTGTCTCTCTCTCACAAGTAAACAAATAAACTTTTTTTTTTTTTTTTTTTTTTTAAAGGCCTGGGGCACGTGGGTGGCTCAATTGGTTGAGGATCTTACTTTGGCTCAGGTCATGATTTCACGGTTCGTGAGTTCAAGCCGTGCATCAGGCTCTGTGCTGACAGCTCGGAGCCTGGAGCCTGCTTCAGATTCTGTCTCCCTCTCCCTCTGTCCCTCCCCTGCTTGTGCTCTCTCGCTCTCTGTCTGTCTCTCTCTCTCTCTCACACACACACACACACACACACAAATAAATAAACATTAAAACATTTTTTTTTTTAATTTTAAAAAAAGGTCAACTGGAAATTTTGGGTACATAGGTAGGTAGGTCTTATAGACAGATGAGCTCCACAGAAGTGTGATCAAGATGGTTTCTTTTTAGACTGCAATCTATAAATTTGGCTGCAGATTTTCTTCTAAGGCTATTCAATTTCTTTAGGTATCAACCCATCCATCTCCTGCTGGAACACAGGTGGGGCTGGGAGGAAGGAAATAGTGGTGGCAGAAATATGCTTTCCTACTAGCATTCTGGAAGCCAAGCAGAAGGATCACTATTAGTATTTGTATTTTTCTTTATTCCCCTGATTTCAGTACACTGCCTCCTTATCTACCCTTAGCCATGAGTGGTATCTTTGAATTTGAAGTCTGTATGGTTTCATTTCACCTCAAAACAAATCTCCTGTCTCCTGCTTGGGTGAAGCATCAATATGCTTCTTACTAACTTTCACAAAAGGTCTTCTTTTCAACCCTAGGCTTCATTCACCCTTCTCCATTATGACACATGGTTATCTCCTATTCTGGAATCTATCTGGTGTTCTGCAGACTTAACTGGCTTGCTTATTATTGGCATCTGTTGCTCAGCTCTGTGAAAAACTCCATCCAGTTTTCATCTTTCAAAATTTGTTGACACTGCCTGCCCATCTGTTGTCTCCTTGTTTTCGTCACCCTTATGGATTTAATCTTTTGCATTTCCATATTCTCATCTTAGCGGGATTTCAAAGGGAGCAGGAAAAAAGGGTCAGTTTTCTGTGTTTAATTATAAGTCCTTCTATCTTTCTGTACACAGAAATAAGACACTAATAATGCTGGACAAAGCAACCTATTGTCAGAAAAAGAACTAAACCACAAAACAGCTGCTGAATTTCAAACACACAGTTGACAAATTAAGATGCAGAACCGTCTTTGTAAATCAACTTACTTGTGTGGAGCCTGTCAGACCTCTGGAATGACTTCTTCCCCAAGCCTAGCAAGGGATTTTCCACTTGAACTGAACAAGAAAAGCTAGAATTTGAGTTCTGAGGGCTGCTTGACTGGCCATCAGATGGCTTTCCTTCCCACATTGCTAAGAGAAAAAAATATATCAAAGACTGGTGACACTGAGGTTACAGACAGAAATCAATCAATCAATTAAATCATTCAACACTAAATAAAACTGCCTCAAACATGAGGCAGTGCGACCTTGCACATGCGTTTTGAGTCTGCAAATTCAGAGTTAAAAAATAAAATAAACTCCCTTCTGGAAGGAAGCACATTATTTGCTTCTGGTGGTAAATTTCCTTCCTAACTAAAATACAAAGCTCTGCAAGACACAGTTTAAATTTGGCAGGCCCATATAATCAGCTAGCATCAAAATTAATTGTGTAATAAAATACAAAGTCTGTATCTAACCCAGTTTAGAGGAAAAACAAAACCAAACAACAACAAAAATCCAAAGGCCTGTTTTTATATCCAATGGAAATTCAAAGGTAGCCTATATTCTCAGGAAGACATTTTATCATTAAAGGAGAAAATGGGTGAAGTTTGGTCTGAGTGTCTTGGCAACATCAGCTTTTTAAGATCACAGATTAGAAGCTTCCAAATATTATTAGGTTAGACATCTTGGAAGTCAGTCACTGATCTCATTCTAACATGCAAATCTCATTGACGTATTTTTTCGTAACTGCACAATGATTTTGTATAAATTTTCCCATTTACCCTGAAAGGATTTATATTGGTGATTTGGCAGTAACAGACTATGTACATAAATACAGCAATTTAAAAATAAATGATATGGTATCCAAACGTGGAAAAACAACACAAAAATACGGGAAAAAGAACTTCCACTGAAAAGATGCCCAAATCTGCCTACCAGGCCTGGCAGAAACAGAGTCACTGGTTGCTTTGACAGTCTTCAGGGAGAGAGTCTGGTTGCAGGAGATGGACATGCTTGGCCTGCATTGCTGTTGCTGCTGCTTCTTCTGCTGTTGCTGTTTTAGAGCCTATAAAAAGAAAACTGGCTATGAGCAACAAAAACAAATCAGTTTTTAGTAATAGCAAAAAGTAAACGACTGCTTTTTAAGTGGTGAGGAGCATGCCGATCATTCAATTTCTTTGAAAGCTATCAAAGTAAACAAAACCTAAATTAAACCAGTTAAACACAAGGCCTGAATGATACTTTAATAAGAGTCTGAGTATTTTTTTGGCAGTATTACTCCTTTAGATAAATGTGAGAATTAGTCATGAACATTTTTAGAACCTAAAAATCACCAGTAAGCCATGGACTTTCCATATTTGCAGCAGCAAATTAGAGGTTTTCAATCATTTCTGGAAACAAATTCTAAACCCTCCACCAAAAAGATTCCCACTTGCATGAATTCTACGTACAATCCCACTTGCATTAATTCTACGTACAAACGTAAATATTTAGCTTATGTATATTTCAGAGGTGATACATTTCGACAAAAGGTTGTACATAACTACTTATTCTGATCGACTGTAAGAGCAGTAAGATTTGGCCCAATGACCAAATCCTCTGCAATTTACAGCAATGCAATATACAGAAGGGAATAAAGGTTAGAAAAGTTTTTTTTTTTAATTTTTTTTAATGTTGGTTTATTTTTGAGAGAGAGAAAGAGTGTGAGCAAGGTAGGGACAGAGAGACGGAGACACAGAATCCGAAGCAGGCTCCAGGCTCCGAGCTGTCAGCACAGAGCTGGACACGGGGCTCGAACCCACAAACTGCGAGATCACAACCCGAGGCGAAGTCAGAGGCTTAACCCACTGAGCCACCCAGGCGACCCTAGAAAATACTGGTTCTAAGAACAATGTGGTTCCTCCTGGCTATTTCAGAATTACTTTTATTTCTATAACGTTTCTAGCTTGTTTCTAGAATACACTACACTCAACTAGTTAAATAATGAATAAAAAGACAGTTAACTTCTCAGATTTTAGTCATGAAAATATATGAAGGCAACTTTTTAACTCAAGGTTAAAAAAAAGAGAAACTAAGAAAGTAAAGATACATTTCAAGAAAAGGCTGGAAATCTATGACCTTACTAAACTGCCAGTTTAAGCTTCAACCTTCAGAGCATCATGCAGAAAAGTGTGGAATAACTGGCCAGTTGGTTCCCATTCCCTCCACACAATATAGTTTT
The DNA here is from genome assembly GCF_016509475.1 of Prionailurus bengalensis. Taxonomy (NCBI): domain Eukaryota; kingdom Metazoa; phylum Chordata; class Mammalia; order Carnivora; family Felidae; genus Prionailurus; species Prionailurus bengalensis. The sequence continues at coordinate 120,176,865 of NC_057354.1, read as the reverse complement.
CTCCTTCCGGTTCCACATTTACACTCATCCCTGCTATACAACAACTGATCTTGACTAAGCTGTCAAGGGAAAACAGTAACTGAGTGAGTCAGGTATCTGGCTTACATTCACCTACAACATTACAGCAGGCAAGCAGGCGCGTAATGTATAAAAAACATTGGCTCGGGTCATGATCTCATGGTTTCGTGGGCTCAAGCCCCACATGAGCTCCATCCAGGCTGGCAGCCCAGAGCCTGCTTTGGATTCTCTGTGTCCCTCTCTCTCTCTGCCCCTCCCCCCACTCATGCTGTTTCTGTCTCTCTCAAAACAAATAAATAAAGAAAAAAGTTGGCATTTTCTGATTAGCTTATCTCTCATTCTCTGCAATCAGAACAGAAAATGTTTATACACTTCCTGGGTGGCAGCCACTAGAGTCTGTTCTGGTCATTCACAATATCTAGATCATTCTAGGTTAGTGCAAAATTTAATAAAACCATTTGATCTCATCTATTCCTACTGTCATCATATAAATTCAGACACGTGATGGAAACAGAGTAACTTATAGCCTCTCTATTTAGGAAGTGTACTCAGTTCTTTTTCTCCCTCAGTAGTTTACAAACGGTGTTCCTAATTCTATTTTAAAATTAAAAAACGGGGGGTGCCTGAGTGGCTCAGTCGGTTAACTGTCTGACTTTGGCTCAGGTCACGATCTCACGGTTTGAGCCCCGAGTCAGGCTGTGTGCCGACAGCTCACAGCCTGGAGCCTGCTTCAGATTTTATGTCTCCGTCTCTCTCTGCCTTTGTCCCCACTCGTGCTCTGTTTGTCTGTCTCTCTCTCTCTCTCTCAAAAATAAACATAAAAAAAATTAAAAACCAAACAGCAAAAACAACCCTTCATTGTCATAAAGGATAACTTATGTTGAACTAATTTTTCTTCATCTAATACCATACAAAACATACACTGAAGGCAAGTCCTTACTTTACATCCCACCAACCTTATTTACATAATTTCCCATACTGGAATTCTTCCAATACATTTGACCCTTGGGATTATAGGAGTGTAATAATACAGGAGTAGTAAACATGTTGTGGATTATCTAACAAGGTTTAGGAAAATACTTGCCTTTTCCTGTGGAAAAAAGCATCTTATACTTCTTAAAATCCTCCAAAGTATTTATAAAAACACAAGTGCTATTTTGTATTTTTATACAAAATAAAATATTGTATTTATTATCCAGGCAGACAGCAATTAATGTTATTGAATTTCTGAAACTCTTAATAAAAAAGCACTTTTGCTTTAAATACTTTAAGATCTACATAATTTTTAAAATTATATAGATAATACATGATTACGATCTTTACCATTTAATTCACACATAAAGCTAAACTCCCTTGACCATCACTCAGTCTTGTCCCTAATCTTCAGAGATAACTACAAACGTCAATTTATTTTTCTATATTGAGCTTTTTTTTTACATTGACATTATGAGTATATTTCTACTAAAAATATAATATTGTTTTGCAGATATGTATTTATTTTTTATCAATGGCATCATGCTCTACATGTTGTAATATAACTTCAGTGATTCAACATTATACTGTGGTGATGCTTCCATGTCTATATATATAAAACAACCATATTACCAACATTTAATCTTGCATAATTGTCCAGCATATAGATATGCCATCATTTACATAAGGAATTCCCTAACTGATACATATTAGGCTACTTGCAAGTTTTTGCTATTACAAACTTTAACACAAATGTGTGTGTGTGTGTGTGTGTGTGTGTGTGTGTGTGTGTAATTGATATGTGTATTTATTTGTATTTTTCTAACCTAAGTTCCAAAATGTTCAAATGCTTAGTCATGGGATATGTGCTCTTAAAAAAAATTTTTTTTTTAATTTTTTTTTTTTCAACGTTTATTTATTTTTGGGACAGAGAGAGACAGAGCATGAACGGGGGAGGGGCAGAGAGAGAGGAAGACACAGAATCAGAAACAGGCTCCAGGCTCTGAGCCATCAGCCCAGAGCCTGACGCGGGGCTCGAACTCACAGACCGCGAGATCGTGACCTGGCTGAAGTCGGACGCTTAACCGACTGCGCCACCCAGGCGCCCCTGTGCTCTTAAAATTTTAATAGACATGGGCGCCTGGATGGCTCAGTCAGTTAAGCATCCAACTCTACTGTGGCTCAGGTCATGACCTCACGGCTGCACTGTCAGTGAGGAGCCTGCTTGGGATTCTCTCTCTCCTTCTCTCTCTGCCACTCTCCTGCTCATGCTCTATGTTTCTCTTTCTCAAAATAAAGAAATAAACTTTAAAAATAAAATAAAATTTTAACAGACATCACAAAATTTCCTTCTACAATAATTTATATTCCACTGTCAAACTGCCATTAGACATTTTTCTACATACCTGCCAATGCCTGATATTACAAATTAAGTTCTTGTGTATACCAATCTGAGGATAAAAGTAGTCTGTTAAGGTTCCATTAATTACTAGTGAGTTTGTATTTATAGATCATTTTGCATTTAAAAAATTGAAAGCTAGGTCTTTGAACAGCCCAACAAAATAGATGGATGGCTAAGTAGCACTGGGAAAAAAGATACATGATTAACAAACAACACTAAGGAACAAAAAGGACACATAAAAGAATGCTACACACAACTTTAAACAATTTTCTTTAAAGATTTTATCTATTTACAATCCCAAGATCAAGAGTCGCATGCTCTACTGACTGAGCCAGCCAACTGCCCCACAGATAAATACGTATTTTTAAAAATCAAGTGAGGGGACCCTGGCTAGCTCAGTGGACTGCTTGAGCCTCTGACTTTCGATTTTGGCTCAGGTCATGATCTCACAGGGATTCTCTCTCTCCGCCCCTTCCCCTGCTCAAGTGCAGGCACCCACATGCTCTTTATTGCTCTCAAATTAAGCAAACTTAAAAAATAATGAAAAATAAAAATAATATCAAGTAAAATGGACCATTTTTTAAGAGAAATTTCCAAAAAAACCCTTTTTCTAAAATTAGTTCAAAAAACAGGAATCAAATGAGACCACTAAAAATAGATGAAACTGAAATGCTAGAACAATTTTAAAAGGTGAGATTTAAAAAATTTCCAAGAAAAAGATAATTTCTACAATTGTTTTCCAAAAATCTAGAAAAATATAGAGAGCTACCCAACTTATTTTATTATATTAGAACCATCTTGAGTCCAAAACTGTACAAGAAAACAACAAAAATCTTAAAAAAGAAAATTCTATAACGTATTCAAAAACAGGTAACAACATGTAGAGTTTACTCCAGAAAGCTAAGTATATGTTAACATTAGAAAATCTAGCCATGGAATTCTGTGTTTTAATAGATTTAAAGAGAAAAGCTACCTGATCATCTCAATAAATGATGAAGAAAACAAACCTAAAAAATTCAACACCTATTCATAATTTAAAACAAACAGGGGCTCCTGGGTGACTCAGTCAGTTGAGTGTCTCAGGTCATGATCTCACCTTCGTTGGGCTCTGTGCTGACAGCTCAGAGCCTAGAGCCTGCTTCAGATTCTGTGTCTCCTTCTCTCTCTGCCTCTTCCCCACTCACACTGTCTCTCTCAAAAATTAACATTAAAACAAACAAACATGCACACAAACAAAAGCTTCTCAGGAAGTTAGGAACATATGAAGAGCTTTTTTTTTTTTTAATTTAAATGTTTATTTATTTGAGAGAGATCCAGGGAGGGGCAGGAAGAGAGAAGGAGAGGGAGAGAATCCCAAGTAGGCTCTGCACCGTCAGCACAGAGCCCAATGAGGGACTCAATCCCACAAACTGTGAGACCATGACCTGAGCCAAAATCAAGAGTCAGACACTCAACCACTGAACCTGCCAGTGCCCCACAAATGAAGAGCTTTTTAAACGTGATAAAAAGACTATCTACCACAAACTTACAACACAGAGGTACATATATTACTAAATCCAGATTGGGAAACTACATGAAATTTTTCCTTAAAAGGACCTAATGTCCTTTCAAGAAACTGTCAATGACTTCCAGAATCATGCATTTTTAATCAAGAACATAATACTTCTGTTAAACACAGACTAGCATGATTACCTGTTTTAGTGCCTTCTTGCTGTGCTTCTGTGATGGAGAAATGACTTTACCTGCTGGAATGGTAGGTGATGGGCAGCCTGACTGGGGAGAGGATGGTTGTGACAGTCTAGACGATACTAGTTGGGGGGAAATGACAATAAAAAAGGTGGTTATCAGAGTTGCTATCAAGCACCATTCCTTCCCCAATCATATGCTGCTACCTGTATTAAGAACTGTGACCAAACACTTTTGGGAAGGATCTTCTTTTTGGAGTTCTACTGCAACAGCCTCCCTTTTCAGTTTATTTCCTCAGAAAGCTCTAATGAAGGATGATAGGACGGGGAAGGGATGGGTGTTAGTATTCACTACTTTTCATTTTTTTATTTTTCAATAGATTGATTGAAGCAGGAAGAATATAAACCATGAGTCATCAAATTAGATAAAACTGAGAAAAGATTCTAGAGCCTGTTGTACAGTATGTGTGTCTTACGGTAAATCTGATGACAACATGATACAGTGGAAGGGCCCTGGGCTGACAGAAAGGGTCCAGTTTTCCCTATTTTAAAATGAAGGCAATAAGGCCATTCCACCTCAAAAACTCTAGAACAGCTTTAATTCTTATATTCCTTCATCTCTTAAATCAATAGTTTCAGGCCCACCAGTCAGTGTGAGAGGGTTGTAGGATACCTCTAATGGCAGCAATGGACGTTTGCACAGGGTATAACCCCTCTCTACTCATCACTACTTGTTTTATACCCCATCAGAGCTGAGCCAAACATCAGTCTTTTATGTGAATGAGGGTTTCCCCTTCAAGAGCCTGTCCTCTTCTAATAAATAGCAATTACAGTTTTAGGTTCCGTAAAGTTCAGCAGTGCATGCGGCTCACGGCGAGAGAGAACGAAATTGCTGATTCAGACCCTTTAATAATAAAATAATAATTGCTGCTGCTCGTGATGACTCTGGAATAGTGTTGACAGAGTGCGTGCTTACTGACACCTTCTCCTTTCCATGGCAGCTGGACTATAAAGGCCTGGATAGCAAAATGGCATCCCATTTAGCTATGGCTAAAGAGCTTTAAGATACCATATAAAGTATGTTGGTAGGTAGCTACCTGATATAAAAGTGCAGAAGCATGACTCATTGGAATACACAAGTTTTGGAAAATAGCATTTCCATGGATTCTCAGATGTCCTAACAAAGGAATACACAATAGATAACATTTCAAGAGGACAAGAGCAGATAATACTAAGAAGGTGACTTGTCAGACTTGGTTATTGGCTTTGCGTTCCACCCTTATGACAGGGTTTATATATGGGAAAGAACTGACATACAGTAAGTGTGATGCTTAAAAAAGCTCACTGTAATCTATCATACAAGAATAAAATTGGGTAGTTCTTGAGATAACTGAGCGGCAAAAAGAAACCACATCCTCAGTCTACTTATGTGGACCAATTTTAAAAAATAACAGCTTTACTGAGATAAAGCCCCATACTGGTTAGCTGTCACCCATTTCCCCTAACTATGCCTCTAATCCCAGGAGGTCAGTAATCTACTTTCTGTCCCTACGCACTTGCCTATTCTAGACATTCCATATAAATGGAATCAAACAATATGTGCTCTTTCATGACTGTTTTTTTCACTTAGCATGTTTTGAAGTTTCATCCATGTCAGAGCATGGATCAATACTTCCCTTTTATCACCAAATAATATGCCATTGTACGCACACACTGCATTTTGTTTAGTCATTAGCTGATGATCACTTGGGTCATTTACGTCTTTGGCCATTCCGAACGATGATGTGAAGAACACTCATCAGCACAATTTCATGTTGGACAGATGTTTTCAATTCTCCTGAGTTCACATCTTAAAGTGGAGTTGCTGGGTCTTACAGCAAGTCTATGGTTAACTTTTGAGGAACTGTCAAAATGTTTTCCAAAACGGCTATGCCATTTTTATAATTCCACAGGAATGTATGAGGGTTCTAATGCTTGTCAACACTTGTTATTGCCTATCTTTTTCATTTGAACCGATGTTTTTAAAGGGACATAATGAAAATAAAGTTAAACACTATTAATATTTGACTATGCTCACTTTCTCGTCAATGGTTTGCAGAAATCTGAAAATACGCATTTCCTTACCTACCTCAAATACTGCCTAAAAATAAACAGAAAACAAAATAATTCCCTTAGAGAATATAAGAATTCCACTTAGCAGCCTGAAAAAGGAACAACAAAAGCTATCCGTATTACCACGGCAAACTGTTTGGACTGTTCCCCCTTAAGGCAAAAGCCCTTTCTAACAAATGAAACCATAAACACGTCTCAAAGCCAGCCAAAATAAATCACGAAAACTTCAGGACCCACCAAGTAAGGAGTATCTCCCAGATTTGACTTATGCCAAGTACTGGTCTCATAACGTCTATGAAACTGTCCTAACTTTCATATATTTAAGGCTCAGAACTACAAACAACAAACAAGATTTAAACACATGCTGAGAAACTTCCCTCTCAGATTGCATTTTAGTGGCTACACTGTCTTCACACACAAGTTTATTAATAAGAACCAAAAGTAAGTATCTTGTGTGTATCTAATAGTGTGCTAGGTTCATGTGAACAGGATTTCACAGAACTACCCTTTAAGGTGGGTCCAAGTCCGCTTTCTATTCCCACCCAAACTCCTCCAATTCTCCCCTCAGAGATAACTAAGTAGTGTATTTGGGTTGGCATCCTTGCTGACCTTTTTCTACACAAAGAAAAAATATGAAAAGATTTTTAAGGACATATATTTATGCAAAAATTTAAATGTACACATTCTTCTGTATATTGTGAGATTAGCTAAATTTTACATATCAGGAAATGTAATGAGTTTGCCAAAAGACTCAGACAGTAAGGGGCATAGCTAAGATCCAAACTGAGCATAGTTTCATTTTTTTATTTTTATTTTTATTTTGAGAGAGAGAAGAAAGTGTGTGTGTGCACAAGCTGGGGAGGGGCAGAGAGAGAGAATCCCAGTGTGTCAGCACAAAGTCCAGTGTGGGGCTCGAACCCACAAACTGTGAGACCATGACATGAGCTGAAACCAAGGGACGCTTCACAGACTGAGCCACCTAGGCGCCCTGCAAACTAGTATTGTTTTCAGAATGAGTGGGTATTTGTTGTGAGCTGAATGGTGGCCACCAAAAAGCTATGTCCTAATCCCCAGAATCTGTGAATGTCACATTATTTGGAAAAAGAGTCTTGGCAGATGGAATTAAGTTAAGGATCTTGAGATGAGATCATCCTGGATTATCTCAGTGTCCTAAATCCAATGACACAGAGGACAGACAGAAAAGAAGGCGATGTGAAGACAGGCAGAGATTGGAGTGATGTGGCCACAAGGCAAGTAAGTCAGCAACCAGTGGAAGCTAAAAAAAATACAAAAAACAGAGTTCTCCCCTAGAGCCTCTGTAGGGAGTGCGGCCCTGCTGATACCTGATTTCAGACTTCAGTTCTCCAGAACTGTGAGAAAATAAATGTTTCAAGGCACCTAGTTTGCGCTAATTTGTTATAGCAATCTCAGAAAAGTAACAGTATGTAAAATGATTTTAAAGTGTCATTGTCAATCCATAGATGTTTATATATTTGAGATGTTTAAATCAAAAACAATCATTGCAAATTTGGCAGACTGTCCCCTTTTGAGTTAGTGTGAGAGCCTGTAAGTTGTAAACCATCTTTAGGACATGGCCTCAGCAGTAACCAACTGCTTCTCCTTTCTATCTAACAAGAAACAGTCCGAGGCAACCTTGCATTTTTTTTCCCCCAACTTGGATCAGCCACTTCTCCAAGGACCACTGATATCTTTCAAATAGGAAATGGTATTAAAAGACCATGTGCTGCACCGAAGGGGGTAATCACTTGCTACAGGGTTACCACTGGTTCTAGGACTTTAATGGTTAGAACAAGAAAGGTCTTTTTTTTTTTTTAATTTTTTTAATGTTTGTTTATTTTTGATAGAGAGAGACAGAGTACAAGTGGAGGAGGGGCAGAGAGAGAGGGAGACAGAGAATCTGAAGCAGGCTCCAGGCTCTGAGCTGGCAGCACAAAGCCCACAGGCCTTAAACTCAGGAGCCATGAGATCATGACCTGAGCCGAAGTTGGGCACTTAACCAACTGAGCCACCCAAGCGCCCCGAAAGTCTTTTTTTTTTTAGAAGGAGAAAAATTCATGCACAGATAACAAATTTTAATTTTATATTACAGGACTGTCACTTAACTTTTCTGATTTTATACTTCTATCACTTCCCTTCTTCCCTGATAACCCTGGTTCCTAATAACATTACTGTAATTATTGTTTTTCTAATATACATCTAGTTGTAAAGAAACTGTACCAATATAATTACTGAAAACAAGACTACTCAAATATGGTTTAAGATGTCTTTGTGTCTGGACTCCTACACCTAAGATAGATCCCAAACAACTTACATATGTCATTATGCCAGAAATTTGACATACACTTCAGTTTGCTTTGTTTCATATTTCTAGAAAGTACACTTTAAAAACTTGTTTTAATTATGTAAAGCAATAAAACAAGTTACTTCCATATAAGCCTAGCTCCCTCCCCTATTACTTTATTACTTCTCTTTCCTTTTAAGAAATGGTTTGTAGGGGCGCCTGGGTGGCGCAGTCGGCTAAGCGTCCGACTTCAGCCAGGTCACGATCTCATGGTCCGTGAGTTCGAGCCCCGCGTCGGGCTCTGGGCTGATGGCTCAGAGCCTGGAGCCTGTTTCCGATTCTGTGTCTCCCTCTCTCTCTGCTCCTCCCCCGTTCATGCTCTGTCTCTCTCTGTCCCAAAAATAAATAAACATTGAAAAAAAAATTAAAAAAAAAAAAAAAAAAAAAAAAAAGAAATGGTTTGTATTAACTATCCTTCCATTTTTGTTTGCTTGTATTTTTGTTTTGGCGAAAACATAGTGTATATATTTTAATACTTTTACTCTTTTTTTTCTAAGCAAAAAAAAAATCTGCACTGTAAGCTGTTCAAAATCTTGATTTTTTTTAACTTAACTAATATATCCTGTGGAACATTCTAGAAGAGAATACAGAGATCTTCCACATTCCTTTTTTAATAGCTACACCGAATTCCACTGTACAGATGTACCATAATTCCTTCAACCAGACTTTGGTGAGTATGTCCGTTCTTTCTTGTCTTTTGCTCTTATTACTACAATGTCTTAATCAGTGGTTCTTTAAGGTATTGTACCAAGAAAAACACCATCAGTAGCAAAAAATCTGTTGTAAATGCAAATTACTAGATCCCAGTGTAGATCTACTGAATCAGAAACTTGGAAGGTAGGGCCCAGGAATCTGTGTCATAATAAAATCTATGTGATTGAGAAGCATTAGTCTTAAGCTATGCTATTTTGTATTGTCGACAGTGTCTGAGGATTGATTCTCAGAGGTGGGTTTGCTAAGTCAACGGATAAAAATATATGCTTCCAGAAACAACACTTTAAAAAGTTTTATTCCTCTCAGGTTTTCCAAGGAGCTCACCCATGTTTTCTCTTTTTAGTACTTGGTTTCATGTTTTACATTGTATCTCTCGTTTGTTTGAAATTTATCATGGAGTATGATGTGAAAAACGAATCCATTTTCGTCGTTTTGGAAAATACAGCTCAAATTCCCTTCTCTATCAGACTTTATCTCCACGGATTCTTTTGTCAGATTCATAATTGGATGTGTCATCTACACACAGAAGCAGCTTTCCCCTTTTTTTGTTGCTCACTGTTCCAACGGCTTTCTCTTGCTTACTTGTGTTGGAATATAAGAACTGAGATACTGGACACCTTGTTCTTGACTTGTTCTAACCTAAGGGCAAGCCACTGGTGTTTCCCCATTAAGATGCTGGTTTTTTTGACTAAGTTATTATGTTAAAATAGTACCCACCAATTCTCAATATTATTGAGTACTGAATTTACACAAAGGCCTTTTCAGCAAGTACAGAGGTAAGATTTTCCATATTAGCTGTATTAATATGATAAAGTATAATGGATTTCCCAGTAATGAATCATACTTACAACCTAAAACCCCATTTTTTAAGGATATATAATTTTTTTTAAGTTTATTTATTTACTTTGAGAGACAGAGCATGTGCACACAGCCAGCGTGTGTGTGCAGGATTTGAACCCACACATCATGAGACCACAACCCGAGCCAAAACCAAGAGTCAACGCTTAACTGACTGAGCCACGCTGGCGCCCCAGGATATGTAATTTTTTTAACATATGGCTGGATTTTGTATGTTAACCTTTAAGATCTTCCCTCAACATTCACAAGACAGCTTTGTACTTTGTGGAAAGTTTTAAAATTTTACTTCGAAAAAGAATCTGGACGACCTTTTTTCCTGCACTGGAATAGTTTTAAAAACACTGGGATTGTTTGATCTTTAAACATAGTCTGTGAACAATGAATTTCTGTTTAAGTATGTGTTCTTTTGAAGGGGAGCTCTTCTATATCCCTCTTTGCATGAAACTTTATTGTTTAGATTTTCTATCTCTACTGGGTTCAACTTTTATGCATCCTGTTTTCCTACAAAATCATCTGACTTCATCTGAGTTCTTAAAGCTTGTGAAAAAGTCTTGTGGTTTAAAATTTTTGTTTTGGTATTTTTTTTTTTAATGCATTTATTTATTTTTTTTTTCTGAAATTTATTGACAAATTGGTTTCCATACAACACCCAGTGCTCATCCCAAAAGGTGCCCTCCTCAATACCCATCACCCACCCTCTCCTCCCTCCCACCCTGTTTTGGTATTTACTTCAATCTGAATTTGTATATGTATATCTTTTCTCTTTTTAAAGGTCAGTGAAGCTGGTCTCTTTTATTCATTTATTTTGAAACTGTTTCTATCATTGTCCCCCTCTCAAATTCAGTAATTTCCATTTTAATTCTTTTGTTCAGCTTTTTATTGCTTTACTTTGTTCTTTTTTTTTTTTTTCTAGCTTTCCTGGTTGTATGTATATCATTTTTATTTATTGATAAGAGGTATTCAATGCCCTGATTTGTTTCCTGGTAACTACTTTGGCTGTAACTCACCCAGATGGCCCTACATTAACTGATTTCTGAATGTTAAACCAGCCTTGTACACTCAGGATAAATCCTATCTGGTGGTGATGTATAATTCCTTTTATAAATCATTGGATTCAATTTGCTAAATATTCTGTTGACGATTTTTGCATCCATGTTCATTAGAGACATTGGTCTGTAGTTTTCTTCTCATGTCTAGTTTTGGTATTAGTGTAATGCTGGACTCACAGAATGAGTTAGGAAGTATTCCCCCTGCCTCTATCCTCTGCAAGAGATCATACAGAATTGGTAGAATTTCTTCCTTAAATGTTTGGTAGAATTCATTAGGGAATCAAAGTGAGCCTGGTCTTTTTTGTTCTGGAAGGTAAGTAATTACTGACTCAATTTCTTTAACAGGCACAGGCCTGTTCAGACAGTCTATTTCTTCTTGTGGGAGTTTTGACAGATTGTGTCTTTCAAGGAACTGATCGATTTCATCTAGGTTATCAAATCTGTGGGCACAAAACTGTTCAGAGTAAAAACAAGAAAAACTGTTCATAGTTCCTTTATTATCCTTTTAAGTCCATGGGATCTTTAATGATGGCCTCTCATGTCTGATATTCATAATTAGCTTTCTTAGCTTTATTGATCTTTTCAAAGAATCAGCTCTTGGTTTCATTGATTCTTTTCTACTAATATTCTGCTTTCAATTTCATTGATTTCTGCTCTAATTCTTAGTATTTCTTTTCTTCTGCTTAGATTTAATTTACATTTTATTTGCTCTTCTTTTTCTGCACTCTTAGAGGCACAGATTACTAATTTGAGATCTTTCTTCTTTCTTTTCTAAACTAAATTTCCCTCTAACCCCCGCTTTCTTCACTGCATACCATGACTTTTGATACATTGTGTTTTCATTCTCATTCAGTTAAAAACATTAAAAATTTCTCTTTTCTTCTTTGACCCATGTGTTATTCAAAAATGTGTTGTTTCTGTTTCTTTTCTTTATTCTTAAAAGTTTTTGTATTTATTTAAGTAATCTCTATATCCCACTGGGGCTCAAACTCACAACCCTGAGGATCAAGAGTTGCATGCTCCTCCAACTGGGCCAGCCAGGTGTCCCTCTATTACTGACTCTTAGTTTAATTTCACTGCTGTCTGAGAGCAGACATTATATCATTCCCATTCCTTTACATCTGTTAAGACGTGTTTTATGGACCAGAAGAAACTATCTTCGTGTCAGTGGGAGAGTCAATCTTCTTAGGGATGTACGGGATGATATTAAAATTAAGAAACTGTATTCATCAAAATAAAGTTTTCAGAAAATAAAAAAGGCCACAAAGGAGAAGTTACTTATAAGATATACATTCAATTAGGTAATATATGAAGAACTAAGGAAAAGATGACCCATGAAAAATTGAAAACACTGGAAAAGGCATTGCACAAAGGAGGCCATCCAAATGATTACTAATGAAAAGGAGTCCAATTCTGTTGGCCATGATGAAAATAGAATTTAAAACCATAAGGGACACTATTACACAGTAACCAAAGTCTAAAATGTAAAAGACTGACCATTGCTGAGCATGTGAAATATTAGTTGAACTCTCATACATTACTGGTATGGCTATAAATTGGTACAAGCACTTTGGAAAACTCTCTGGTAATACACACTACACTTAACTCTGCTCCCAAGTATATACCAAAAGAAATGGCGGGGGGGGGGGGGGGGGGGGGAGACATACACAAAAGCATTCACAATAAAGTTAATAAAATAGGCAAAAACTAGAAATAACCTGATGTTCATCAATGGTAGAATCGATAAATAAATTGAGGTACTGGGAAATATTTATAAAATAGAATACTCTTCAGTTTTAAGAATCTGATGAATAGGGGCACCTGAGTGGCTAAGTCGGTTAAGTGTCTGACTCGATATCAGCTCAGATCATCTCACAGTTCATGAGATCGAGCTCCATGTTGGGCTCTGTGCTGACAGCAAGGAGCCTGCTTGGGATTCTCTCTCTCCCTCTCTCTGTCCCTACTCCCCCCCCAAAATAAATAAACATGAAAGAGAAAAAAATTTTAATGAAAGTATTTTATTTTATTTTATTTTTTAATTTTTTTTTCAACGTTTATTTATTTTTGGGACAGAGAGAGACAGAACATGAAAGGGGGAGGGGCAGAGAGAGAGGGAGACACAGAATCGGAAACAGGCTCCAGGCTCCGAGCCATCAGCCCAGAGCCCGACGCGGGGCTCGAACTCCCGGACCGCGAGATCGTGACCTGGCTGAAGTCGGACGCTTAACCGACTGCGCCACCCAGGCGCCCCAATGAAAATATTTTAAAATAAAAAAAAATTTTTTAAGGAATATGAATAAGATACACAAGAATTTGGATGAAATCTTACAAGAGCACAGAGAGGGCCACTGGGGTGCTGACGCTATTTTGTTCTTTGATCTGGATACTGGTTCATGGTGCTGTCCCATTTGTGAAAATTCAACAAGCTGTACACTTACAATATCTGCACTTTTTTGGATATATATAATCAAAAATTTTAAAACAGGTAAAACTAATCTATATTGACACAAGGGGCAGGAGTTTTTGCGCAGTGGCTAGAGATGGCATAATGTCTCTGCAGTGCTAGTGAAGGATCATTATAGTTAATTATTTACTTATGAAGGTGCAGTTATTTTCCACTCTCATTTCAAAACAAGGGCTTGTTAAAGAAATACAGCATCTCCAACAGTTTCTAAGGTTGACAAATCATTTAAACCACTGCTGTTTAAATGTGGTCCAGCTAAACCATTGCCGTTCAAATACAGGTCTGCTACAAGAGAAATAACAACAGTGAGAATACGCATTTAGACACTTTCATAGAAATCTGACACTGCTGGGCCATTTTTTATGTATTTTACGTAGGTATCGGTGCACAAAGGATAGAGGAGGGGGGAGAGAATGGTCCTTTGTGATGAAAAGTTTGAGAATAAACCAGCTAGCTGAGGAGGGGAGGATGCAGGGTAGGGAGTGTACAGGAAGGGCTTGGGAATAGCGCCCACAGTCACAAAATAAGGAACCAAGATTTCCTAGGGCTATATCCTACAAGATGAACATATTAAGAATAAGACACTGGGGCGCCTGGGTGGCGCAGTCGGTTAAGCGTCTGACTTCAGCCAGGTCACTATCTCGCGGTCTGGGAGTTCGAGCCCCGCGTCGGGCTCTGGGCTGATGGCTCAGAGCCTGGAGCCTGTTTCCGATTCTGTGTCTCCCTCTCTCTCTGCCCCTCCCCCGTTCATGCTCTGTCTCTCTCTGTCCCAAAAATAAATAAACGTTGAAAAAAAAAATTAAAAAAAAAAAAAGAATAAGACACTGTTTGAAAAATAAACATTAAGGCTGCATTTTAACTTCATCAAGCCCCTGCTTATAATCTTTTTAAAAAAACGAATTACATTTATTTCTTGGTAGATAGTATGTGTGCTTGCACATACGATTTTTCAGTGCACAAATTCATGTGAAAGACACATATTTCTTTAGTTCTCAAACCAACACCAAGCAGTGGGAAAGCAAACCTCTGTTATGTTTTTTGCCTTCTCTCCATTCCAACGTTTTCCGGGTTTCATAGATCCCTACTGATTAAGTGCTGGGACACCAGCGTGTTGGCCCAAAGGTCCCACAAGGCCTGAGACATGTTTATAATCCTAATCCTACAAAGTGGCACTTAGAGAAAAATAATCCCTCACACTTCTGTACTACCAGTTATACTTTTAACTTCAAATAAAACCAACTAATGTCACCAATTAATCTCATCGTGAATTAAGGAAATCTACTCAAAACAAATGATTTTCGACAGTAAAATGGAAATAAATTCTTTTAACCTATATACCAGTGAACAGAAATGAATTGAACTAACGTAAATGTAAAGGCCGCTTTTAGGAAACGGACTTGAGCAATGAATGCAGAGCAAGTCAACCCCTTGGCTGAATACGGACATCAGGCAACCCATCTCCAAATATCCACAGGCAGTAACTGACCAAGGGGTACTTACAACCAGGCACAGTTACCAAAAAAGGGAAAATTCCATACATCCCCATACCTCCTCACCTTCCCCCCTTTAAAAACAGCCCCCAACCACTGCCTCAAGTCAGACAGCCTCTCCTCTAGGGTCCTGCCTGCTGCTCCCTTGCAGTGTGTTCAATAAACTCCTATCGCCTAGGTTATGCCTCAGGTGAATTCTTTCAATGCCTATTGCCCCACATTTGGAGGACCCCATCCAATAGGAAGAGACATCACAATAAACACTAGTAAGTAGAAAAAAGATATCAAAGCTAGTATATTTAACTAACTGCGATTTAAATAAAAACTTGAAAGAAAAAAATAATAAAACAGAAAAACTAAGTGGCACCTGGGTGGCTCAGTTGGTTAAGTGTCCAACTCTTTCTTGTCTTCAGATCAAGTCTCACGGTTCGTGGGATTGACCCACAACTGGGCTCTGGCACTGTCAGCAAGGAGCTTGGGATTCTCTCTCCCCTCTCGCTCTCTGCCCCTCTCTCTTGCTCACATGCATGTTCATGCATGTGCACGCACTCTCTTTCTCTCGTTCAAAAACAAACTTTATTAAAAACAGAAATAAAAAAATTTTTTAAAAAGCTAGTATATTAACTCAGATCTTAAATGGACAAAAGGATGAGACCAACAGCAAATGGACTATAAACAAAAATTTCGTTCCTCTTGGTATGTGGCTACAAACATTTGAAAGAGTCAGCAGGGTTGTTATTCTCTGATCCAGAATACCACATTTCTTAATCCTCCTAGTAAATTACTTTATGGGGCGCGCTGGTTGCTCAATCAGTTAAGCGTCGGGCTTCAGCTCAGGTCATGATCTTGTTTCGCAGGTTGGAACACTGCATCAGGCTCTCTCTTGTCAGCACAGAACCCTCTTCTGATCCTCTGTCCCCCTCTCTCTGCCCCTCCCTGCTTGTACTCTCTCTCAAAAGTAACATTAAAAAACATTACTTTAGGGGCACCTGTGTGGCTCAGTCGGTTAGGCGGCCGACTTCAGCTCAGGTCATGATCTCGCGGTCCGTGAGTTCGAGCCCCCCGTTGAGCTCTGTGCTGACAGCTCAGAGCCTGGAGCCTGTTTCAGATTCTGTGTCTCCCTCTCTCTGACCCTCCCTGTTCACGCTCTGTCTCTGCCTGTCTCAAAAATAAATAAAAACGTTAAAAAAATTAAAAAAAAAAACACATTACTTTATGCACACCAATACCCTATAAATAATGGAGACTAGCACTAAATATTAAGTCTGATCCCTACTTCTTTCCCGTACTTTCTTTCCACAAATCCCCTTTTCCACCCCAAACTTTACTTCATCATATGGCTTCCTGAAAACACTGTACACATGCTGCTACTTTCTTGCCTTTATATATGTTTTTTTTTCATAATATATCCTGTATTCCTCAGAGGTTATACCCCCAATGGAAGTAAGTATATTATTCTCGGGGTGCCTGGGTGGCTCAGCAGGTTAAGCATCCGACTCTTGGTTTCAGCTTAAGTCATGATCTCATGGTTTGTGACTCTGAGCCCCTGGTTGGGCTCTGCACTTACAGCTGCAGAGCCTGCTTAAGATTCTCTCTCTTCCTCTTTCTCTCTCTGACTCTCTCCTGCTCATGCTCTCTCTCTCTCTCTCTCTCTGTCTCAAAATAGACATTAAAAAAATTATCCTATAGCTTACATAAGCCGTAGTAACCCAGGTAAAGTTAGCTATTCCCTTCTCTAATGCTGCCATAACATGACACATATAAACACTTGTTACTTATTAAACTAATTTGCTAATTGCTTCTTTTTCTATCCTTCTAGCTACGGATAGGGCCCACACCTTATTCAAATTGGTTTCCCAAATACCTGGCAAATAATACATATGTACTGGAGAATGAATGAGTGTGGCAAGCATTTTAAATAGAGATAATTCTTTCGTTTTATAAATCAACTAATGGCCTAAAGAATACTTCCCAAGTATATCCTGACCTATTGGTACTCCAATGTGGACTGCTCAACAGCTTAAAAGCACTCGTATTTAGAGAACATATTCAGTATCTGATTAGAAACAAAAATGTTTGCTTTCATATAAACACATAGATACAATATTAACAAATTCTGATAAAAAGATCAGCAGTTACTTACTATTTGATTTTTAAAACCCAGCAAACTAGTAGAGAAATGAGTTTTTAAGCTTAAGATTGTTTTCAGAAAACTATTTAAAATAAATTTCAGAACTTGAGGCTCATTAAAGCCAGTTTTACATAGTTTACTCAAGTAGTTTCAGATTGTTGGATAACTGGTACTACTCACTGAGTACGTGTTCAGAAAGTACTACTTTGCAGATATATCACACCACTGAGAATTTTCCATTTCAATGGATGATTATACTGAACAAGATCAAAAGGATACAGACTATCCATGCTAGATGCCTCTGAATTAGAGGCCTTAGCAAATAGACCCTGACTACTTTCTTTTTTCCTGAAGATATTTGATGGGCCCCTCTGAAGCATCAGAAATACTATCAGAGAGGCGCCTGGGTGGCTCAGTCATTAATCATCCGACTTCAGTTCAGGTCATGATCTCATGGTTCATGGGTTCGAGCCCCGTGTCAGGCTCCGTGCTGACAGCTCAGAGCCTGGAGCCTGCTTTGGATTCTGTGTTTCCTTCTCTCTCTGCCCCTCCCCCACTTATGCTCTGTCTCTGTCTGTCAAAAATAAATACATGCCAAAAAAAAATTTTTTTTTTAAGAAATACTATCAGAAATAATGAAGCAGTAACATTACAAGTGAAGCTTAGCTTCCTACAATTGAAGGATTAACAGCTGAAATACTGATAACAACTGAAGTATCCAAACTGTTTTAATTTTCATCAACAGTAATCCTTCTCTTAAGGGAGAGTTCTTTTTTCACAATAGTTTTCTTTTGAGTAGTTTCATTTCTAGAAGTTAACAGACTTTTAGTTTTTTATGTACCCTCTTCCTACTCCAAGTGCAGTCTCCTTCAAACTTGGCAGGGTGTGGCTACAATTAATATTCGAACAATCCCCTAATCAAAGATGGAGAGGATATCTGGGTACGCTACCTATCCAAGTCCTAACAGTGGAGCCATCCTTAATATATGACAGCTAAAACCTCTGACTCAGCCACCAACCACACCAGAGAAGAAAGAAAACATCTCTCTCAAAGCTCTCTCTCTCCACATAAGTTAACTTTGCCCAAAGGAGTTTTTCTCCACAGTGTACTAATTTTTAAAGGAGACATTTCTATAAATAATCATCCTCATTTAGTAAACTTACATGTATAAATGATGTTATAGGGCAGGCAGGTCTTTGGTATTTTAAATAACTCCAAACATAGTATTTGTCAAATTTCTGATTTAAAATACCTCTGCATAAGTGATAAAATTAACATTAGATCATGCCCCTGGGAAGAATTTGTAATTCCTTGTAAGTCAAAAGGTATATCTTACATAATTAATTTTTCTTTTAAGACATTTTAAAAGCAGGCCAAAATTTAACAAAACTTTTTTCTATCAGAAGATAAAAATAATACTTCTATATTTGCTTCATGCTGCAATATTTGTATTTTATTTGGGGGAAAAGACAGAGACTTCACTTAGCTATGATCCTATAAAAAAAAAAAAAAAGCAACAAAAAAGTTGACTCTAATCATTTTTTTCTAGATTTACTCCGCCTTACCTTGGCATGGAATCCCATAAAGCTCTTCTCTGAACATGGTTTCCTGTCTGACAATTAGGAACCAAAGCTATGAACTTCTAAGTTCTTCCACTTTACATGGAAATCAATAAACTAGTTTTAATATTGGACTGAATTTCAAAGTTCTGTTCTCTGTGCCTATTTGGCTGAAAGGTATACCTATTATCAAGAAAGGTTCTATCGATTTTCAACTAGAAGTACCAGTTCTGCTGTCAGAGCTCTTTATTTTTGTACATAAAAGGAAGTGGGTTTTGATACTATCTCAATGTTCTTCCTGTCTTACAATGCATTTGAAATAAAATGATGTCAGATTGAGAGTAACAGCCCTAAATAAGAAAACAGAATAGGCACAATTACTTTGCTTTCCCTTTATTAATAACTGTAACTGATTTAAAACTGCTCTGCTGCATGTTGCTACTAGCACTGCTAACTACAAGTTTTCCACTTTCATTTGCACTGGACTACAAAAACATTCCCGGATTATATAATATACACCTAAAAATTTACCTATCTAAGCCATATGCCATATGTACGACCCATGAATGAGAGAAGCACTTTCTATGAGAAATGAAATCATTCTTCGTTACTGGTAGCTCAGCAAAGAGTAAACATGAATTCTACATGACATCATGCGCCCCTCTTATCTTTATCTTCCAAACACCATTTAGCCCATTCTACTCTTAGTTTACTGAACTTCCTATAATGAGAAAAGAGCTTTACAGAACATCTCATCTTAACGTAAACTGAGGATAAATACTCAATAATGTGATCATTTCTAGAAAAGCAATGAATACAAAGGCAGTTCAATAACAATTTATTTAGATCACAATTCTGAATTTGCTACTACTTCCCTGTTAAATATCTTCTATTACTATGCCAAGTATAGCACAAGGTTATGCTATTTTAGATCTATTAACCTATTAACAACGGGATTCTATCGCTATTTCTTTAACGTTTATTTATTTTTGAGACAGAGAGAGACAGAGCATGAACGGGGGAGGGTCAGAGAGAGGGAGACACAGAATCTGAAACAGGCTCCAGGCTCTGAGCTGTCAGCACAGGGCCCGACGCGGGGCTCGAACTCAGACCGCGAAATCGTGACCTGAGCCGAAGTCGTTCGCTCAACCGACTGAGCCACCCAGGCGCCCCTCCTCTTAATTTCTTAGAGATAGGCTTTACCAAACATGTAACAGCCCCTACTCACAACAGCTACTGCTGTATATGTGGCTATTGAAAAGGAGAGACCTCCAAGACCATGATTTTCTTCCCAAATTCACTAGTCTGACCAACGTTGTTACTGATTTCTGTTTCCAGCCATATCTAGAAATTATGAATCTTGCTAACTGCTTCTCTTGCTTAATGACTTGGCTTGGTTCCTAATCTTAGAACAACAATTTCCAAACTTAAAAGTTTAAACTGGGGACAAGCAGGAGATATAGACCCCTTACCACTTTTGGCTACACCCTCCCAAAAAAAGATCCTTAGTGGAATCTAAGGAATGTAAAGCCATGGACCACACCTCCTTTCACTACTGACAGGGTGTGTGTATACACACACACACACACACACACACACACACACACACAAGAATAATTACCACAGGTACTAGCTTTATTTGACTTTATACCATTTGTTCCTAGTATCTGAGGTCTAGGTTGCTCTCTTAAGTGGTTGTGATCTTAAAGCTAAAATCCTGATTACAAAATGTGCCCAAATTGCATGTGTGGTAGCTTTACCAGAGGACACAAATGATGCCACCAATCATCTCAGTTCTCTCCAGGAGTAGCACATGCATGAATGCAGTGATGGTAATGAATCAGACTGCTTTTCTCATACAGTTCCACATCAATAGTTCCAAAGGCACCTAAAATTAATGAATCCAGGATTCCTACATATATAACTCTCGTTTCTAGATCCAAAGAGAGCTGACCTATAACACAAACCTAAGAGGATATCCAAGCTAGGGACACTCCCGGATGTCTATTTTGTTCTGGAATATCCCTATATCAGTCCTTGTAAAGAAACCACCATGATTTGGCTTAAAATCTGCCCTGCATGTACAGCTGAATTTATGAATACTGAGGTGAAAACAATTTGCCCTCTTTAAGAAGACTCTGACAAGAAGCTACAGATAATCGGCAAGAATAGATAAATAAAATGCATCCTTAAGTGGAAAATCCATCTCAGGTAAGTTGTAGCAACAAAGACACTATTCCCTAAAAAAAGTTTTTTGGATAAGCTATGAAGCAGACACCAAGCAGGAAAGAGCAAAGACCATCAGACTAAATTTAGGCTTTGCTAGCAGAAATGAAAAGCATTCTTTTCCTAGTAAGCATATAGCTCTTAGAGCAAAAAATGCTCAAATTTTAGAAGAGAAGATTAAAAAGACAAGAAAAAAAATTAGAACAGTCTTTAAAAAAAAAAAAAAAAAGGCTATGGCTGACCAAGAACTGAAAATAAATCCAGATAAAACCTAGAGCTATATATGGAAACCAATTTGACAATAAATTTCATATACTGAAAACAATAAAAATAAAAAATAAATAAATAAACCTAGAGCTATGTTGTCCAACCGATAGCCACTAGCCACATGTGGCTATTTAAGTTAAAAAAGAATAAAAATTCAGTTCCCAAACTGCCATATTTGAAGGGCTCAATAGACACATGTAGCTACTGGCTATGTTGGGTTGGACCTCCATAGACACAGGGCATTTCCATCACTTCAAGAAATTCAACTGGACGGTACCGATCTACAGGGAAAGGGAAAGAGACAGACTGTCCTAGGGTCTGAAAAAAGAGGAGCTAACAAGGGCATTTGTCCTATAGCATTCAGTACTTTATTGAGATCAGGTGGATTTACCTTTCCTTTTCCACCTGCTCTTTTTTCCCTCCTTGTTGCTGCCACCATCACTGCTGCTGCTGCTGTTCTCAGAACTCTGGGAATCTGACTGACCATCACTGCTTTCTTCTGAACCTTCTGATAGCTCTTTCACCCCATCCGGCACATCTTTCTGAAAATGTAGGCATCCAATTAGGATTAATCATTACCATTTCAGCAAATAGGAATTAAATTTCTGATATGCATTGTTTGCAACTTAACTGTGCTGATTAATTTTTAGTATTATAGGATTCAGTAGCAGAACCAGCAATATTTTCTGAATTCCTGTCATCTCTCTTCTTTGGGTCAATTTAGCTAATGTTTCCATCTACATCCAAAGATAAAAATTATACATGACAATCATATGCAAGCACAATACAGAGGCTCAAATTAGACAAAAACTGGAAATATATTAAGTCCAAGTAAATGAGGAAATGTTCAGAATAAAACAAGTATATAATAAAAATTTTGTAAAAGGTAGATATATTCATCATCCATATATATATATATACATACATATATATATATATATATATATATATACACACACACACATTATTTGCATGTATGTACCATTATGTATTATGAATTCAGTTGAGTCTGGTTAGGAACAGATACTGTATTATTTGAATCTGATTCCTACATATTGGTTAATAAGTAGCAAGAGTCAAATATAAAAGAAATTAAAATTTTTTTTTGTATTTTTAAGTAATCTTAAAACATGGGGCTCAAACTTACAACCCCAAGATCAAGAATCACGTGCTCTACCAGAATGCCCTACCAACTGAGCCAGCCAGGCACCGCAAAAGGAATAATTTTTTTTAAACACTTGGGCGCCTGGGTGGCTCAGTCGGTTGAGCGTCTGACTTCGGCTCGGGTCATGATCTCACAGCTCGTGAGTTCAAGCCCCGCGTCGGGTTCTGTGCTGACAGCTCAGAGCCTGGAGCCTGCTTCTGTTTCTGTGTCTCCCTCTCTCTCTGCCCCTAACCCACTCACATTCTGTCTCTGTCTCTGTCAAAAATAAATAAACATTAAAAAAAAAATTTAAAAAAAAACAACTCCTGAGAATCTTTGGTTTCTACGTTGGATAGTGAGATTGCTAATCAGAAAGGATAACCTGTGTCAGCACAGTATATGAGAAATATAACAGTATATGCTGCAAGATCAAGAACTTGGAAATAAAAACTTTCTGGGTTTGAATTCTGGCTTTATCTTCTAATTATGCAGCTTTGGCCAAAGTCTTAACCTCATATGCTTCAGTTTACCTGTCTATACCATGGGGATAATAGTACCTACCTTAAAAGATTATTCAGAAATTAAATGAGTTAAATGTAAAATGCTTACAATAGTGCCTGGCATATAATAAGAGCTTAATAAATATTAACTACTATATATGTATATAGTATATAAAAATATACACACATAAATATACATATTAATGTTATTTCTAAGGTATGAAACTATGGATGGTTCTTTTTTCCTCTCAATGTATTTTTTTTATTTTCCCACATAATTAATTTTTATAATCAGATAAAAAATAATTCTGACATGTAACCCTCCTACCTACAACTGGCACTCAAAACATTACAGCCAAGATAATAACCTCTGATCTAGTAAGGAACTGATACTTCCCACTTATGTTTATATCCTAGTGCCATTTCTAAGTCATTTCTTATGTTATATACTTTCTTAAAATACACACCCTATATTTTTGTATTCTTTCCTTCAAAATGCAGGACTTTTACAGTTAGTTGCCAGCCAGACCTCCTGACCTGTAGGTTCAACAAGTATTTTAAGTACAAACATAATGCTTCTTAAACTTAAACTTGTGACCCTTTCAGGATCAGCTGGTCAACTGTGCACGCCCCAAATCTCAGAATCATTTCACCTCATCATTACCAACTCCATATAGTATACATTTTATTTCTGTAATGTCCCTCGCCTCTATCTCTTTTACCACTCTCATGGTTCAGGCCAATTATCTCTTGCAAACAATCCCTGCTTTACCCTTAAATCTATCCTACTTGAATTATCTTCCTAACAGATTTGATCATGCTATTTTCCTGAAAAACCTCTGCCATCTCCTCAGCTATCTCTCTTTTTTTCTCTCTCAAACTGCTAAGTCAGGTCTTCAAAAGCCTCCAAAGTTGGATCTTTACCTCATGTTAACCCCATCCCAACCCGTTACCACACTAGCCCACACACAGATTATGGTAACCAGTCTAATTTACTCTATTTTCAAATCCATTCTGAATCTTTCTATCTGTGCCTTTACTTAAGCTATTTCCTTATCCTTGGAAGGCCCCCTCCCATTACTTATTTGTAAAAGTTTATCTCAAATCTTACAAGTTAAAAAAAAAGAAAAGCTTCCTAGATCCTTTTATTCAAAATTAATCTTTATTTCTCTACATGATCATGAGGACTTATAGTATAGTACTTTATATCACAGTACATTTTGTCAGTATGCAATTGCTTAATAACTATGTGAGAGTCGAGAGATCAGCATCCAGTTTCTTCTTTATGACCTCCACAGTGCTCAGCATAGAGTAGGCATTTAATTAATGTTATTAACAATATGGAAGGTCTAGAACAACTAACACTTAAAAGAAACACAAAAAGCTCCCTGTGGGAGTAGAGTCCCTAATCACAGAAGTTTAACAAAGTGTATAAAAAGGAGGTTTTATAGGTAAATTAGAACTTTCTAATGTTAGTGGGCTACACAAAACCACTGAACATAGTGATGACTACAGCGCAAAGCTGAAAAGAGGGGACAGAGTCCCACGTACACATGGATAACAGTCAGTGCATGCCAAGCATTAATTCTCCTCCTGCTGATAATTTCCTCTGGCATACAACCCCTTTCCTGAATTCGTCTGGCAGAGGGCTTACCCTCAACCTCACATCAAAAGTAGTCTGGGGCATCAGCCCGGAGTCTACTTCAAATCCTCTGTCCCCCTCTCTCTCTGCTCCTCCTTTGCTCATACTTTCTCAAAAATAAGTAAACATTTAAAAAAAAACAGAGAGAGTGATCATGAACTTGTGTACAGCCAATCAGAAGCCTCAGTGCATTCATTATTCAAGTATAGACACATGGGCCAAACCAAACCAATTAAACCAAATCAAAACCAACTGGAGGGCTCCCACTTCAGACTCAAGGCTCTTTTCTCTCCAGACTTACAGCCTGCAGATTTGGGGTGGACAGTGAAGTCATGTACAATAGGAGAGAGCCTGCCTGAGAATGAAGCCAAAAGAAGGACAGAGACCAATCCCCGATGACATCATTTGAGCTCCTGGATCCAGGCTGAGTTTCCTCAGAATTTATAGTTAAATAGTAAACTCTCTGTTTTAATCAAACTCCTTTAAATTGGTTTTCCTGTTTGTCACTGAAGGGACCTCAGTGCCAGAATCAGAAATCAGCAAGACTATTAGGATAAAAAAGAACAAAGACTCAGTCAGGAATCCAGTCAGATCTGGGTCCATATTCCGGTTCTTATCCTACCTGGCCAACACTAAGCAAGAACTTTGGCTTTTTCTCCATTACAAAAGGAGAACTGCAGCTCTGAATTTAATGGAGAATAAAGTCACAAAGTAATATAAAGCATCCAGGCTACAAGAATAAAATCACAAAGTAATATAAAGCATCAAGGCGGTAGCTCCAAGATAACACTCATTATTCAAATGTTGGGAGGTCCCTTAAAAAGTCACTGGAAGGGGCGCCTGGCTGGCGCAGTCGGTTAAGTGTCCGACTTCAGCCAGGTCACGATCTCGCGGTCCGTGAGTTCGAGCCCCATGTCGGGCTCTGGGCTGATGGCTCAGAGCCTGGAGCCTGTTTCCGATTCTGTGTCTCCCTCTCTCTCTGCCCCTCCCCCGTTCATGCTCTGTCTCTCTCTGTCCCAAAAATAAATAAACATTGAAAACAAAATTAAAAAAAAAAAAAAAGTCACTGGAAGTCATTTTCAGTTCATCCTTTCAAGATAGCATTATAATAAAGAATAAAAAATAAAATTACTTTTCTGGTCTACCTACAGATGGTTACAGATTAGTAAAAAAACTGTGCAGGACACAGAGTTGAACATATTACCTCTTCCCGATTTTAGTTTTTAAGTGACGTCCTAACAAAAATATTTACCTTCAAAGTATATACGCCCATTCTACCTGGAACCTTATAGAAGATGCCCTCTTCACCTCGGGAGTTTGTGTGCAACATTGCATTCAGGCATGCAAGAGGGGAAGTCCCACTGCAAAGGAAAAATAAAAAAAAGAACAAGAGGAACACAATGATTAGTTTCTGTCTCTGAGTATCCTACATGACACTGACTTAAGATAAAACTAACTGATCAACATCATTTCACATAAACACATTTTATAAACTATAAACACATTTTATAAACTATAATATCAACCTACAGAAAGGATGCCATGGAGAAATGGATGTAAAATTTATCCCCGTGTACCTAAAGAAAAATTAATTCTTTAATTTTCTTCATCCTGATGCAGTAGCTAACATGCAAGAGAACATGTACCTCACAGGAGTTATTACAAATATATTTTACAAATATTGTAATTCACTTACAATTTTGTCAATTTATACCTCCATAAAGCTAAAATTAAAAAAGAAAGAAAGAAAGAAAGAAAGAAAGAAAGAAAGAAAGAAAGAAAGAAAGAAAGAAAAAAGGGAGCACCTGGGTGGCTCAGCTGGTTAAGGTCCAACTTTGGCTCAGATCATGATCTCACGGTTCGTGAGTTCGAGCCCTGCATCAGGCTCTGTGCTGACAATTCGAAGCCTGGAGCCTGCTTCGGATTCTGTGTCTCCTTCTCTCTCTGCCCCCTCCCTGCTCACACTGTCTGTCTGTCTGTCTCTCTCTCTCAAGAATAAAACATTAAAAAAAATAAATAAAAATTAAGAAAGGAAAAAAAAAAGATTCTCCTTCATTTAGCAGAAGTTTTCACAAGCTTTACATGTCCAGAAGTAAAATGGGGGGGGGGGGGGGGGCAGAACACAAACAATATTAATAAAAAACATATATATCTATCTCCATGCACACTGATGCAACAGACTGAATCTGAGGTGTGAAAGAACACATTTGTATGGTCTCATATTTATTTTTTACATTTTTATTGATATAATTGACATATATTACTCATATTAGTTTCAAGTGTACGACACAGTGATGCCATATATATATATATATATATATATATATATATATATATAAAATGCAATAGTCTCTTGTACTTAGATCTATTATAAGATCACTTAAACAGGTAAAGTAGGCTTTAGAACATTTATCTTCTTTGTAGCACCTTGGTTAAATGTTTACTAATTTCAATATACATTCACCAAACCTCTAGAGCTTTGGGTATATAATAGATTATCTGTAAAAAAATATAAATATAATACTTTCCTTTCTGTTACCACATTTCATTTTCCTATCTTTTTGTACTTATCTAACAAATAGCAATATAATAGATGTGTGACATCCTTAATTTAAAAAGGTTTTTTTCCTCCTAATACCTGAGCTTATTTGTAC
The DNA here is from genome assembly GCF_016509475.1 of Prionailurus bengalensis. Taxonomy (NCBI): domain Eukaryota; kingdom Metazoa; phylum Chordata; class Mammalia; order Carnivora; family Felidae; genus Prionailurus; species Prionailurus bengalensis. Next base: position 120,149,615 of record NC_057354.1, on the reverse strand, counting down.
ATTTCCAGCTGTTCTCTTAATTCTCTGTTGGTACCACTCAAAAACCCAAATAAGCCTAATAGAAGAGGCTGCTAGGTATCTTGGATATACCTAAAGAGTTGTCTATGGGGGAGAGAAGGACCATGGGTCCACTGTCTTCTGGTAGTTATGAAAGTGTTGAGGGTCAAAAACTGTTAAGAAGATGGAGGGCAACCAACAAAATTAAAAAAAAAAAAAAATTTTTTTTTCCTGAAGAAAGTGTTGAGACTCTCCAGGTTGATTTTCATGGTTATGTTTACATAATTTGGAACTTCCATCTTAAAAACACACATACTGCAGGGCAACTGGGTGACTCAGTTGGTTAAATATACAACTCTTATCTCAGAGTTGTGAGTACAAAGTTCCACGTTGGAGCCTACTTAAAACACACACACACACACACACACACACACACACACACACACACACACACTTCAATTCTAGTCAGAACTCCTAAGTTTATATCACATAAATATATAAGAAATTTCTGGGTGGGGCACCTGGGCGGGTGGCTCAGTCAGTTAAGCGACCATGATTTTGGCTCAGGTCATGATCTCATGATCTTAGGCCCCAAGTCGAGCTGTGTATTGACAGCCTAGAATCTGCTTGGAATTCTCTCTCTCCCTCTCTTTCTAACCCTCCCCTACTTGTGCTCGTGCTCTCTCTCACTCTCTCTCTCAAAAAAATAAATAAACTTAAAAAAAATCTCTGGGCAAAAAATGATGGGAGACTTAAAAGATATTAAAATGTACTGTATGCTATGATTATTGAAGTAATATGTTTCCAAGACAAAATAAATAGGCAAATTAACACTCTAGACTGTTGTTAAAACAAAATACAGAAACAGCTAATAAATGTAAAAAGTGAGATTTTTGTTAACTGTACAATTCTGTACCTATCTGTATGATCTGTGTAGTAGGAAGGAGACAGGCTCATGACATGGTCACCTGTGGTTTGACTACCTAGCATCTATCTATTCCCTTTTCTGAAGACAATACCTAAAATTTCCCATGGAACATTATTCCTCTCCCACTCTCACACATGTGGTTGAGACAGATTCAACCCCCTGTGCATCACAGGTGTAAATTCAAACTGTTAAACCATGATTCCTGGTTGAAAAAAGCCAGTCAGTTGAAAAAGCACCCCCATTCCCCACCCCCACAGTAACAGATTCAGGAACAGACACATGACTTAATCAGGGGCAACAATCCTAGGAGCTATTTACTTGGGCATTTAAGAAAAGAAACTCCTTCTCTTCCCCTTAGCAGTAAGATGAAGTAATGCCTAAACCTTTCAATCATGTGACCATGAGGAAAGTATCTGGATTTGGGGTAAACAACACATAGGACAGACAAAGGAAGGGTTGGATAAGGATTATAGGGAAAAATACAACACCCAAAAAGGCACTGAATTGACGAAAGAAAAAAAAGGAAAACAGCAATAATTTTAGCAATGTTACTTTTGCAGTTCTATCAAGCCTTGCCTTAAGCCGATCCTACCTTTGGAACTGCTGAGATTTTAAGTCAAAAGCAACCAAAAGAATTGTAAATAAAATAGTTTATGTTAAGTAGTGCTGGCATAGCATGTTATTCATCTGGGGAAAATAATTTTCACAGTATATGCACAACATTCCAAATGGATTAAAGGCCAAACTGTAAAAAAATAGGAGATTATTAAAAGGAAAATAGTGTATCACTGCAAGATAGATAAACCTTTCTAAATAAGAGAGAAAAACCTAAAAACCACAAAAGAGAAACAATAATTAAATAAAAATAAACATCTCTATGTAGGAAAAAAAATAAGATCAACCAAACTGTAGACAGTGTATGAAGCTGAAAGGAGTAACTGTGAAACAAATGGCAGACAAAATAATGAAGAGTCCTACAAGAGCTGCTTTTAGGAAAACACAAACAACTAATTTAAAAAAGTGGATAAAGAGGGAGCCTGGGTGGTGCCATTGGTTAAGCATCCAACTCTTGATCTCAGCTCAGGTACAGTTTGTAGGTTCGAGCCCCACATTGGGCTCTGCACTGATGGTGCGGAGCCTGCTTGGGATTCTCTCTTTCTCTCTGCCCCTACCCAGCTTGTGCTCTCTCTTTCTCTCTCAAAATAAATAAATAACTTAAAAAAATTTTTTTTAAGTGGATAAAGGATATGAATAAGTGATCATAAAACATGTATGTAAATGGCCTATAGAACACTTAAAAGGAAGCCCAAACTTCTTAGTGATCAAAGGGGAAAAAATTAAATCAAGATACCGCTGATTAGACTGGAAATCAAATGAATCCACATCTTAGTTAACAGTATTGTGCTAACATCAATTTCCTGGTTTTGATGTTGCACTATGTTACCACTGGAGGAAGCTGGGTGAGGTATACATGGGATTACTTTCCCAGTTTCCTGGGAGTCTATAATTACTTTAAAATAAAAAACAAAAAATCAAATGAATTGATAAAATCCATTGCTGATAAGGTTATGGGCAAATGAGTACTCTTAAAAGATTGTTGGCAGAGCTAAAAATTACCACCTTTCCCATCCCTTCTCAGTTCTATCTTAGGGAAGTAACATGGAAATTTCCATTGAAATGAAAAAAAAAAAAAAATTAGGGCCCACTGATACAATAATCCCACTTGTATCCATCCCATAAAAATAAGGCCACAAGGACTTACGGCCATATATAGGAGGATTATATCCAGCATTGTTAAAAGTTTCAAAGCACTGAAAATGGCTTAAAGTTCATTAATAAGCAAATGGTTGGCCATGTATTAGTACAGTAACCAACAAGACATCAATCAGTAACAACTACATTAATAGGGCGTCTGGTTGGCTCAGTCAGTAGAACTTGCGTTCTTGACCTCTGGACTGTGAGTTTGAGTCCCATGTTGGGTGTAGAGATCACTTTAAAAAAATAAAATCTTAAAAAAAAAAAAATAAAGTACTTTAAGTCAGAGAAAGAAACAAATAATGTGATCTAGGATCTAGTACCTAGAATCCAAAACACAAAAACAGAAACAAAACAACCCAAACCAAAAAAACTCCTTAAAGGAAAACCCAAGAGGGGCGCCTGGGTGGCGCAGTCGGTTAAGCGTCCGACTTCAGCCAGGTCACGATCTCGCGGTCCGTGAGTTCGAGCCCCGCGTCGGGCTCTGGGCTGATGGCTCAGAGCTTGGAGCCTATTTTTCCGATTCTGTGTCTCCCTCTCTCTCTGCCCCTCCCCCGTTCATGCTCTGTCTCTCTCTGTCCCAAAAATAAATAAACGTTGAGAAAAAAAAAATTTTAAAGGAAAACCCAAGAAATGAAAGTAAATGATACACATCTGGTGAAAAGATGTGGTAAAAGTCTTAAAAACACCATCATAATATTTTCCTTGCAAATCTGGGTATAATTTTCCTTTAAAGGAAATAGGGAAGTTCTGAATAACCCACAAGATATACAGAATACTATACTAATTAAAACAAAAACTTATGGGGCGCCTGCGTGGTGCAGTCGGTTAAGCGTCCGACTTCAGCCAGGTCATGATCTCGCGGTCCGGGAGTTCGAGCCCCGCGTTGGGCTCTGGGCTCAGAGCCTGGAGCCTGTTTCCGATTCTGTGTCTCCCTCTCTCTCGGCCCCTCCCCCGTTCATGCTCTGTCTCTCTCTGTCCCAAAAATAAATAAAAAACGTTGAAAAAAAATTAAAAAAAAAACAAAAAACTTAGATTTGGTTTCAGGAAAATACAAAAAGTCAGAAAATCCTGGCAGTTTATTTTTATGAATAATGAAGCAATGGCAGAGAAGTGTAAAAGGCTATACTTCCCATGATGGTAGTATAATAGATCTTCAAGGAAAATAACTCCAGAATTATATAATTAAATAAAAGAACTGATAATTCAAAGAAATAGGTTCCATGTGAATGGGCGATAAAACCCTGGTACTCAGAAGATCAATACCAACGTAAAGTCAAGTTTAAGTACAGTATGAGGTAAGTCCTGACACCTGAAGCAAGAACGCCTCAAGAGATTACATAATTCATGAGACAATGCAACTTCTAATTTTTCTTACCCATGCTCAAGAAAGTAGAGTTGGGGAGGAGGGAAAGGAACACATGCTATAATTTTGTGCTGGATCTACCTCATGTAAAGGAATACAGTAAGATGTTTCATACACAAGTCCCCAAAATAGAAGTAACTTCAGTTATACTGCCAATGGCCTTATTTAGTTCTCTTTGCAGGAAGAGTTGTAACTCAGCAGTATTGAGTAGGGCTGAAAGACCTGAGGTTTGTAATTACACTGCTCAGGTGAAACATTACATATAGAAACTAATGAAAGGAGGCATCACCATGTGGCAAAAAAGAGCCAGACATATATTCACACTCATCTGAATCCAGATCTGAGAGTGGCCACAGGCAAGTCACTTTAAATGCCCTTAATCTTCATTGTCTCCTCTATAAAATGGGGGTAATACCACCTACTTTGTAATTTGACTGCACAGATTATAGGTAATATATATAAAGTGTATGTCAGAGAAGAGATTCACTAACTGTGGTAATGACCCTAACGGCTTGCTCCTCCACTCCACTCTCATAGTATTCCAGTGTTCCCTATCTCAAGAGACAGTAAATTTACCGTCACCCCCATCAATTCTCCACTCTGAAGCCAGGGTAAAAGTTTTAAAAACAAATATGATCATGCCACCTCGCCTAGCTTTAAAATTCATCCACGATATCACAATGTCCTAGAGTCAAGTCCAGAATTATTTTTGTTAATGTATCTTTTTTGAAAGAATGCAAGTGGGAGAGGGGCAGAAAGAGGGGGACAGAGGATCCCAAACAGGCACTGCACTGACAGGCTGACCGCAGCAGGCCCAATGTGGGACCTGAACTCACAAACTGCGAGATCATGACCTGAGCCAAAGTCAGATGCGCAACAGACTGAGACACCCAGGTGTCTCCCAAGTCCAGAATTATTAATACAATCTGACCATGATCATTTTCCCACACCCTCTGCTCCAGCCTACTCAAGCACAACACAAATCTAATTGTGAGAAAACATTAGACATAACCAAATTGAGGGACAGACTACAAAACAGCTGGCCTGAGTTCTTTAAAAAATGCCAACGTCGTGATGGACAAAAATTAAAGAACAGCTCCACAGTTAAAGGAGACTATAAAGATACATGAAAAAGATGCAAATGTGTGATATCCTGAATTAGGGTATCAGTGGAAGAATTACCAAATCTGAATACACTGCGTTTGTTAGCTTGTAATATTATATCAAAGTTAGTGTCCTGATTTTGAGAGTTACATTGTGGTTATGTAAAGGAATGTACTTTCCTTTAGAAAACACACCCTGAAGTGTTTAAATGTGAATAGAGCGTTAAGTCTACAATTTAATCTGACATTTCAGAAATACAAATTAGATAGATAGAATGATAAAGTATAAAACGTTAGCATTTGGGAAATTTTAGTAAAAGTTAAAATTCTTCCTACCACTTTTGCAAATTTTCTTAAAGTCTGAAATTAATGTGTCAAATAAATAAAATAAAAAGCTAAAAACATGCACTGTGTATGAGAAAAGCTATGAAAACAATATGAACCAATACAAAAGTATCAAGTACTTATAAAAGCTACAATATGATTAATCTCAAAAACCACATACGATTCCATTTATATGAAATATCTAGACATGATCTACAGACAAAAAGTAGATTAATGCCTGGCAATGAGAACTTCTATTAACTGTATACGTGTATGAGGGATCTTGCCGGGGAGATGGAAATGTTCTAAAACTGCATTATGCTGATGGTTGCCAAACCCAGTAAATTTACTAAAAATCATTGAGCTGTACACTTAAAATGGATGAAGTTTATGTTACATACACCATACCTCAATAAAGTTGTTTTGTTTTTGCTTTTAAGTAGGCTTCCCACCTAGCACGTGCCCAGTGCAGGGCTTGAACTCATGACAAGAGTTGGATGCTTAACCAACTGAGCCACCTAGGTGCCTTCAGTAAAGTTGTTTTAATCTGAATGAATCTCATTCATTCAACATTTACAAAGCAGCTATTCTGTAACCACAAGGTAGTAAGTGCTGGTGACATAAAAAAGGAAGCAGAAGTTTCCATAAGTACACATTCTTACATTTTAATGTAATAAATAAACAAACAAACAAACAGAGCTGGCACTGAGCAGAGCCAGATAATATGAGGTCTTCATTTCCTAGTGCGTGCACACACACTATAGGATCATTTAATTTATGATTAACTGATATTTCCCTCCCACCAGAGAGACGAGGCAAGCTGCTGCAAATTTTAAATGTTTAGTAATGTAAAATAATGTACCATATTTGCAATTTTGCTATCAGCACAAGAACTGAACACAATCAGAGGCACCTGGGTGACTCAGTCAGGTAAGCGTCTGACTCTTGATTTTGGCCCAGGTCATGGTCTCAACGGAGATGGAGCCCTGTGTCAGGCTCTGTGCTGACAGGCTTTGTGCCTGCTTGGGATTCTCTCTGCCCCTCCCCCGCTGGCATGCATGCATACTCTCTCCCAAAATAAGTAAATTTACATTAAAAAAAAAAGAACTGAACACAATCAGAAACAGCTATATATAAAATTTACCAACTCAACCATTTCTGTGTGTGTGCACTTCACTTACACTTAAATAAATTCATACCACTTACACAACCAACCTCTAGAACTCTTATCTTGCAAAACTCAAACCCTATGCCCATTAAACACCTCTCCATTTCTCCCCTACATCCAACCCCTGGCAACCACCCTTCTATTTTTTGCCTCTATAAACAGTAAGTGGAATCACACAGAATTTCTCCTCCTATGTCTGGTTTATTTCACTTTGTACAGTGTCTTCAAATTTCATCCATGTTGTAGCATATGTCAGAATGTCCTTTTTTTATTTTAATATTTATTTATTTACTTGTTTATTTTGAGAGAGAGCAAGAGAGCATGCGCAGCAGAGTGGAAGAGGGGCAGAGAGAGAGATAGTGAGAGAATCCCAAGCAGGCTCCCTGCTGTCAGCACAGAGCCTGACTCAGGCTTGATCCCACGAACTATTGGATCATAACCAGAGCCGAAATCAAGAGTGGGATGCTTACCTGAGTCACCCAGGTGCTCCAGAATTTCCTTCTTTTTTAAGGCTGAATACCAGTCCACTGAATGTATATGCCACATTTTGTTCATCCATTCATTCATTAATGGACATCTGGGCTGTTTCTATCTTTTGCCTATTGTGACTATTGCTATTATGAGTATTGCTACAAAAATATGTATTCAAGTCTCTGCCTCAATTCTTTTATGTGTATACCCAGAAATGGACTTGCTAGGTCAAATAAAATCCTCAACTCTTACTCATTCTTTACCTTATTTTCAGTTTATGTAACACCCACAGATATGAATCAGGTAAATCCAGGGGCACCTGTGTGGCTCAGTCAGTTAAGCATGCGACTTTGGCTCAGGTCATGGTCTCGTGGTTCGTGAGTTTGAGACCTGCATCAGGCTCTGTGCTGATAGCTTAGAGCCTGGAGCCTGCTTTGGATTCTGTGTCTTCCTCTCTCTATGCCCCTCCACCACTCACATTCTGTCTCTCTCCCTTAAAAATAAATGAATATTTTTTAAAAAATGGGGGGCCTGAGTGGCTCATTCAGTAAAGTGTCCGACTTCAGCTCAGGTCATGATTTCACAGCTTGTGAGTTTAAGCCCCATGTCAGGCTCTGTGCTGACAGCTCAGAGCCTAAAGCCTGCTTTGGATTTTGTGTCCTTCTCTCACTCTGCCCCTCCCCCGCTCATGCTCTGTCTCTCTCTCTCAAGTATAAATAAAACATTAAAAAAAAAAAAAAAGAATCAGGTAAATCCACAGATTGATGACAAGGAGCTTCACAGGTCATCTAGCCCATTTACTACAGATGCTTAGAGCTCCTCTGAAAACATCAATAGGTAATTGTCCAATCTTTTGCACAAGCATTTGAGGTGGTGGAGGCTAACTATGTCCTCAAGCATTTCCGATCATTTATATTCTTCCTCAAGCTTAGCCAAGTGTGTCTTCCCATAACTTCATTTTTAGTCTTGATTTTATGCTGGAAATCAGTGGCTATCACAGTGGAAAAATCTGGGACAATCTTTTCTTTCCTCTTTGTGATTTTCTGTACTGGGAATTTTCCAAAATGACCTTGAAATAATTTATCTTTGTAGTGGGGGGAAGAAGTTTACCATTATTTCTTCATTATTCCATAGGACAGTCCTTCCAGTACTTTAAGACTCTTCATAAAATCCTAAAGTCTATACCTTCCCATATTTGTGGTTCTCTCCTCACTGGCATCCCCTCCTGCAACCAATTTAAAGAAATTGAATAAACTTTTACTATTCATCCTCAAAATTCTCCAATATCCTCCAGTATTTATTATGCTCATTTCAAGCCTTTGATAAAGAGCTTTAAGAGACTTCACCAGTGTAGGGGCGCCTAGGTGGCTCAGTCGGTTAAGCATCGACTCTTGATTTTCGCTCAGGTCATGATCTGGCAGTTCCTGAGTTGGAGCCTTGCATCAGGCTCTCTGCTGTCAACAAGGGCCAGCTTTGGATCCTCTGTCCCTCTCTCTCTCTGCCCCTCCCCTACTTGTGCTTGCTCACTCGCTGGCTCTCTCTCAAAAATATATAAACATTTAAAAAAAAAAAAAAGAAAAAACAGACTTCAACAGTCTAATTTATTTATTCCTACTGATATTTCCCCTTGTAATAATTTATCCAGCCTAATTTCTAATCTCAATCTCTTGTTCATTTTTCTGTACTCCCTCCTACAGAATAGGCTTGTCAAAACTAGGCCTCAATTAATCAGCTTCCTTATCTCTGACGGAACTATTACACACTCTATATTTATCCTTCAAAGCTCAATCCCTTGAATTTCAATAGGATTAAATAACAGACTCAGACTTTCAAGGTTAAAAGATATGTAGAGTCATCTAGCTCTCCAGATACTTGAATGCCCTATTTCAGCTTAATTTTAAATATAAAAAGATAATAAACATAAGAATCTTTCACTCAACTGATACACTTATGCACATATCTATACAGACACAGATGCATATGCACAGTAATCATTATCCACATATGAACTGAAAATTTAGCCTAAGTAACTTGAAAACTAAGGATGAACTGATTTTTATGGCATACTTACCTGACAGAGCACATAGAACAAAACGGAACTCAGCAGAACCCTTATGTTGAAAAACAGGGAGTTTAGAAATCACTAAATTAATAAATAACCTTGGTAGGTTTTTAAGTCACTGGAAATTTTTGTATTCTTAGAAACCCTTCATTAAAGTCTTTTGTTTGCTCTCCCTTGGTCATGTTACCAGCAATTCTTCCAACAAGAAATTCATTTGGGTAACAACGAATCTAACTTTTAAAAAGGAAATAATATTGGGGCGCCCGGGTGGCTCAGTCAGTTGAGCTTCCGACTTCACCTCAGGTCATGATCTCACAGTCTGTGAGTTCGAGCCCCGCATCGGGCTCTGTGCTGAAAGCTCAGAGCTTGGAGCTGCTTCGGATTCTGTGTCGCCCTCTCTCTCTGCCCCTCCCCCGTTCATGCTCTGTCTCAAAAATAAATAAACATTAAAAAATATTTTTAATAAAATAAAATATAAACAAAAAGGAAATAACATAAATGTAAAGATTTTTAAAGTAGCATGTGACTCATCCATACTTTAATAAATTAGTTTCTTCAAACTATTTTCCTCCCCAAACACACCATGAAACAAATGGGAAAGGATCACTGGACAGCTGAAAGGGTATAGAGGGAAATTTTTAAACAGGCATTTTTGGAGAAGCCCTTTTGGGATCCCAAAATGAAAGGTCTGGATTAGCAGAGTAGCCAAAGGGCATAAAACAAATAAGACAGTAATCTAGGACTAGCATGGAGGTGGAGGTCACAGAAATAAACACAGACTCTGAAAAATGTGTTTTGTATACTGTTTACACTCTCATCTTTATCTTTCCATTTTTGACTTTTTCCCCTACTACTGTTTTCTCAAAAGCATGGTTTGTCCAGTACCAGTAAGATATAAGCAAAACCATTTCACCAGAGGAAAAAAAGAAAACAAACAAAAAAAAGAGCCAATGATTCTGTTTTATTTTAAGTAAATAAAGGGGCATGTGGGTGGCTCAGTCAGTTAAGCTTCAGCTCAGGTCATGATCTCGCAGCCTGTTGAGTTCGAGCACTGTGTCGGGCTCTGTGCTGACAGCTCAGAGCCTGGAGTCTGCTTCGGATTCTGTGTCTCCCTCGCTCTATGCCCCTCCCGCGCTCACACTCTGTCTCTCAACAAATGAATAAATGTTAAAGCAAAATTTAAAGTAGGGGCTCCTGGGTGGCTCAGCTGGTTGAGCTCAGTTGGTTGAGTGTCCGACTTTGGCTTAGGTCATGAACTCACCGTATGTGAGTTTGAGCCCCACATCTGGCTCTGTGCTGACAGTGAGAAGCCTGTGTGGGATTCGCTCTCTCTGCCTCACCCCCTCTCATACTCGCTCTCTCTCAAAATAAATAAACATTTAAAAAAAAAAAAAAAAAGACTCCTTTAAGAGCCTTACTCCATCTCCTGATCCTACTCAAAAGAAAAACTGAGGCAGCAGAAGCAGCACTTACATTTTGGAGTCAGACAGATGTGGATTCAAGTTTTATCACTAACTAGCTATGTAATTTCTTACTGCTTCAATGTCTTTATCTATGAAATAAAGACTTCAGAGGGTTTAAAATTAAATAGATCAGGGGCACCTGGATGGCTCAGTCAGTTAAGTGTCCAACTCTTGATTTTTGGCTCACGTCATGATCTCACAGTTCGTGAGCCCGCATCGGGCTCCGCATTGATGGTGTAGAGCCTACTTGGGAGTCTCTCTTTCTCTCTGCCCCTCCCCTGGCTCACCATCGCTCATTCGTTCTCTCTCTCTGAAAATAAATAAACTTAAAAAAAAAAAAAAAAAGATTTAAAAGATCATATGCATAAAGTACCTGACTCCTATCTTAGCCGGTGGCCATTTCCACTACTGGTTAACTAAAGCATCTTGCTTTTCAATCTTACGAGAAATAACATAATAAAAAGAAAATATAGACTTTAAGAGAAACACAATCTTTCTAAGGTCACTCTGTAACTATTGCATATAAAAAAAAATACCAAATGGGGGCACCTGGGTGGCTCAGTCGGTTAAGCACCGACTTCGGCTCAGGTCATGATCTCACGGTCCGCGGGTTCGAGCCCCGCGTCAGGCTCTGTGCTGACAGCTCAGAGCCTGGAGCCTGTTTCGGATTCTGTGTCTCCCTCTCTCTGACCCTCCCCCGTTCATGCTCTGTCTCTCTCTGTCTCAAAAATAAATAAATGTTAAAAAAAAATTAAAAAAAAAAAAACCAAATGCTTTTATTTCAGCTGATCAGGATGCTGACATGTCTTAACTGGCCGGGCCAAGTTCCTAAAGAGCATGTCTCTGAACTAAAGAGGTGTGAAGGGCTGCATATAAGGACATACTATTTGGAGTAAAACAAGTATTAGCGAAGAAAACAGAAACTAAGAATAGAATACTTGTCATTATAAGCTATGGACATAGTTCTGAAAGAAATAAGCTGGAGAGAGATTAAAATTCAACAGATTTAAGTATCAAAAAACAATCTGTTGTGATTTTGCATCTTTGCAATATTTGGTATTTTTTGTTCATTTAGCAATATAGTTTATATATCTAAACAGCCAAAGCTATTTATTACAATTATTTTCTGCTTTTGAACAGGAACTCTCAGTCTTGGCATAGCCACTTACGTCAAGATTCAGAATTCTTTTTTTTTTTTTTTTTTTAAGTAGCCTCAACATGGGGCTTGAACTCATGACCCCAAGACCCAGAGTCACATGATCTATTGACTAAACCAGGCAGGCACCCCAAGATTCAGAATTTTGAAGTAGTCAATTGATTCATTAATCTTACTAGTTTCTAGCATTTTCCAACTCACAGAAGTAACTTAAGAGTTATGGTAAACCTTATACAATTAAATGGTTTTGACTGCAAATGAGCTTCCCTCAAACTTCAAAAATAAAGACTAAAAAAGGCAAGGCAAGGCAAGGCAAGGCAAGGCAAGGCAAGGCAAGGCAAGGCAAGGCAAGGCAAGGCAAGGCGGCATCTGCAAATGTGATCAGACCAGAAGCAGCAGCCCAGTTCAGGAAGCCTCTTTGTCCTGGTCAGCCAAAGGCTACTAGCTCTCTCCCCTGATAGGCTCAGCAGACCAGTGGCACAAGCAAGTGAAAGAACCATCATAAGCACATGGCCTGGAAAGCCTCTCTGCCTCCACAGGCTGGAGACTTCCTTTATCCCATATTTTGAGGCATCAGGCAGCCTGGCCTATGGAAACTCCTTCTACCCCCTCAGAAGAAAACAGCAGATATCACTGGGAGCCTCTGTCATCAAAACAACAAGACCCAAATAGCAAAGCAAAGGCTGTGAAAATTAAATTGTTATTGAATCACAGTCCACCAAGGGAGTCTAGAACTCACATGGTAAACCCAAGCAGTGTGAATCCCCGCTTAAATAAAAGATTGGAATTTAATAGGATCCAACATCTCCTAACATAAAAACTAAAACATCCAGGATCTGAAAAATAAAAATAAAAATAAAAATAAAAATAAAAAATATCCAGGATCCAAATACAATAATCACTTATCATACCAAAAACCAAGAAAATCACAACCTAAATGAGAAAAGACAATCAACTGACACCAACACTAAGACAGATGTTGAAATTATAAGACAAGGATGCTTCTATATGCACTTAAAATTTTTCTTGAAACAGGGGTAGCTGGGTGGCTTAGTCAGTTGAGCATTGACTCTGGCTCGGGTCATGATCTCACGGTCTGTGAGTTTGAGCCCCACATCGGGCTCTATGCAGACAAGTCAGAGCCTGGAGCCTGCTTCGGATTCTGCATCTCCCTCTCTCTGTGCCCCCAGCCCTCCCCCCCAACCCCACACTCTGTCTGTCTGTCTGTCTCCCTCTCTCTCTGTCTCAAAAGTAGATAAACTTTAAAAAAATTATAAAAGAAACTTTACTGAAACAAATGAAAATATAATAAATTGCAAAGAAACTAAAGTTATAAAAAAGTTCATACCATGAGCCCAGAAAGAAAAGAAAGACAAAGAGTATTCAAAGGACTACTGGCTAAAAACTTCTCTTATTTTGGTGAAAAATAAACATAAATACTCAAGAAACTCAATGAATCTAAATAAAATAAACTCGAAGAAGTCTGCACATGAAGACACATAATTAAATTTCTGAATACTAAATCCAAAAAAGAAGTCCTGAAAGCTGTCGGAGAGGAACAACACATTACCCGTAGGGAAATACTAATTCAGTCAACAGTAGAGTTCTCATCTGATACCACAGAGACCAGAAAGACATAGTACCACATCTTACAAATGCTGAACAAAATGAACCGTTGATTTTATACAAATTCCTTAAGAATTCTAGATCTAAAGAAGTGTCCTTCATAAACAAAGGAGAAATAAAGACAGTCCTAGAAACAATAAAACTAAAGAAATGTATTGCTAGCAGACCCACTCTCCAAGAATGGCTAAAGGAAGTTCTTTAAACAGAAAGATAAAAGAAAGGATACTAGAGCACCAGGAAAGAAGGAAGAATAGAAGTAAGCACACATACAATAGACTAACCTTCTCATGAGGTTTTAGCTAATATTTGATGATTGAAACAAAAATTAAAACATCATGTGATAAGAACCTAAATGGAATAGCTTCCACACTTCAAAGTGGTAAAATGCTCACACCATCAGAATGATAAATCACATATTGTACACTCTAATACCCAGAGCAAACACTAAGAAAATTAGGCAGATATACAAAGAAATGCACTATAAATAAGCCAATATGGAACCCTAAAATAATTCATGGGAAGGTAAGAAAAGAAAAATAGAAGAACAAGAAACAGAAGAAGCAAATAGAAAACAAATAATAAAATGGCAGGCATAAACTCTATTAATAATTAACCTAAACATAAATAACGTATATATACAAATTAAAAGGCAAAGATTAGCAGAGAAGGCTTAAAAACCCCACAATCCAACTATATGCTATTTATAAGAAATTCATTTCAAATTCAAAGACACTGGATCTCTCAAATGTTGCTGGTGGGAATGTAAAATGGTACAATCACTGTGGGAAACAATGTGAAAGTGTCTTTAAACTAAACGTGCATGGGACACCTGGGTGACTCAGTAGGTTAAGTGTCTTGACTTCAGCTCAGGTCACGATCTCACGGTTTGGAGTTTGAGCCTCACATCGTGCTGTCTGCTGTCAGCACAGAGCCTGCTTCAGATCCTCTGTCTTCCTCTCTCTCTGCCCCCCCTCCCCCGCTAGCACACTCTCGCGCTCTCTCTCAAAAATAAACATAAAAAAAAACTAGGGGCACCTGGGTGGCTCCATTGGTTAAGTGTCAACTTCAGCTCAGGTCATGATCTTGCAGTCCATGAGTTCGAACATCAGGCTCTGTGCTGACAGCTCAGAGCCTGGAGCCTGCTTCAGATTCTGTGTCTCCCTCTCTCTCTGCCCCTCCCCCACTCACTCTGTCTCTCAAAAATGAATTAAAAAAATTTTTTTAAACAGCAACAACAAAAAAACTAAATATGCACTTACCATACAACATCAGCAACTGCACTTGTGGGCATTTACACCAGAGAAAGGAAAATTTATGTTCACACAAAAACATGTATACTTTTCATAGAAGCTTTATTTGTAACGGTGAAAAACTGGAGACAATTTAGATGTCCTTCGATGAGTGACTAGTTAAATAAACTGTACAGCCATGTCACTGAATACTACTCAGCAATAAAAAAAGAAACGAAATACTGACACAGACAACAACCTGGATGAATCTACAGGGAATTACACTGAGAAAGTCAATCCCAAATATTATATATTTCATACAATTCCATTAATACAAATTATTGAAATGACAAAATTACAGAAATGGAGAACACATTAGTGGTGGCTGGCCTGAGGGGGGTGGATGGAGGTGGTACTAGGCAGGTAGGTGTAGCTATGAAATCGGCAACACAAGGGATCCTCTTGTTGATAAACCTGTTTTGTATTTTGACTGTGGTGGTAGATACATGTATCTATACATGTGGTAAGACCGCACAGAGTCAAATGCACATCCACATGTGCACACTCACACACACAAGAGTACAAGTAAATCAAGTAGACTGTATCAAAAGCAATATTCTGGTTGCTGATACTGTACTACGGTGCTGCACACTGTTACCATTGGGAGAATCTGTATAAAGGATGATTTCTTACAACTGCTTGTACCTTATATTTTCCTGTTGTTACTCTAATTTTCTACAGTGAGCAATGTGTAGACATCTGTTGGCTCTGCCTGGCTAAATACATTCTCTCTTCTTCTGGAAAGAATGTACACTTTGCTTTGGGGAACTATGACCTACCCTACTGGAAACACTCTTGTAGGACTGGCCATCAAGATCTCACCATACCTGGACACTGAACCAGCCAGGTTCACTCTTCCTTGTATGTTAACCCTGAACAGAAGAGACACAGACTAATTCATCCCAGCTACAGAGTCCTAATGAGCCCATCCATTAGTTCTAGCTACCTGATCTCTGAAGTTAACTTAGTTCTCTCAATTTCAGGGTTTGTTTCTTTCCTTTGAGGTTATGAGCTACCACCCCACATTCTTCAAATATATCCCATTTTGCTTCAGTTCTTCACATTTGGTTCCTGTTATTTGCACCTAAAGAACCTAATCAATATAAGGCCCCCTCAAAACACACACACACACACACACACCCCACAAAAAACAAAAACACCTTACCTAGTTTTAAATTTTTTAAATAATTTTAACTGTTCGCACGAACCGAATTAAGGTTTTCTCCATAAACTGATACTAAAAAAATGAAGATTCTTATAAACGAACTTAATAGAATGCAAATTTGGCTGCAGTTAAAAAGATTTAGCTGTAACTAAAAGCCATACGAAGTCCAAGTAACATGAAAATACAATGATGTGGTTCCTATTCTAAAGTCTCATAGCTAAGACAGATAATTATAAGTAATTATAACATAAAAACTGTTTTAGAAGAGGTGTGTTTAATGCTATGTCAACACAGAAAAAAAGCCAACTCAATAAAGGATCCAAACTATGAATTTTAACCTGTTCTAGCCTGGTTTTAAATAAGTATCATTCTCTTAGAAGACTTACCAATATTCCCTCTATATCAGAGCATAAACATATATTTTCAATATTATGGTCATAAAGCAAATGTTAGCTCACACAATTCCAATATGAAATATTTTTATTATTAGTCAGCATGAACACTAGGTATTCCAATGCTAATATGTCAAATGATAATTTTAATAAAGCCAAATGTAGACTGGTTTCTAAAATTATGACCAAATAATGATTACAGACTAAAAGGACAAAAAAAAGTCACATATAATAAATATTTACATAGTACTTCTACTCTT
The DNA here is from genome assembly GCF_016509475.1 of Prionailurus bengalensis. Classification (NCBI taxonomy): domain Eukaryota; kingdom Metazoa; phylum Chordata; class Mammalia; order Carnivora; family Felidae; genus Prionailurus; species Prionailurus bengalensis. The sequence goes on along the minus strand of NC_057354.1, from coordinate 120,133,090 downwards.
ATTTAGTTTCTGGACTAATTGTTTAGTTTTATAAGTAAAAATCACACATGCAAAGATGAGTTCAATTAAACTTGTAAAAGTGTACTTTATCATTATATATACTTCCTTAGAATAAAGTAATACTTCTTACCTTCTGGAGTTGGAATGCACCCCAAGAAAATGAAAGAAAGAAAAAAAAAAACTTTTAATTTTAACAATAAAACCAAAAAGTAAACTCTCCCTTCCCCTCCCAGCAATATCCACAATTCTTCAAATTAGCACCCTCCCCCCACTTTGCTATATAGAACATTCATTTCTTCTTTAGAATTTACAAGTTAGCCCAAAATATCACGTTGTCTAGACACGCACAGTTAAACTCAGATAAATAGTCTAAACCATTTCAGATAACAACTGCATACCTTAATTATGTGACAAACTAAAACTATTAAAGCAGTTTTGAGTCAAATGTGGATACAATGAGTATTCTTTAATATTCTTCCCATGCATTTCAATTTCAAGGAGCCATCATAAAGCCATCAGCTATGGACCCTAAGGTTTATTAGTTTCCATAATGAATCCACTACTGTGAAGCTGAGTAACAATGGGTAAGAATACTCTTTTCTGTTAATATACAAGCATTTGGGGATTTTTGTTTCTTCATTATTAAGCCTTTCTGACATCCCTACAAGGTTTGTGTGCCTGAAAGCAGACTGCAACAGGCAGATAAAGAAAACACAGGCTGAATTCAAAGGTATCAGCTAACCTCAGATAAATATGGTATCAATTTAATCAATAATATTCTTCATTCTTAAACTTTCCAGTATATCACCTTAAGGCAATTCAGCTTGGCAAACAGTCCAATGATCTATTCTGCAGAGATAATGATTTAAGGCAATTCAGCTTGGCAAACAGTCCAATGATCTATTCTGCAGAGATAATGATTTCTGCTGAAAACTAGTAGAGAATGTTGACTTTATTACCCTTGCTACATATTTTACAAAAGAAGAGATGGGGAAAAAATTAGGTGCTCAGATTAGTTTTTGGTATGAGGTAAGCTAAAACATTATTTTAATACCATGTGATAGAGATTATCTTGTTCATAAGTAAATGTATTAATACTAATTAGATGCAATTGGGACTCCTCCAAAGAGGTAAAATTTCAATCTAGCAATTGTTTATTGAGCATGATCTTTGTTAGATGGTTCCCAGGTTCTTTATAATTCCAACTCTAAAGGAGCTTGCTTGGGATACAAGACTGAGACATTAAAAAAACAAAAAATCAACTCCTTGTTAGGGAACAAATTGGAGTTCTACAAAACAACAATATAAAGATTTAAATGTCCCATTACTGTAAATTCTTTAAAAATGTAGTGGCCCTTTCAGAAGTCAAGTTATTATAATGGCTGAGGTTTTTGTTCCAAATTCTTCCAGAAAGAAATTTACAGTTAGATAGCAACTATCCTAATGTTGTTATGTACCAGCACATAATACAAGACTGATTTGAAAAATCGAGCAAATATACTAATCAAGAGAGTAGGAAGAACTATGGATATACAGACAGTATGATATATTAATAAGAACAAAACCAGAAACAGTAAGCCTGGGTTTCTAGCTTCACAGAACCAGTTGTCTGACCCTGACCAATCTCCATGGGCCTAAATTCTTCAATAATAATTTGACATGTAACGGTAATATCCCAATTAACTATTCCAGCTATAACATTCTGTGACTGAAATAATGTGACTGATTTGGAAAAGGGGTTGGGGAAGGGAGGCAAGGGTGAGGAATACAACAGGGATTACCTTTCTGGGGGTACTGTTAATCAGGGCCATCATGCTGTAAACAGCTAGAGAAATTTCATTTGCAAAAAAATCCAATTTCTTAAATTATAATTTAAAAGCTAGGTAGTTGGCTACACTCTTTTACTAGCTACATAACTTATTCTCCCACATCAATTTTATGGTGTACAAGATTCAAATTCATGACTCACCAAAATTATTAATTACTGTATATCATGAACCCTTGGGACCACTCATAAATGGTCTAATTCAGAAAATAATCTGTGGATGATAAATTCATAATACCAAGAATCTTCCTAATTTCTCTTTCCTCTTCTACTTATGAATGGAAAGAAATAGTAGTAAGAGAAAAGGGTTTCAGAAAATAGTTATTTTTCTCTTCTTTGCTAAAAGCTCTCTTTCTCTAATAGCAGATATAAGAAGAGTCAAGGTAATACAGCTAAAGGATGAACAAAGCAGGTTAAGAAAACCTGGGGCGGGGGAGGGGGCGCAGGCACTAAAAGCAATGGCTAATTTAGAAGGAAGGCTTGAAGTCCTGTACTTAAACATTAATGGCTGCCACAGCTGATGAAGGGGAGAAACCTGTTGTACAAGACTAAGGAAAGAAGTAGTGAAGAGTGATTAACAGTAAAGGATTAATGGGAATTGTACAAAACACACACAAACATTTGACTTATGGAGTATTCTGCGTATGTTTCACCAACAGTATTGCATACTTAATGTCTATGTTTAGTTGTTTGCTTTTCTGATAAGCCAAAATATTCAATTTGCACAGTCTCTTGAGTTCGTCTCTGTTGGATATATACTGCATTGCTGAAGTAATAAAATGCCTAAGATTGACTTCAAAACAGTCCAGGGTGAGAGGACAATTTATAATTTAGCTGGAGAATGTATGCTTTTCTTTCCATTTGCAATTTTCTAAAAGTAAAAATTTATATTTAGGCAACTGTCTTCAGTATCTTATTAACCGAGACTTGTAACATAAGTCAAAGTACATTATCATGAAAGGAAAGGATGCATTTTTGGATTCTATAACACACCAGAACTCTTTACTCAGTGATGTGCCAAACAGGTATTAGGTATTAATCTCTGAAAATAGACACCTACTCTATAGCTCCAGATCACTGTTACCTTTTAGCTGAGACCTTGAAATTTATACTATAACCACGCCCTGCACCTGAATACCTCCTCACCCCTTGTAAGGTTCACAACTTTTTTTTGAATCCACAAATACATGCTCAGTGAATCCTTTAACAACTTCTCACTTGTCCAGTTCATTCCTCAGTTCTTTTCTATAGTAAATAGCAGCTATATAATCAGGAAGCCTAGAAATCATTTTTTATTTCCTCTTTCCTTTTACCTTCCACATCCAATCCATCAGCAAGTCCTGAAATATGTATCTTAAATCCATCTATTCTCCCCAGCACTACTTACCAAATCCAAACAAAACACCACTATAGTTTGCCTGCTCTAGTAAAGCAGCCCCTTTATTAGTCTCCTTAACCCTTTCAACTCCTACTGCTGCAGGCCATTCTTCATAAATTACATTCATCTAAATATGTATATTTATCTAAATCATAATTCAGACTACATATCATCTTGTAATAATCAGATGCAAATGTTTGAGGCAGATGTATTATTTCCTTTTGAGAACTGACTACACGTTTGGACAGAGTGATGCTTAAACATTTAACCACTGGCTAAATTCATACTGGTTTGCTGTGTTCTATTCACATCCACTTACTCATTTGGTACAAAAAACTGGCTCCGATTACAGAACTACTCAACATGTAGGTTTCAAACACTAGTCATAAAATATTTGTGTTAAGTAGCCTATACTAGACTATCTGTGATAAACCCCCTTCCTATAGTTTTAAAATGACTGAAAAACAAAGGCTACACCAAAATCTGGAATTCTATTCTAAGCCAAAGAAAAACACAATGATTTTGAACTGAAATTTGTGGATTAATTCATGTTTCCATGAACTCCACAAATTTAAAGCTCAATCCAATTTCATGATTTAAAATTGAGTGAGACTTGGTGAGAGCAGACCCACAGTAGCCTCTCTCTCTTTCTGGCTGGTTGCAACTAAAACTTGTAAAAATACAGAAAGCAACTTCCCACACAAAAATTTGTACATGGATGTTCACAGTAGTATTATTCATAATAGCCAAAAGTGAAAATAACCCCAATGCCCATCAACTGATGAATGGATAAATAAAATGTGGCATATGCATGCAATGGAATATTATTCAGCAATAAAGGAGTAAAGTACTGATAAATAATACAATATGAATGAACCTTCAAATCTTTATACTATATGAAAGGAGCCAGTCAAAAAAGACCACATATTGTGTGATTCCATTTTATGAAATATCCAAAATTGGCAAATCCATGGTCAGAGAAAGCATATTAGAGGTTGCCTAAGGCTGGGGCACTGAGGGTGGGGCAAGGAAAAGGAATGACAACTAATACTGAAGGGTTTCTTTTGGGGATAATGGAAATGTTCTGTACAAATACATTAAATAATAAACCACTGAACCATATGCTTTAAAATGCTTTTATGGTATGTTCATTATATGTCAGTTTTTAAAAAGCAACTACCTTAAACATTAAAAATTAAGAAAGCTGGCACATTTGGGAAGTCTAATTTGATTTGTATGGGAGTATGTAGTAAAGAATTTACCTTTACCCAAAGAGAGGTCTGGTCTTTGCCCTTGGATTAAGAAATATTCACTAGGCCTTTTGAGAGACTTGAGCCAGCCAGATAACAAAAGAAGGCAAAAGAAGGCAGCAGAGAGGGGACAGTAAAATAAAATATAAGGAAAAACAGAAAATAGTGAAATGGTAGAGTAAATCTAATCATGTCAATGATTATCAGAATATTTCTTTAAAAAATACTATGTGCTGTCTATACAGTTTAGCTGGAGTGAAGATGGAAACAAATCAAGTAAAACAAAATGGTATATGGGGCCAGACAATGATTTCAGTTATTCTACTGAAAAACTACTGAAGGCTGTTGTGCTAGTTATCAATTTATTGACTTTTAGCTCCAAATCCAGCTTCCTTTGTCCTCTCTGTAGTAGTGGAGCTGGACCCTATAAACACTTCTCCTCTGCCAGTTGGCTCAACGTTAAGTTTGTCAATAGTGCACTGGAGGAACACTACAGCATGAAAGGGCGCTTTTCTTTCTGGTTTTACTGTACTGTTGCCTGCCTGCTCTTACGACACACAGCACCCAGCAACATGAAGGACACTTGACGGCCCTCCACCTTCAGCAAGGTTCAGCAGAATGCCTGTGCGTGGCTTCCCAGAAAATTCTGCTGGAGCCTCAGCTGGCTCCCAGTGAATGTGGGACAGGTGCCCAGCAGGAGGTTTTCCAACAAGTTCTTCTAATACTCAGTAGGGAGTTTCCTAAGTGCTAGCCCAGGCTACAGCACTAGTGAACTTTGTCATCCACGGGACCAGAGCCCTACCTTGTCCATTAAGATCTGAATAACAGCCTAGGGACATGGAGGGGTCTCCTTAGGTCACACTGCCTCAGCCCTGCAGGTACTGGCTGCTCCCTTTTAATAGTTAATTTCTGGTTAACAAATTAATAACTAGTTAACTTAGTAATTTCCCTGTTCAAATTGCCATGTAGCTTCTGTCTGTTGACCAACCCTGAGACTTATAAAACTGTACAGCTCAAAGACTGCAGAAAACCTCTTAAAAACTCTTAAGTTCTTAAAGGAACCAGTACCTCTGTCCTTCTCAGCCAGGAGCCAATCACTTACCTTTTAATACTATTTTTGTGACAAAATATATGTAACATACAAGTTACCATTTGAATCTTTTTTTAAAGTTTATTTATTTATTTTGGGGGGGAGGGGGGCAGAGAAAGAGGGAGAGAGAGAATCCTAAGCAGGCTCCACACTGCCAGAGTGGAGCCCGACGCGGGGTTCAATCTCACAAACCGTGAGATCACAACTGAGCCAAAATCAAAAGTCGGACACTATACCAAGTGAACCACCCAGGTGCCCCCATCTGAACGATTTTTAAGTGTAGATTCCAGTGGCATGGAGTACATTCACAATGCTGGGCAACCATTACCACTGTCCATTTCCATAACTTTTTCATCATCCCAGAAAGAAACTTTATACTAATTAAACAATAACTCTTTATTCTTCCCTACTCTCAGTCCCCGGTAACCTCTATTCTACTTTCTGTCTCTGTATCAGTCTGCCTGTTCTAAGTATCTCATACAAATGGAACTGTACAATATCTGTCCTTTTTTTTCCTGTCGTCACATCACTATTTGTCCTTCTGTGTCTTACTTCACTTAGCATGTTTTTAAGGTTTATCCATGTAGTATGTATCCGAATTTCATTCTTTCTTAAGGCTGATAATATTCCATTGAAATTATATACTACGTTTTATTTATCCACTCATCTTTTAATGGACATTTAGGCTGTGTCCACTTTAATGTATTTTAAAATAAAACAATAGAACGTGGAATAATCAAACTTAAGTGAGCTTCTTCAAAATGGGGAAGATGGGGAAAACTACAAAGGGAAAAAAGAACTGAAAGCCACGTACTATGGATTGAGGAATGAAAATTAAACTGTAAAAAGCAGCACATCTTTAATAAAGATATTATCTATTTCATTCAGTAATCTAAAAACTTTAATGATTATAAGACTATCATTTAACACATCACTGCAGCAAGAGAATCAGCTGTAACTGCATCTGAATGTGATCTCCCAACTACTAATACTTCACATATATAACAAGTAGGTTTTCAATGTCTGACATATGCCAAACACAAAAGAGAAGGGGGACAAAGAGCAAATTTCACTCCTCACGGAGCTACCTTAATGTAAGCAATAGAGAAGCTTGATGACTTTTTTAAGATCACAAAAATATGTGCCTTCAAACTTTAGGTGGTAGGAAGAAATAAACAGAACACTATAATACACTAAAAAAGGAAATATGCTCTAACTCGTAAAGTCAGCCAAAGTGCTCTGAAAGACATATTCAAACTGACACGTAAAAAATAAGAGGTAACTGAGGTAAAAGCACATTCCTTGTAAAAAAGTCAGCATATGGGGCGCCTGGGTGGCGCAGTCGGTTAAGCGTTCGACTTGAGCTCAGGTCACGATTGCGTGGCCCGTGAGTTCCAGCCCCGTGTCAGGCTCTGGGCTGATGGCTCAGAGCCTGGAGCCTGTTTCAGATTCTGTGTCTCCCTCTCTCTCTGCCCCTCCCCCATTCATGCTGTCTCTCTCTGTCCCAAAAATAAACATTAAAAAAAAATTTAAAAAAAAAGTCAGCATATACAAAGGCTGAAGTAAGAAAGAGCTTCCCTACATATTTGAGAATTGATAACATATAATATTTAAAACTATGGGATTGGACAAAATTGCACTTAAGTTAGAAGGTAATGAGCAAAGGAAAAAAAAAACTGAGAAGGAAGGAGGAGGAGAGGAGAAATGTTTGTAATCACTTCAGGTAACAGAGTTTCAAAAAGGAAGGCGTAGTCAACTGTGTTAAATAATGCTAAGTAGTAAGAGTAACTAGAAGTCCCATGGAGTTAACAAAATGGAAGTCAATGGTGACTTAGAAAGAACTGCTTTGTCGTTACACAATTGCATCACAACAATGTAGTTTAACCAAGAACAGCTACTTATAAATTGTTATCACGAAGTGAAGCCAGAAGCTATTTTTGCTGACTCTACCATTTTGCTATTTTTTTCTAAATCTCTTTTTTTCCCCTTCTTTTATTTATTTACTATTCTTGCCTGGCTCCTAAAAATGATAACGATAAGTGTAAAGTCACAGAGCTTTAGTATATTGGAGCCAGATGACCCTACACCTGTCACTGAGACCTAAGGGACTGAGGGTAGTTTACTCTCTACACACCAGATATCCTGGTCTATGTCCCCGGTGTGCATCAAAAGTCTAATTTTAAGGGGGGAAAAAATGAAATCTCTTGCCCATTCATATTCTATAAAAACCCCATAGTGTTAAAAAAAAATATATTAGAACACCTTAGCAGAATTTGTTCCTCAGAACCACAAAAATCACTACCTTTTGCTCCTGTAGCTTTGTACAAATTGATGTTATTACATGGACATTATGCTTTAATCTAATAAGTCTTATCTAATTCAAATAAAAATTTAGAATTATATCACTGATAAATTAAGTGACTAATTTTTTAATTTACAAAAATGTTTAAATGTTCACACAATTTCTGAGAGACTTATGTTACATAAAGTGAAATACACTAATTTTACTTCATTCCTTCAAAGTCATAACACAAACCTATTTTATTCCCAGCCTATTGACGTTTGGCCACAAATCAAACAAAAATTTCTGAGTTCTGTTAGCAAACAAGGGCAAAAAACTGAATTTTATATTCAAGAAGATGAGAATTACAATCTAGAACACACAACAGCTATTTATCAAAAAATGTATTACTGTCCGTTTACAAATATTTTACCATAGCTCATTATTACTCTGGCATCTGAGCTGAACAATTCTCCAGTGTGAAGGACCATCCAGCACAATGTGAGACATTTAGCATCTTGTTACCTGTTAAATGCCACCGTGCTCCTGTACTTTCTAGTCACTTTGACAATCAAACACAGCCCCATAAATTCTGAACACTTTCCCTAAGGGTGTTTACACAATACCACCCCCACTTGAGAAAACTAGTAGCAGTTTTAAAGCACTCCAACCTTTCCCATCTTAATGAAAGTATCTCTCATGTAGACTCCCAGACTTCAATGTTAACAATACAAAGTATGTTGAACATAACTTTAACATTTCTTTTTTATTTTTTTAATGTTTTAACTTATTTTTGAGAGAGAGAGAGAGAGAGAGAGAGAGAGAGAGAGAGAGAGAGGACAAGTGGGGGAGGGGCAGAGAAGGGGAGACACAGAATCAGAAGCAGGCTCCAGGCTCTGAGCTGTCAGCACAGAGCCCTACGTGGGGCTCGAGCTTGTGAACAGCAAGATCATGACTTGAGCTGACGTCGGACACTTAACTGACTGAGCCACCCAGTTGCCCCAATTTTAACATTTCTTGATGACAGAAGGTCTTGTTGATGAAGTGACTATTACATGCTATTGTAATAGAAGGCTCTTAGAAATTATAGTGTGTTTTATCTTTGGTCCTGTATTAATTGACCCCAAGCTGTTTTATTTGTACATAGAACTATTACTTGAAATACATTCTGCTCTATATGTACCTTTTCCATTTTATTCTTTTTGGCCAAGGTTATTTTTTCCTAGATTGTCTATTTCTAGCACTCTCCCTGTACTAGAGAATACTTGTTACATGCTACTGACCAAGCTTATTAAATTAAAAGCCTGAACTCAATAGATGAAGGTTTGAAGATGGCTCCAGGCCTTCCTAAGAATTAAAGTGCATGGGATGGAAACAGATACATTCTAAGAATTTTTTTTTAAACATACTTGTGGTTTTATAACTGTGCTATGACTGAAAACTCCAGAGATCTGACAACTGAATAAATCAGAAATTAGCAAAGCAGTTATTACTAAATCATCAATCTTCAGGGCTAAAGTACACTGCTATATACTACAAAATACTCTAATCAAGTATTATAATTATTACTAATAATATTTAAGTAACTCACCTGATTTCTTTTAGTCCTTCTCTCTGGATAACTTGAAGAATTTCTTTATGACTCATGGGTGTATTGGGGTATTTTTCTAAGACCTGAGAAACAAGTATATAATAATAAATTATTTCTTATTTTAAGTTCTTATTATAATTATGTGTATAATTATAGTTCTTATTCTTATAACTATGTATTAATTTCATCCAGCACATACATATCCAGGGACTTTTCATCCCTTTAATTTTGGGACAATAAGAAAAATGGAAAATTAATGGAATATAAACAGGTTCTTCTCTCTTAGTCACAAACAATATGTCAAGTCCTGAAACAGAAATGGATCAAAAAAGATTAAGATTAATAACTAAATTATTTATTAGTAGTGTTTAGTATAAAATTATGTACTTTCTGCCTCCACCTCCATGTCACATGCCTAACTGTGGATCTACTATAGGTAGTTTGAGATTATCATCTTTACATTCCCAGCAAAGCTGAGTATGGCATGAATGCTCAATAAATTCTTAACCAAAACAAATGAACAATACAGTTGTAACAAAATTTCCTGGTTCTGGTAAAAAAGGAGTAAGCATAGTTTATCTCCTGCTGAATATGACTAAAAACCTGGACGGAATGCATGGAGCAGCTATCTGAGGTAGCAATCGGGGTGGAGTACAAAACCACAACTAGAAGTTTTACTAACCCCTAAGTGAGTTTCCTGATTTTATTTGCTCTGGGACCACTCAGTCTAAACTCAAAGGCAGTACAAATTCAGAACTGTCCACTAACAGCAGGCAGAAATGGCTCTCAAGAGAATTCTTCTCTTTTTTGATCTGAGGACCAGTAAAGGGGTCCCCTAGGGAGAGGCGGTTTTCTGAGGTTTCCCCCCTTTCTCTTGACCTATGCCCCCAGACAAGCCAAGACAGCATCCTTGGCAGTGGTGATACCAGCAATGGTTGAACAGGGACTGAAAATTCCAACAAAACAGAACCCTTCTAATCCCCTAGGTGTGAAGGGAATCCACATGGCTTATATTCTTTCTCTGTCATCCTATTGTTTGCCATCAAAGGCAGATGCAGTTGTGGAATATACAGCAAAACAGAGAAATGAAAGCCTCAGCTGTCCAGCCATAGGACAAGGAAGAAGGGTCTGTAGGAGCCAGAAAGTTATCAGGGAGAAAGTTATTGCAAAGACAAAGGAGCCAAGAAAATAATACCACAAAGTTCCATAAACACTCCTGGGGTCACTCCAGACCTATGCATGTGTGTGTCTGACCCTAATCATACTATCAGGTTCCCAAATTAGCCAGTAAGTGGTACACATGCAGAACAGATCAGAACAACTCTGCAAAGGCTTTGAAAACTAAATATTGGAATTTTAGTGCACAAAAGGTGGGTGGAAACTTGTGATCTGAACCTAACAAAGTCAAATAAATACCTGCTTTAAAACAAAGTCAAATAAATACTTGCTTTAAATACCTGCAAAATTATTCTCCATTGGATTCAAATAAGACATACAATATGATAACATAACATTAAAATGTCTATATACAATCCAACATCACTTGACAACTGAACAACTAGGAAACTCTCAAGAACTCACAAGGGAAAAGACAACCTACACAGAATAAATCCAAGATGACAAAGACATTGGAATTATCAAAGACTTTAAAGCAATTATTATAACCATGCTTCAAGTCAGGAAGAGGGGGGTGCCTGGGTGGCTCAGTTGGTTAAGCATCCAACTTTGGCTCAGGTCATAATCTTGCAGTTCTTGGGTTCGAGCCCCACATCAGCCCTGTGCTGACAGTTCGGAGCCTGGAGTCTGGAGCCTGCTTTGGATTCTGTGTCTCCCTCTCTCTCTGCCCCTACCCTGCTCACACACTTTCTTTCTCGAAAACAAATAAACATTAAAAAAAAAAAAAAAAAAAAGTCAGGAATCGGGCCACCTAGCTGGCTTAGTCGGTGGAGCATGCAACTCTTGATCTCAGGGTTGTGAGCTGGAGATCCATCCACAGGATGTAGAGACTACTCAAAAATAAAATCTTAAAAAAAAAAAAAAAGTCAACAAGAATATTCTTGAAAGAAACAGACAAGAATATTCTTGAAAGAAACAGAGTGTCAGCAGAGAAATAAGATTAGTGTGTGTGTGTGTGTGTGTGTGTGTGTGTGTGTGTGTGTGTGTGACTGTGTGAAACAAAATAAAATTTCAGGACTAAAAAATACAATAACCAAAATAAAACCCAAGAATCACAAAGTGTAACATTCATGTTATCAGAATCCCAAAAAGAGATGAGAAAGAGTGCAAAAATCGTATCTGAAGAAACAGCAGCAGAAAACTCCCCAAATTTGGTTAAAGATATACACTTACAATTTCAGCAACGTCAATGAATCTCAAACAACATAAATTCAAAGAAATCCATACCGAACGCTAAAACAACAAAATAAATTTGAAAGCAACCCAGGTAAAACAACCATTTATTTAGGAGAACAATTCCAGTGACTGTACATTTCTCATCAGAAACCATGGAAAGTAGAAATAGTGAAAAAAACATTGTAAAGTACTGTAAGAAAAGGGCTCTCAATTCAAAATTCCTATCCAGCAAAAACGCCCCTTAAGAATAAAAGGGAAAGGGGGCACCTGGTTGGCTCAGTCAGTAGAGCATCTGACTTTTGATCTCGGGGTCATGAGTTCAAGCCCCATATTAGTATAGACATGACTTTTTTAAAAAATGGGAACAAAGGGGGTACCTGGGTGGCTCAGTCAGTTAAGCATCCGACTTCACCTCAGGTCATGATCTCATAGTCTATGAGTTCAAGTCCTATATTGGGTTCAAGTCCCATATTGCTAATAGCTCAGATCCTGGAGTCGACTTTGGATTCCATGCCTCCTTCTCTCTCTCTCTGACCCTTCCCCACTCACACTCAGTCTCTCAAAAATGAAGGGGCGCCTGGGTGGCGCAGTCGGTTAGGCGTCCGACTTCAGCCAGGTCACGATCTCGCGGTCCGTGAGTTCGAGCCCCGCGTCGGGCTCTGGGCTGATGGCTCAGAGCCTGGAGCCTGTTTCAGATTCTGTGTCTCCCTCTCTCTCTGCCCCTCCCCCGTTCATGCTCTGTCTCTCTCTGCCCCAAAAATAAATAAATGTTGAAAAAAAAAATTAAAAAAAAATGAATATAAATGCTGAAAATGGAAAAAAAAAAAAAAAAAAGAATGAAGGGGAAATCTAAACATTCCCAGATGAAGGAAAACTAAGTGTCTGCCACTAGCTCACTAGGTTTAAAATGATTTATTTTAAAAAATAAATTAAAAATTTTTAAATAAATAAATAAAATGACTCCCTTTAAGTCAATTCTGGTTTCCTCTTTTTTTAGATCCAAAGTTTAAGCAGAACTCTTATACCTAAATCATTTTCCATTCTCACTGTTAAAGAAATAAAGAACTAGGGGCACGTGGGTGGCTCAGTAGGTTAAGTATCTGACTTCAACTCAGGTCATGATCTCACAGTTCGTGGGTTTGAGCCCTGCATCAGGTTCTGTGCTGACAGCTCAGAGCCTGGAGCCTACTTCAGATTCTATGTCTCCCTCTCTCTCCACTCCTCCCCTGCTGACACTCTGTCTCTCAAAAATGAATAAATGTTTAAAAAATTTTTTAATAAAATTAAAAAAAAATAAAGAACTCTTGGCAATTAAAAGATGCCAACGAAAACTAAAATTGAACCAGTTCTCTATACTATACTACCAAAAGTCAATAATAACAGATACAGGACTTGTATAATAGAAATCATTAAAGTCAGATACCCTAGATCAGCCATTAAGGTATCACGATGTGGTATCACCTACTACCACCTATGAAGAAAATACAAATAAGTGCTATACATTCTCTCAGTTAAATTTCACAGCAACTTTAAAAGGAAAACATTAATATCCCCATTCAAAAAGTGGGATAACTAAGGTTCAATAAGTAGATTTCCAAACACAAGACAGCAAGGGTAAGTGGTAGCCAGAATTCAAACTCAGGTCTATCTTGCATCACTACAGCACACTGTGTCCTGTGTCTACATCCATTTTCTCATTTGCTTAATCATAAAATCCAACAGACACACCTCCATTTATCATCTTCCTTGATCTCTCTGCTACATCTGACAGTGTTAATAACCGTTCTTTTCTTAGACATTGCTCTCTCTAGACTTTTTTCTAAAACCCTTCTTCTTAGTCTTCTTCACAGATGTCTTTTTCTATGCCCACCCTTAAATAATTTATAAGCATCAATCTGCAGCTTTTGCTGCTCATTCCACCAACTCTCCCTGAGTAACATCATCCATCCCCAAGTCTTCACCAAGCACCCGTATTTTGATAAAAGAAAAAGCAGCACAGTCTGTACGTAACTACCTTTTATTTTTTTAATCTTTTTTTAATGTTTATTTATTTCTGAGACAGAGAAAGACAGAGCATGAATGGGGGAAGGTCAGAGAGAGGGAGACACAGAATCAGAAGCAGGCTCCAGGCTCTGGGCTGTCAGCACAGAGCCCGATGCGGGGCTCGAACTCACAAACCGTGAGATCATGACCTGAGCCGAAGTCGGTCACTCAACTGACTGAGCCACCCAGGCGCCCCCATAACTACCTTTTAAACATCAACCTTAGATGCTTCAGAAACATCTCAAACTTAGCATGTCCAAAAATTTCACTTATTATCCTTGTCCAAATTAAGGCCCATATAGAAAACTGAGCCTTTATTTATTGTCTATATATTAAAATATATACAATCACTGAAAATGAAAAAAGAAATACACCATGGACATGGACAAAGAATTCATAAAAGAGCTAATACAATAGGATAACAATCATATGAAAAAGCATTTACATATTGAAATATTTACAGATGAAATTATATGATGTCTGGAATTTGATTCAAAATTATACAGGAGGAAACTAGGACAGAGGCTTAAATATAGCAAGATTGGCTATGAGTTGGTAATTATAAGAGCTACACAATGGATACAAAGATATTCATTACATTATTGTCAACTTTTGTGTACACATTCAATATCCCATAATAAAGTTTATGAAAAAAAAAAGAACCAGAACGTTTGACTTTACTAACAATCAAATATAAAACTCATATTCTCTAATGTTTTTCCCTTGCTAATTTAGACAGCAAAAACATGGCAATAAGTAAACACTATGAAATGAATATGTACACATAATCCAGTACTACTGAGATAGAAGAAAATATTCATTATGTTACTCACTAAAAAATTTAAAGGCTACTAATCCAAAAATAGGACACCAAGGAAACTGGCATATCTATACCACTGAATATTATACAGCCATAAATGAAAAGGGAACATGACTTGGGTATGGAGGCCTCCTCTCTAAGCCTCCCTCAAAACTAGATATGGAACTCAAGTCCTAGACACCAGAAAGTGGTAACAGCAACAACCAGATTTTCAAAAAGCCAGAGCACGTCCCACTTTGGCCCTTTCTCTACCCCGAGGCTTTGACAATGGAGGTGACAAGGCATCCTGACCCATACAGGTAAGGCCATTCCCTAAGAATGGCAGACTACTGACTACACCTCCAGACCACTGCATGAAAGAGAAATACACATCCAATCCATTTAAGGAAGTGTTACACACAGCCAAGTCTGTGTGTAACTAATATGACTGACCAATCTATCCACGGGACACGGGACAGCAAGTGACCTTAAAACTTAAATTACATTATTCCTCTGATTGTAACACTTTTTTTTTTAATTTTTTTTTTAACGTTTATTTATTTTTGAGACAGAGAGAGAGCATGAACAGGGGAAGGTCAGAGAGAGGGAGACACAGAATCCGAAACAGGCTCCAGGCTCTGAGCTGTCAGCCCAGAGCCCGACACGGGGCTCGAACTCACGGACCTCGAGATCGTGACCTGAGCCGAAGTCGGTCGCCCAACTGACTGAGCCACCCAGGCGCCCCTGGAACTTCTTTTAATTAGCTAAAATTGAAATCTGAATTCCTTGATAGAGCTTAAAAAATTCTACATGAAATCCTGTATCTTACTCTTCTTACATTACCTTCTTGCCCTTCTTCAAATATAACAAATTCATTCCTAACTCAGGGCCATTTGCATCTGTCCCACCTCCTGCAATGCTTTCCCCTTTAACTCTCTCCCTTCACTTCTTCAAAGAGATCCTGACCGCTCTAAAATACACTCAGACACTCACAAGCAACGCCACCACCTACACACACACACACACACACACACACACACACACACACACGCAGACACACTTTATTCCCTTAGTCTGATTTTCCCCCAGCTTTAGTGAGACATAATTGACAAATAACCTTGTGTACGTTTAAAGTATACAATATGGTCATGTGATATTCTTATATATAGTTAAATGATTACATTAAGCTTTGTTAACTATCACAGTTATTGTGCACATGGTAACAATTAAAAGATCTACTTGTAGCAAATTTCACAGTTTTTCTTTCTTTCTTTTTTTTTTTAAGAGAAAATGCATGCATGGACAAGCACCGGGGAGCAGCAAAGGGAAAAAGAGAGACAGAATCTTAAGGAAGCTCCATACCCAGTGCCGGGCCCATGGCAGGGCTCAATCTCACAACCGTGAGATCATGACCTGAGCCAAAATCAAGAGTTGGATGTCCAACCAAGCCACGCAGGAGTCCCATATCCTTAGCAAAAAAATACACAATATTGTTCACTACAATCACCATGCTGTACATTAATTAGATCACCAGAATTTATTCTTCTAATGCTAGTTTGTATCCTTTGACCAACATCTCTCCATTTCCCCTACCCACCCCCAAAGCCTAGAAACCAACAACTTACTCTGTTTCTGAGATCAATTTTTTTAATCTATCTATCCATCTATCTGTCCATTTTTGAGAGACAGACAGAAAGAGAGAACAAGCAGGGTTGGGACAGAGAGAAGGAGGCAGAGAATCCCAAGCAGCCTCCAAACGGTCAGCATAGAGACTGACACAGGGCTCAAACTCATGATTTGAGCCAAAACCAAGAGTCAGATTCTTAACTGACTGAGCCACCCAGGTGCTCTGATATCAACTTTTTTTAGATTCCACATATGAGACCATGCAGTATTTGTCTTTCTCTATCTGACTGCTTCACTTAACATAAAGCTCACAAGGTTCATCCTTGTCATATACGGCAGACTTCCTTCTTTTTATGGCTGGATAGTATTCCATTGCACACTGTAATTTTTTTTTTCAGATCATCTGTATGACACCTAAGTTGTTTCCATGTCTCAGCTACTGTGAATAATGCTGCAATGAACACAGGGGTGCAAATATCTCTCTAAGACAGTATTTCATTTCCTTTGGATATATACCCAGAAGTGGGATTGCTGGTCGTTCTATTTTTTTTTTTTAATGTTTATTTATTTTTGACAGAGAGAGAGAGAGCATGAGCAGGGGAGGGGCAGAGAGAGATGGGGACACAGAATCTGAAACAGGCTCCAGGCTCTGAGCTATCAGCACAGAACCTGACGCGGGGCTCGAACTCACAAACTGCGAGATCATGACCTGAGCTGAAGTCGGACGCTCAACCGACTGAGCCATCCAGGTGCCCCTGGTAGTTCTATTTTTTAAGGAACATCCATACTGTTTACCATAGTGTCTGTACCAACTGATGTGGCACAAAAAGAGTTTTTATATAGAGATATACACATAAAATATGGTCAAATAAAAACACAAAAGACTGATATACCTATTAAAACAATAAAACCTGAATTCACACAAAAAAAACTTCCTATGAAGATTATCTTCAGATGGTGCTGCCAAGATAATACATAAAATTTTTTTACATTTCTCCCTTAATTCACACATATTTATAACTGCCTTATGGTTTATAAACATCACATAGCCATTCTATTTCATTTGATCCTCACAATAATCCAAGAAGGAAAACAGGTTTAGTTATGTCTATTTTACCAGGAAGTTAAGACTCAGAGACAAAGCACAGCCTGAACTTAGATGGCAAAACTCTTAATTCCCCAAACCAGAGGATAATATTAACACTTTATACAAAGTGAAGAGTTCAGAGGTGCCTAGGTGGCTCAGTCGGTTGAGCGTCTGGCTCTTGATTTCAGCTCAGATCACGATCCCAAGGTCGTGGGATTGAGACCCACACAGGGTTCCAAGCTGGGCATAGAGCCTGCGTAAGATTCTCTCTCCCTCTGCCCTTCTACAGCTCGTGCACATTCTCTCTCTCGCTCTCTCAAAAACAAAACAAAACAAAAGAGTTCAATGATAAAAGAAATACTTATTTTGTTAACTAAAATATGCTCTGGAATGATACAAACTACCTCTGCTGAAGAGTGGGTAGGTTCTTACCTCTTGAGGCAAAAACAAAAAAACTAACAGGATTACAGAAATGTCACTTACTCTTTTGATTAAGACAGGAATAGGATGTTCAACTGTAAAGATCCAATAGAGACCTTTTTCTCACACGTGTGTTTTAAAACGTGACAAAATTAGCTTAATGAAAATGTCAGCCTCTACATATGTCTATAAGTAAGTTGATATCTTAAGAAGTGGGTCCCTGGCTTTGTTTTTAGCAATGAGCAAGTACATAAAACTGAAAAACAAGATCCTGGTGGGGGCTGGGGAGATCCTAGTATTTTAAAAACTGTGTTTCTCAAATTCTAGTATTAATCAGGCTAAGTAAGAGTGTTTCACCAACTTCCAGTGAAATTCATGGTACTCCACAAAGAAATTAATTCCAGGTGCTGAGTTAAATCTATATACAGTCAGATATACCATATGTAAAGTACCAGGGTTTCCCCAATGATAATGGATATTCATTCTAGAATACTTATTCATTTATTTATTTTAGTAATCTCTACACCCAATGTGGGGCTCAAAATTACAACCCCAAGATCAAGAGTCACATGCTCTTCTGACTGAGCCAGCCAGGTATCCCCATTCTAGAAAATCCAGAATAACAACAACAACAAAAAACACAGGTTTTATTTCACTGTATGTACAGAGGGCTTCTGCCATGACAGAACAGGACTTAACATGTTGGCATATCCCCTTCCAGGAGTTTTTCAGTAACATTTTACATAGTTGAGATTTCCTCTGCACATATCAGTTTGTGCTATTTTAATATTATTAGAAGCCCTTTTTTGTAAATCTTGAGACATTTATTGATATATTTCATAGCAGCATAATACTCCAGTGAATATTATACACACATAAACACTAAATCACTTAATCCATTTCCTATTGTTGCATATTAGAATCACTTAAAGGGGTGCCCAGATGGTTCAGAGCATCTGACTCTTGGTTTCAACTCAGGTCATGATCTCACAGGTTGTGGGATGGAGCCCCACAATGGGCTCTGCAAAGTCAACTTTGAATTCTCTCTCCCTGTCTCTGCCCCTCCCCTGCCAGTACACACACGGTCTCTCTCAAAATAAACAAATTAAAAAAATTTTTAAATCACTTAAAGAAGCACTATTATTATTATCCAAGAATGAGACAGACCCTAATTTTATCTCTGATTCTATCATTTAGAGCTCTGTGACTTTGGAAAGTCAATCTCTGAGCCTCAAATTCATCAGTAAAATGAAAATAAGAACAATATCTATAACTTATGAAAGACCATGTGCGTCAAAGAGAATATTTTATTTTGAGCAGTTTCGTTTAGAACTTGGGGAGAGTGGGGTGACTCAGTCGGTTAAGCATTTGACTTTGCCTCAGGTCATGATCTCACATTTCATTGAGTTTGAGCCGTGCAACAGGCTCTGTACTTACAGTGTGGAGCCTGCTTCAGATCCTGTCTCCCTCTCTCTATCTCAAAAATAAACAAACATGAAAAAAAAAAAAAATAGAACTTGGGGTATAGCAATTCTCAATAATGTGTTATTGTGGTTTTTTTTATTTTTTACTATAACAAATGCCAAGTGTTTCTGATTATTTTTAAAATCTAACAAGTGGAATTGCTGCATAAAATTATTTTAATATAGTCAAATTGCTATCCGCCAGATGTACGGGAGTTTCACTACACCATTAACTGGCATTTATATCATTTTAAAACTCTTTGGTAACTATTTTAAATATACATATGCTACAATTTTAAAATTTGAGTTACTAATGAGGTTGGATTTTTCATGTCATTAAACATTTATATTTCCTTTGTTGGGTGACCCTGACATAAGGCAACAAGTTACTTGATTTAAATAATAAAAATCAAATTAAAAACTAAAATTATAGGGGTGCCTGGGTGGTTCAATCAGTTAAGCATCCAACTCTTGACTTTGGCTCAGGTTGTGATCTCATGTGGGATCAAGCCCCATGTCAGGCTTTGCACTGACAGCACGGAATTTGCTTGGGATTCTCTTTCTCCCTTTCTGCCCCTTTCCCCAGCTCATGCTCTCTCTCAAATATAAATAAACTTAAAAATATAAAAATAAAAAATAAATTAGAAAATTTAACAACTACAGAGGCACTCAGCTGGCCCAGTCTTGGGTCTCAGAGTTGTGAGTTCGAGTCCCACGTTAAGCATAGAGCCTACCTACCTACACACACACACACACACACACACAAAACTTAACAACTACATCACAAAAAGAGACCTGGTTGAACACTACAAATACACTGCTTTTATTCCATAAAAGAAAGGAGAACATTAAATGATTTTGCCAAGTCTACCTAAACAAAATGTATTTCCATCAACAAGTTAAAAGAGTAAAAATACACAACTGATTAACCCAAAGCAGAAAACTACATTAAAAGCATTGTTAAGGGTATAAATGATATTCCATATTTAGTTGTTATTCCAGGCAGATTCAGTTCCAACACAGAACTTCCCCTCAAACAATCCATTTGGTTGCCAGAAGAAAACATACTGCCACTGAAATCCCTGAGGAACTCTGTTGCTTGCTACAAGTTCTGCTTGGGAAAAGTGGGAAAATGTAGAGGTTTTTGTAAACCATTCTGAAAAGCACTGGAGTTGATAAAAGAAAAACAGTTTGTACAATTGCTTGCTCTTGTCAAAAACTAGAAGGAATTTCGGGGCGCCTGGGTGGCTTGGTCGGTTAAGCGTCCGACTTCGGCTCAGGTCATGATCTCACGGTCTGTGAGTTCAAGCCCCGCGACGGGCTCTGTGCTGACGGCTCAGAGCTTGGAGCCTGTTTCGGATTCTGTGTCTCCCTCTCTCTCTGCCACTCATGCTCTGTCTCTGTCTCAAAAATAAATAAACGTTAAAAAAAATTAAAAAAAAAAAAAACAAAACTAGGGGCGCCTGGGTGGCGCAGTCGGTTAAGCATCCGACTTCAGCCAGGTCACGATCTCGCGGTCCGTGAGTTCGAGCCCCGCGTCGGGCTCTGGGCTGGTGGCTCAGAGCCTGGAGCCTGTTTCCGATTCTGTGTCTCCCTCTCTCTCTGCCCCTCCCCCGTTCATGCTCTGTCTCTCTCTGTCCCAAAAATAAATAAAAAACTAGAAGGAATTTCTAAGGAAACTGATACAATCATCCCCCTGGCAATTAAATTTCATTCTGTTGGGGTGCCTGGGTGGTTCGTCCATTAAGCGTCCAACCCTTGGTTTCGGCTCAGGTCATGATTTCCCCAGTTTGTGGGTTCGGGCCCCGCATCTAGCTCTGCACTGAGGGCATGGAGCCTGCTTGGGATTCTCTCTCTCCCCCTCCCTCTCTGCCCCTCCCCCTCTGCCCCTCCCCAACTCACTCTCTTTCTCTCAAAATTAATTAATTAATTTTTTTCTTTCTTTTTTTTTTTAAAAAATCAAAGACCTGGAGCGCTGTACTGACAGCTTAGAGCCTGGAGCCTTCTTCAGATTCTGTGCCTCCTTCTCTCTCTGTCCCTCCCCTGTCTGTGCTCTGTCTCTCTTTCTCTCTCTCTAAAATAAATTTTTAAAAATTATTAAAAAAAAAAAGACCTAAAAATTTTTATATGCCTTTCTAGTGAGGACTTTCCAGATTTTCTAGATATACTAGTCTTTAATGAAATAAAATAGAAGAAACCAGTTAGTTACAACTGCATAAGGGATATTTACTTTCCTTTAAAAAAAAAAGTCTATCACTAGTTCCTCTAAATATTAGGAACTCAAAATTAATTTTAAATTTAGAAAATTATTTGTGCTAGATTTCTCAATACTTAGAGCCATAAATCACTTAGTTTGGAGGAGAAACGAATGTTTTCTTGAGGTGCGTGGGTGGCTCAGTTGGTAGAGCGTCTGTCTCTTCAGCTTAGGTCCTGCTCCCAGGGTCTCAGGACCAAGTCCGGCATAGAGCTTTGCACTGAGCATAGAACCTGTGAAAGATTCTCTGACCCTAGGGGCGCCTGGGAGGCTCAGTCATTAATCATCCGACTTCGGCTCAGGTCATGACCTCATAGTTCATGGGTTCGAGCCCCACGTTGGACTCTGTGCTGACAAGCTCAGAGCCTGGAGCCTGCTTCAGATTCTGTGTCTTTCTTTCTTTCTTCCCCTCCCCCACTTGCACTCCTGTCTCTCTCTCAAAAATAAACATTAAAAACAAATTTTAAGCCTCAAAAAATAACTACAATTCTGTAATACCAAATTAATTAGACATCCCCCTTTTTCATGAAAAAAACAAACTTTTTTAAACAGTTAGATTGCTCAAATCAGTATTCAAAGACCCAAACATATCACATTTGGTTAACACGTCTTAAACTCTCTTCTAATCTATAGATTTCTTCCATTTTTCTTCCAATTTATTTACTGAAGAAACCGGGTAGACTGTGCTATAGTTTCCCACATTTCTGTATTTTGTTAATTGTACTCTGTCCCTCATATTTCCTGAATATTAGAAGTAACACCTAGAGACTGGCTCAGATTTGTATTTTATTTTAGCAAAAACACTTCATAGGCAGTGTTGGAGACTTCCTATCACACCACGTCAGAACACAAAATACCTGTGGTCTCTCTTTTTTGAAATGACTTCTATAGAGTTTCGTATTTTAAACTACAAGCTATTTTATACTATAAAGTATTAAAAAGTCTCCCATAAGCATTCCTACCTAATTGTTTTAGTACCCATAATGATCACTACCTAGACTCGTTATTTTATTTAGGTGTCCAAAAATGGTGATAAGTCTATCATTCCTTCTTCATTCATTAGCTAAAATCCTTCCAAAAAGAAATGTTTTCCTCCATCTACTTTTCAGTTACCTGAAAGACAGAGAATTCATACAGACAAGGGTAAGTGTTTGATTGTGTCCTATTTAATAATTTTCAGAGTGGGGCGCCTGGGTGGCTCAGTCGGTTGAGCGGCCGACTTGGGCTCAGGTCATGATCTCGTGGTCCGTGAGTTCGAGCCCCGCGTCGGGCTCTGTGCTGACAGCTCAGAGCCTGGAGCCTGTTTCAGATTCTGTGTCTCCCTCTCTCTGACCCTCCCCCATTCATGCTCTGTCTCTCTCTGTCTCAAAAATAAAAAACGTTAAAAAAAATTTTTAAAAATAATAATAATTTTCAGAGTAATTACCCAACTTTCCTAGTATGCTCCAAAGGGAACCAGTGAAGTTGGGTTGTTTGTTTGAAGCATCATTAGGAATATTATGAATATCATTTTATGAAATATCATTACAAATTAATATATTTCTGTAATTTAGTAACTGTGTTTCCTCACTTGTAAACTGGTTATTCATGACCACTGTCTACTTAGTCTACATACCATTTGTATGAGTTCTATTTTCACATTCAATATATTAAAACTTTAAAATGAATACTAAAACTTTTGCTGTCACATTTATTGCAAATATTTTTTCCAGTTTATCCTTTATCTTTTCATTACTGCTATTTTTACATGGAGGTTTTTATTAACTTCATGTACTATAACTGGTCTTCTCTTTTTATTTCCTTTTTTTTTTTTTCCTGGTAGCTTTTTGTTTTCAATGTTTATTCATTTATTTAGAGAGATAGAGACCACATGCATCGGGAGGGGCATGGGGGCGGGGGGACAATCCCAAGCATGCTGTGCACTATCAGCATGGAGCCTTATGCAGGGCTCAAACACACGAACTGTGAGATCATGACCTGAGTCAAAATCAAGAGTTGGACACTTAACCAACTGAACCACCTAAGCACCCCTCTTTTGACTTTCTTTAGCACTTCTACATTTTATATCTTCCCTCCCTTAGATAGCTTAATATTTTTCCAACTTTTCATTTACATTTAACTTTTAATTAACTTAATTTTTAATAAGAAAATATGCATTATGCATAGACACAGTGGGAAAAATGTGCAGATACACTAGATACATTACTATTACAATACTATTACTACATTGTATTACTATTACATTATTTTACCAGAAAGACCATAGTAGTTTTACAAAACATTTAGCTTACTTTAACCACAGGAGGGCAGTGTTTATCAAACAAAAATAGCATTCCTTTGGCATTGTTCATGGAACTACAAACACAATTTGTAGAAACTACTTTATGACAATCAGAATAGCTTCTCAGAAGAATTTTTTATTTTACTGTAAGCTCTACACCTAATGTGGGGCTTGAACTCATGACCCCAAGATCAAGAGTTGCATGCTCTACAACTGAGTCAGCCAGGCACCTCTGCTCAGAAGAATTAAAATTAACATCACACTGAATTAAAGCATGATAAAATAAAAATTTTAAAGTGTGCCTGAAACATCTATTTCTTGGGTGCCTGGGTGGCTCAGTCGGTTAAGTGCCCAACTCTTAAGTCTCAGATCATGTTTAACCTCAGGGTCGTAAGTTCAAACCCCATGTTGGGCTCCATGCTGGGCATGGAGCCTACTTTAAAAAATTAAAACATCTATTTTATAAAAAAGCATCTATTTCTTTATTTGCAGATTCTCACATCCAGCTAATAAGATATTAAAATTATACTTTCTAAGTACCAAGAAAAATCTAGACAGCCCCTAAGATTCAAGTTTAACTCTAGCATAAACAACAGCATTTCAGTTATCGATGCACTCATGAGTTCCTTCCAGATATGCATATATGCAGAGCCTGAATTTTGTATAATCTAGGTGATTTTATCTTGCATTTAAAATGTGCAGATAAAAATATGATAATCTTGGGGCGCCTGGGTGGCGCAGTCGGTTGAGCGTCCGACTTCAGCCAGGTCACGATCTCGCGGTCCGTGAGTTCGAGCCCCGCGTGGGGCTCTGGGCTGATGGCTCAGAGCCTGGAGCCTGTTTCCGATTCTGTGTCTCCCTCTCTCTCTGCCCCTCTCCTGTTCATGCTCTGTCTCTCTCTGTCCCAAAAATAAATAAACGTTGGAAAAAAAATTTTTTTTTTAAATAAAAAAAAAATATGATAATCTTTATAGATTTAAATCAGTGTTATATGGCTTACTTACTAAGCTTCAATTAGTGTTAACTAATTAGTTTCAATTAGTGTAACTAAAGTCATAGTAATGAATAAGGTCACCCAGGAAATACGCAGAATGATGTAAGCCTATACTACAAAACCAATATACCAATGTGTAAGAGTCAGAGAAGAAAAACCAGCCATTAAGTAAGGAGTGGCTAGAAGACTAAGAAGAAAATCAGAAGAACATGGTGCCTCAGAAAAGACAAAACATTCTAAGAACGATGAAGTGGTCAATCATGTCAAAAACTGCCTACAAACTGACACAACTCAAAATCCCCTGTATTTAGCAACAAGGAACCCTTTTTTTAATGTTTATTTTTGAAAGAGACAGAGAGAGAGAGCACGTGCGTGCACAAGCAGGGGAGGGGCGGAGAAAGAGGGAGACACAGAATCCAGAGCAGTCTCCAGGCTCCGAGCTATCAGCACAAACCCCAACACAGGCCTCGAACTCATGAAACATGAGGTCATGACCTGAGCCGAAGTCAGACAGTTAACTGACTGAGCCACACAGGTGCCCCAACAAAGAGCTCTTTAATTAGTTTTACAAGTTCAGATTCCACTTAACCAAGAGAGAAGAAATCAAACTTGACAGGGCCTAGCACTGAATGGGAGGTCCAGAAGAGGTGACAGGGAATTGAAACAACTCTTCCTAAAACAGTGAAGGAAATGTGGAGTCAAGGAAAAATTGCGTAGTCAAAGGGACTTGAACAAGTTTCACGGAACCAGGATAAAAGGAAAGAGAAGCATCCCTAGCTATCCAATTCTCCCCACCTCAAATAGACAAATAGATTATTCAGATCAAGTTTGACAAATCCTTCATTACCCAAACTTGTGCTACTTATAATTTGACACTTGAAACAAGATGAATCAAGAGGATGCAGTATCCCCCACCTAACTAACTATGCAAACACTACGTGAGTTTAGAAGCTAAACAGAAAGTAACAATACATGCAATTTAGAAGGAATAACTAATAGAGCCAAATATCTGAAAAGGAAAGACAGAAAAGGACCTTACCTGGCTGCTTAGCAGTATCTGTTGATCACTAACTCTGTCCTGAGATGCACTCAGCTCAGCTCTGTTACACCAGACTCTCCTTGTTTCCCTCCTACCCTCTCCACCAGTGACTTTTTATTCTCCACAGTATTTTAATAATGATCTCTTTCAGAATTCTCTTAATTTCTAACCTCTTTGCACATTTCCATCCTCTCACGGTTTCAAAAATCAATACGCTCCTACAGGAGCATTCTATATACACCCCTCATAGTTCTTATCATACTGTATTTATTATAACTGCATTTTAAATCATCTGTCTTACCCACTGGTACATAAGCTCCATAAGAGCTGAGACCTTCTGTTTTGTTCATATAGTATCCTTAGTGCCTATCATATACTAAGTGTAAAACGTGAGGGCTGACTGGCGGATTCAGGAACACAGATGGTAAGACTGGCTCCATAAAAATTAATTTTTTTTTTAAACAAGAAAGGATGAAAGGTGAATGCAAATGCAAATAAGTTTGTAGATTCAGGGACAGAAACTTAAATGTAAGAAGCAGCTGAGAATATTTAAATACAAAGAGGCAGGGGTGCCTGGGTGGCTCAGTCTGTTGGGCATCTGACTTCGCCTCAGGTCATGATCTCACAGTTCGTGGGTCCGAGCCCCACGTCAGGCTCTGTGCTGACAGCTCGGAGCCTGGAGCCTGCTTTGGATTCTCTGTCTCCCTTCCCTCTCTGTCTTCCCCTCTCCTGCTTGTGCTCTGTCTCTCTCTCTCTCTCTCTCAAAAATAAATAAACATTAATAAAAAAGATTTTTTTAATACAAAGAGGCAGCTACAGATAGCCAGATAGCTATATGGGCTACATATAGCTACATATATGGGCCCATATAGCTACAGATAGGGGCCCAGATAGCTACAGATAGCTATATGGACTGGCTTCTCAAGCTCACAAGTACAGTTTTACCTAAAA
Organism: Prionailurus bengalensis; assembly: GCF_016509475.1. Taxonomy (NCBI): domain Eukaryota; kingdom Metazoa; phylum Chordata; class Mammalia; order Carnivora; family Felidae; genus Prionailurus; species Prionailurus bengalensis. The sequence continues at coordinate 120,106,366 of NC_057354.1, read as the reverse complement.
GTCCCTCAGTTCTGAACAGCTCTATCAAGTTATTCCGCTCTACATTAGGTTATTTTTATCTGATTATCCAAGAAGTCTGTATGTTATGTACACTCCCTAGTTCAGCAAAAAAAAAGAAAAAAGAAAAAAGAAAGTTCCCAAAAGCTCATTCTCTCAAAATTCTGAAGATTTAATACTTATCTAGAATTTAAGTGCTAGGTACCGTTTTAAGTGCTTTACATACATTAGCTCATTTAATCTTTACAATAAACCTACAAGGTAGATGCTAATATGGCATTTTTTTCAGATGTGAAAACTTTGGCACAGGAAAAATAAGTAATTTGCCCAAGGTCACATCAGCCCGTGGCAAGTGTGAGCAAGTGATGGAGGACAAGACTCTTTGCTCCTAAGCATTATGCTATACTGCCTCCCTCAATCAGTTACACATCCATACCACTTCTAAATTTAATTCTCACTGTAAACACACAATCACTAACTGTCTAAGTGCCAAAACCTGGGACTGCAAAGATGAATAAGAAACAAGCCCTGGGACCCCTGAATGGCTCAGTGGGTTGAGCATCTGACTCTTGATTGCAGCTCAGGTCATGATCCCAGGGTTGTGGGACTGAGCCCAGAGTCCAGCTCTGTAATGAGCATGGAGCCTGCTTAAAATTCTTTCTCTCTCCCTCTGCCCCTCTCCCCAGATCACACTCGCTCTTGCTCTCTCTTTCTCTCTCTCAAAAAAAAAAAAAAAAACAAGCAAGCCCAGTTCACAACTAGAGTAGAGAAAGAATGGCAGAAAGGAGAGACAGACAACTATGAGAGAAGAAATACTAAAAGGATGTAAAGGACTACAGAGGGGCACCTGGGTGGCTCAGTTGATTAAGTTTCCAACTTTGGCTCAGGTCATGATCTCACAGTCTGTGAGTTCAAGGCCAGTGTCGGGCTCTGTGCTGACAGCTCAGAGCCTGGAGCCTGCTCCAGATTCTGTGTCTCCCTCTCTCTCTGTTCCTACCCCACTTGCACTCCATCTCTCTCTCTTTCTCGCTCTCAAAAATAAATAAACATCATAAAAAAATATATATGGAAGCAAAAGTAAAGAACATTTCATTCTTCCTATAAAAATTATGCAGTATTTCAAATACAGAGTAAACTACAAAATAAAAGAACACTTATGCACTGACTAGGAAACTTTGTCAAATCTGCAAAGGAAAATGAAGGAACTTTTTCTTTTTTTAAAGCAAGAGCATGTATGTGCACAAGAGTGGGGGAGGAGCAGAGAGAGAATCTCAAGCAGGCTCCGGGCTCAGCGAGGAGCCCAACACGGGGCTCAATCCCACAACCCTAGGTTCATGACTTGAGCCAAAATCAAGAGTCAGACACTCCACTGATTGAGCCACCCAGGCACCCCGAAGGAGCTTTTTGAAAAGACAGATATGTTCTATACTTTGACTAGGGTGGTGGTCACATGGATGCATACATTTGTCAAAATGAATTCAGCTATTCTTTTAAGATGTATGCATTGTAGTATATAAATATTACACCTCAAAAAAGCTGGCATATACCTCAATAAGTTGATTTTTAAAGGAATTAAACCAAAATGAAGGAATACTGGAAAAATACGCCACACTCCCTGAAATTCAAGAGTAAGCACAAATTAAGGAAAAAAATTTGAAAATGGGTTAGGGTGGAAATTATGGTTTGTATAAAACTCCACTTATTCACATCTGAGATACTGTCTTAATACCTGAAATGACCAAAATAACAGAAGCAGTGAAAGGATATCCAACAGAAAAGTTAGGGAAAGAGGGGTGAGACACAGAAAGGATAAAGTTCTCTGTTTAGCTGTGGGGGGGAGGGGGGGGGCTTAAATCCTTAGGAGGAAAAAAGATACTGCATCAATTGTAGCCATCAAACGAAAATAAAAAAAGAATGCCAAGAGATGGTAGACAATACACAACAGGCCCTGGCTGTTAGGCAAGTTAGCATTCTAATGGTAGAAACAGACAACAAATATGTAAGAAAAAAATGTTTTTCTTCACATAGTGGTAAGTGCAATATACAAAATAAAACAGGATAATAAGGTTGACAGTGAATGGGAAAAGAGATAAATCTACTGAGTAATCAGGCCTCAGTGACTACCCAACATTTAAGCTGAGAACTGAGTGACAAGTTGCCAGGCATGGGAATATTTGAGGGCAAAACAAGAGCCATGAAAAGCCATGATAAGTTTTAGTTTATTTAGCCACATGGAAAATAAAATTCAGGAGTGCATGGGTGGCTCAGTCAGTTAAGCGTCTGACTCTTGATTTCAGCTCAGGTCATGATCTCGAGTTTCATGGGTTTGAGCCCCATGTTAGGCTCTGTACTGATGGTGCGGAGCCTGCTTGGGATGCTCTCTCTCTCTCTGCCCCTCCCATGCGTGATCTGTCTCTCAAAATAAAAACATAAACGTAAAAAAAAAAAAGAATATTCAAACTCAATATTTCATTAGGGTGGTTTTACTTAAAAAAGAAAAAAAAGAACAGATACCACATTTAAAGAAAACAATATACAGCGAAGTTTCATTCCTTTCCCCGCCTCACCTTCGACACCTTCATGTACCCCATCTCTTACTCAGACACTCAGTTTCTTATGTAGCTTCCCAACATTAAAGCAATCATGAACAAACACAAATATATTTATCTTCTTTCACTTTTACACACAAAAGGCAGTAAGTCACAATACTCAATACATGACCTTTTTTAGTTAGTGTATCTCAAAGGACCCTATGTGTATATAGAAAGCAACTATTCCTTTTTATAGTTGCATAATATTCCATTGTATAATTATACTACTATTTACTTAACCATCTCCTAATGATAGATTTGGGAACTGTTTCCCATCTTTTGCATAGTATACAGCAGAAACAGGTGGTGCCCTGTATCACATCCCCTCAGCCGAAGGGGAATTCAGCCACATATGCTGTGGACAGTTCCCACTTACAATGACAGTGTCCCCTCATGCTGAGAGTAGCCTATCCCAAGGGTCCATGAGTCTCTCCACTTTTCTGCCTCAGGGCTTTCTCCAAAGCCACGAAAGCCCAAATAGCAGCAAGGCAGCTCACGAGTCCAGGGAAGTTAGCAACCTTACCAGAAATCCTAAACCAACTGCCAGGGTGAACAAATGCTCCAGACTGTCTTAAACCACTCCGTACATATGCAACAGACCCACAAATGAGGAAGTCATAGTGGCAGGGATGAAGGTTATTTATAAGCCCAACAGCATAGAGGCTTCCTCTCATGAAAACTGATAAACCTTAACTACTGTTCCTGCTAAGTGTCCAAAACTTGTCATCAACAAAGGCCTACTCTGAGTCCCTCAAAGAGATGAGCCAGCTAACAAAGGAAAAGGAACAGAATAGGAAACCAATGCTGGTAGTACCACTGTACAAATGTGTTACTATCAAAAAAGAATTTATGTAAAAGGATTCTATGTCTAAGATAAAAAGTAGGTTCTAAATTCTATCAGGGTTGTCACCATCCCTGATAAAAATTTCCAACAAAATGAAGTAAGCTAGGTGTTCCTGGGTGGCTCGGTCAGTTGAATGTCCAACTCTTGATTTCAGCTCTGATCGTGATCCCAGGGTTGTGGGATCGAGCCCCACATCAGGCTCCGCACTGAGGGTGGAGCCTGCTTAGGATTTTCTCTCTCTCTCCCTCTGCTCCTCTCCCCTGATTGTACTCTCTCTCTCTCAAATAAAAAAGGGAGAAAAAATAAGTTAAAAAAAATGAAGTGAGCTAAGCCATACACTAAAAAAAAAAAATGAAGCTAGTATAGCAACCACTATCCTAATTAGAGTTAAGGTGCCCCTCTCTCTCAATCTTTCCTCTACAATTCTCATGTATGACTGCAAGACAGAGATAAGAGTATGTGAATAATAAAATGAGTAAGGTTGATTTCAAAGATATACCAAATTTCAAACTCCAAAAACTTCTACTTTATCTCCCAATCACTAGTAAAAATGGTTAGAAAAATTGCCTATTAGGAAGCTTCAATAATTACAAAAACCGTAAAATGTTCTTTTCGTTGTGATTATAATGCAATAAAATCATAAATTATAAAAAATAAAATAAGTCCTTAAAACTGTTTTTTATCTCAACCCCCAAAAAAAGTCTTGGACCAACAGGGAAATCACAACTATAATATCCAGAGAAAAGAAGTAAGTGAAAGGTATAATTATGGAAAAGAAGGAAGCAATTTATTATTTTTATTTATTTATTTTTTTTTAATTTTTTTTTTTTCCACGTTTTGTTATTTATTTTTGGGACAGAGAGAGACAGAGCATGAACGGGGGAGGGGCAGAGAGAGAGGGAGACACAGAATCGGAAACAGGCTCCAGGCTCTAAGCCATCAGCCCAGAGCCTGACGCGGGGCTCGAACTCCCGGACCGCGAGATCATGACCTGGCTGAAGTCGGACGCTTAACCGACTGCGCCACCCAGGCGCCCCAGCAATTTATTATTTTTAAAAGTACTTCTCTTATTCTCTTAAACTACTTGAATTTTTTTTTTTTTTTTTACCATATTGATCTCAACAATATCTAAGCACCTTCTATACAGCAGACGCTTGAACAACATGGGTTCGAACTACACAACTCCACTTACATGCAGACTTTTTTTGGATACATACGGCAGAGTACTGTAGATGTATTTGCTCTCATGATCTTCTTAACGTTTTCTTTTCTCTGGCTTACATGATTATAAGAACACAGTATGTAATACATGTAACATACAAAATATGTGTTAATCAACTGTTGGTTTATTGGTAAGGCTTCCATCAGTAGTAGGCTATAGGTAGTTAAATTTTGGGGGAGTCCAAAGTAATACTCAGATTTTCAACTGCACGGGGAATCAGCACCCCAACCCATGTTATTCAAGGGTCAACTATAGTGCAATCACATAACAAGGCATCTAAAATATCCAGATTTATACTCTACCATCCTCAATATACTATCTTCACTGGATTAAGTTAATCCAATTCCACTGTCTCAAAAATCATTCTCACGTACACCTTTGGTAATGAATCTTTCCTCATTTAAAATGCCCTTTTCTTCCCAGACCCATATGAAAATTTAACCTTTTCAAGGGGTCCATATCCCTTTGAAAGTCTGATGATAGCTATGAAAACTCTTCTAAGGAGGAAAAAAAAAAGTTTATGGTTAGTTTCTGTGGGTCACCAGATCCCATGAAGTTTAAGGTACATTTGTGATTTTAACCATTTATGTACCATTCAACATTTCTCTGGTTAAAAGGCCCTGATTCACCTTTGGAGACCCACCTCCTTCCTCCATTCTCAATCCATATGGTGGGAACCAACACTAGCAATAAAGCAAGAAAAAAAAGCACTTTCCAACCTCTTGGCCATAGTAATTCACTTAGAAATGGACAGAAGACTCAAACTAAGGCTGCAGGAGCAGAATCACAGGAACTACTGACTTAAACTTGAATGATGGGACACTGAAGCTAACAGCTTTCAAACATCCAAAAGACCAACAAAAGAGATAGGGAGGTAGTGAGGAAGGGAGGGAGGAAGGAAGGGAGGGAAAGAGAGAGAGAGAGAGAGAGAGAGAGAGAGAGAGAGAATATTTTCATAATGCCCCCCCTTTTTCTAAAAATATAATTTATTGTCAAATTGGCTAACATATAGTGTGTAAAGTGTGCTCTTGGCTTTGGGAGTGGATTCCCGTGGTTCATTGCTCACATACAACACCCAGTGCTCATCCCAACAAGTGTCTTCCTTAATGCCCTCTACCATTTTCAAAAACAATCCTGACATAGAGCCCATCCCTAGATCAAGATTAAGAACTCCTAAAATAGGTAAATCTATTCTGAATCTATACACATGAGTTCATAACAGTAAAGCTAATTATGGCAAATACACTGGCAATAATTAGAGCCTACTAGTCACAAAAAGCTTTTAACCTAGTATAGGAGAAAAAAAATTATATATTTTTTAAGCTTTGTAAATTACTGAACTATATGATGAAATATTCCCAAAGTCAGTGAAAGCAAATGCCTTAAGACAAGGCAATTGTCTTAAGACTGAAGAATTTTATAGATGTCAAACACAACCTGGACTTCCATATCCTTGTTCAGAAGAACCAAGTTAAAGTCTCACCTCACTCATGAAGTCACTCACATCCTCAATGACACCCTTCCTTCTCAACTTTAGGTACTCAAAATGGGCAATTTTGGCATTTAATTGTATACATATTTTTATCATTCCTGCTTATTTTAGTCTCTAACTCTTGTCTCCACATAGTGAAATGCACTTATTCACTGAGACAAAATAGTCAAGGTTTTAATCAAAAGAGAACTAGAAAAAAATCTAAACAGGACAGATGAGCAAGAAATTCCAACTTAGATTTACTGAATTTCACCTTTCTTTCAGAAGAAAACTCAAGACTCTTCCTCTGTGATTAATATCACCACCACCACAACAGCCCCACAGAAGTACAATTTATTTTTTTTTTAGTTTTATTTTATTATTTATTTTGAGAGATGTACAAGCATGGGGGAGGAGCAGAGAGGAGAGAGAGAATTCAAAGTGGGTGGGCTCTGTGCTGTCAGCACACGGAGCTCCGTGGAGCTCATTCCCATGAACCGTGAAATCATGACCTGAGCATAAATCAAGAGATCGAAGCCTAACAATTAAGCCACCCCCAGGCACCCCCAGAGGTACAATTTCTATTTAAAGCTCCATGAAAAAAGTGAGTCAAAATACCTTTTTTTCTGCCGTTGCAAAGTTTAAAAAAGAAAAAAAAAAAAAAAGCAACTGGAGGCACTGTAAAAAGAGAGTTTTATTAAATATTAAGGGAAAAGTTGCACAACATAAGGAAGGAAAGGACAACACAATTTGCAGTCACTTTCATATGAGCAGATTTCTGAATCTCACCATGATGACCTTCTAATACCAATATTCCCCGCTCTTGCTTCCACCCTTCTAACCCCTTAGGAGCTGACAGGAGGTCTAGTGAACCACTAGAGTTCATGAAAGAAATAAGAGTCATCATTCCTCCACAATAAGTCCAGTGTTACCTCAAGGTCAGTGACCATGTTACATACCAATGATTCTCCACAAATCAAAAGAAGACTAAGTCAGGAGGGGGGGGGGAGTGCAAATCAGTTAGACTGAAATACTAATGGTGGTTGCCACTGGGTAGTGAGGACAGTGGGTGATTTTTTTCCTTTTAACCCTCCCCACATTTTCTATCATGTGCAAGTATTATTTTTACCCACAAAAGGGTTTGGGTTTTTTTTTTCATTATTATGCAGTCAAATCTTTGCCTTTATGGATTCTGCTTTGTTAAGTATGCTTTCCATAGAATGACACAAAACCAGAGAAACAGGAGGAGAAATATTACTAAATGTGACTACATAAAAATGAAAAACTTGGTACCATATGTATGCACATGTACACACACAAACCCATAAAAAAAAGTCTAAATAAAAACCAGGAATATATATCACACACAGAAAAAGTTGTTATAAATAAATGAGAAAGGGGTACCTGGGTGGTGCAGTAGGTTAAGCCTCCAGCTCAGGTCACGTTCTAATGGTTCGTGAGTTCAAGCCCCATATCGGGCTCTGCGCTGATGGTGCAGAGCCTGCTTGGGATTCTGTCTCTCCTTCTCTCTGCCCCTACCCAGCTTGTGCACACTCTCTCTCTCTCTCAAAATAAACTTAAATTTTTTTAAATAAATGAGAAAAAAAACCAGCAATCGAAAGAAAGAAAGAAAGAAAGAAAGAAAGAAAGAAAGAAAGAAAGAAAGAAAGAAAACTGGCAAAGGATATAAAAAGGTAGTTTAGAGAAACAAATACAAGTGGTCAGTAAACATCAGAAGATGTTCAACCACAGTCATGCAACCATAAATACAGAAATTGAAATCAAACCAGATTTTTTTCATCTACTGAGTTTGCAAAAATGAAAAGGTATGAAAAGCCCATTATTTGTCAGCATATGAGAAACAGGTATTGTCATCCATTACTGTAAAATGGCACAACCCTTTTGAAGCACAATTTGGTACTCTCCAGCCCCGATTGGGTACATCTCTGACCCACCAATTATAATATAAAAATTAATTATATGGCTATATTCTTACAAGAACACAAATAATACATACAACATTTACTTAAACTATGTTTATAACATGGTAAAACTGGAATGGCCTAAATTCCAGTAAGTTATTAGGAAAATAGAGTTCTAATTAACCAAATAATAGAAGAATATGCCATCAAAGAGAGCAATGTGGACACTAAAATAAGAGACAACAAAAGTAAAAAGAGACAAAATGAACTACATTAAAATTTAAAATCTATGCATCGGGGCGCCTGGGTGGCGCAGTCGGTTAAGCGTCCGACTTCAGCCAGGTCATGATCTCGCGGTCCGTGAGTTCGAGCCCCGCATCAGGCTCTGGGCTGATGGCTCAGAGCCTGGAGCCTGTTTCGGATTCTGTGTCTCCCTCTCTCTCTGCCCCTCCCCCGTTCATGCTCTGTCTCTCTCTGTCCCCAAAATAAATAAACGTTGAAAAAAAAAAAAAAATCTATGCATCAAGGGACACAGTCACAACAGTGCAAAGCTGACCTACAGAACTGGAGAAAATATTTGCAAATCATATATGTTAAAGAGTTAATATTCAGAATAGTGTTTGCTTCAGCAGCACCTGTACTAAAATTGGAATGATACAAGCAAGGGGCATCTGGGTGGCTCAGTCAGTTAAGCACCTTGAGTTCGGCTCAGATCATGATCTCATGGTTCAGGAGTTCTACCTCCACATCGGGCTCTGCACTGATGACACAGAGCCTGCTTGGGATTCTCTTTCTCCCTTTTTCTCTCTCCTTCCCCTACTCATGCTCTCTCTCTCTCTCTCTCTCTCTCTCTCTCTCTCTCTCAAAAAAAAAAAAAAAATGAACATTTTTTTAATGTAAAAAAAATAAAGTAAAATTAAAAAAATAAAATTGGAACAATACAGTGAAAATTAGCATGTCCCCTACGACATACATATTTGTGAAGCATTTTTTTTTAAATCAAAGACATCCAGATGGCTAACAGACACATGAAAATATATTGAACATCACTCATCATCAGGTAAATACAAATCAAAATCACAATGAGATACCACCTCACATCTGTCAGAATGGCTAAAATTAACAACACAAGAAACAATAGATGTTGGCAAGGATGGAGAAAGGGGAACCCTCTTACACTGCTGATGGGAATGTAAACTGGTACACCCACTCTGGAAAACAGTATGGAGGTTCCTCAAAAAGCTAAATATAGAACTACTCTAGGATCCAGCAACTGCACTATTTAGGTATTTATACAAAGGACACGAAAATACTAATTTGAAGGGATACATGTTTATAGCAGCATTATCAACAATTATCGACAATAGACAAATTATGGAAATAGCCTTAAGTGTCCATCGACTGATGAATGCATAAAGAAGCTTTGGTATATACATACAATGGAATATTACTCAGCCATAAAAAAGAATGAAATCTTGCCATTTGCAACAAGATGGATGGAGCTACAGTATATCGTGCTAAGCCATGCTAAGGGAAATAAGTCAGTCAGAGAAAGACAAACACTGTATGATTTCACTCAGGTGGAATTTAAGAAAAACAGATGAACATATGGGAAAGGCACTAATCATTAGGAAAATGCAAACCAAAACTACAATGCAATATCAATCATATCCACTAGGATGGCTGCTTTCAAAACAAAACAAACAAGACAAACAGAAAATGACAAGTGTTGATAAGGACGTAGAAAAAATGGAACCTGTACACTGTTGACAAAAAATAGTATAGCAGTTCCTCAAAAAATTACAAATAGAATCATAATACGAATGCAGCAGTATCACTCCTGGTTACATATCCAAAAGAATCAAAACCAAGGTCTCTCAAAGAGATACGTGTACACCATGTTCATAGCAGTATTATCAACTAGCCAAAAGGCAGAAGTGCCCACTGACAGATGAGTAAACAAAATATGATGTACACATACAATGGAATACCATTTGGCCTTAAAAAGGAAACTCTGGCACATGCTACAAGATGATGGAAGCTTGAGTACAATATACCAAGTTAAAAAAAGCAAATCATGAAATGACAAACGTATGATTTCACTTATACAAGGTATCTAGAATAGTCAAACTCATAGAAATGTAAAACAGAATGGTAGCTGCCAGGTACTGTGTGGGGAGGAAAAATGGGGAATTGTTTACTGAGTACAGAATATCAGTTTTCTAAGATGAGAAAGTTTTAGAAATACGTCACATAACAATGTGCATATATTTAACACTATTGAACTGCATATTCTAAATAAACCTTATGTTATACATTATTTTACCACCACTTTTTAAAAAGAGCATGTGGATAGATGGAAAGATAGGAAATGTTAATGACAGATTCTAGGTGGTAGATATGTGGTTATTTTCTGTAAAACTTTCAACTTTGCTGTATTTATAATTATTCATAATAAAATATTATGGGGGAAAAGAACAATGCAGCACTCTATGAACAGATGTACAGACACTTGCAGAACTGTATATAGTATAGTTTAACTTCTTACCCTTTAAAGGGGTGGGAATGGGCAGGATTACATATATGGAAAGAAATTTTCTGGCCTTACATCTTAGAAGCCATTATCACTGTTTACCTCTGGAAAAAGAGTTGGAGATGTAAAAGTCTATTATACCCTTAAAGATTTGGGATTTTTGTCATGAGCATCTATTATTTGTATTGTAAACATACACATTTATCCAGGCCTATACCCATCATCCTCCCCATTATAAAGCAAATATTAATTCTCTAACATCTAGTTTCATGGCTTCGCTTTTTACATTAAAAATGTCAACCCTTCTATAATTTGTTTTGGTATGTGATATGAAGCAGAGATACATATATTTTTTTCCCAAGATTATTAGGTTTCTCAACACTACCTATATACTGAATTCTTAAATATATGTCACTGTCTCTGGATTTTCACATCTGTACTATTTACCAATCTTGTCTAGTCCCAAATCAGTGCCATGTTCCATTAATCACTGTATCTTTGCAATACATTTTAACATCTAGAAATATGCTATGCCTATGGGCACCTGGATGGCTCAGTGGGTTAAGCATCTGATTTTGTCTCAGGTCATGATCTCACAGTTCAGGAGTTCAAGCCCTGTGTGAGGCTCTATGATGACAGCTCAGAGCCTGGAGCCTGCTTCAGATTCTGTGTCTCCCTTTCTCTCTGCCCTTTCCCTGATGGCACTCTGTCTCTCTGTCTCTGTCTCTCTCTCTCAAAACTAAACCAAAAAAAAATTTTTTTAAATAACAAATAAATTTTTAAAAATTAAAAAAAAGTTATGTTATGCCTCTTTTTTAAGGTTACACTTCTCTTTTTAAAAATATTCTTAGGTGGGGCGCCTGGGTGGCTCAGTCGGTTAAGCGTCCGACTTCGGCTCAGGTCACGATCTCGCGGTATGTGAGTTCGAGCCCTGCATCGGGCTCTGTGCTGACTGCTCAGAGCCTGGAGCTTGTTTCAGATTCTGTGTCTCCCTCTCTTTCTGACCCTCCCCCGTTCATGCTCTGTCTCTCTCTGTCGCAAAAATAAATAAACGTTAAAAAAAAAATTTTTTTTTTAAATAAAAATATTCTTAGGGATGCCTGGGTGGCTCAGTTGGTTAAGTGTCCAACTCCTGATTTAGCTCAGGTCATGATCTCATGCTTCATGAGATCAAGCCTTCCATCTGGCTCTGAACTAACAGCATGGAGCCTGCTTGGGATTCTCTCTCTCTGTCTCTCTCTCAAAATAAATAAAACATTTTTTAAAATATTGTTAGTCTAACCCAGTTGGAGTTTTGATTTGTTTTCCAAAGTAGAACTGTACTTGACAAGAACTGAAATTTTATCATATTGATTTCTTCCCATCCACATAAAACAAATTGATTCTCTTCCATTTTTCAAGTGTTTCCCTCATCCTTTTCAGGGATTTTATAGTTTTCTTCACCTAGATCCTGCACATTTCTTATCCAACTTATTTCTAAATACTTCATAATTTTCATTGTATTTTGTTTACTATGGAAAGAAAGAAAGAAAGAAAGAAAGAAAGAAAGAAAGAAAGAAAGACAAACAGCTAGAAAGTCTCAAAACACATGGACATTAAACAACACACTTTTAAATAATACACAGACTATGGGGCACCCGGGTGGCTCAGTCAGTTAAGCATCCAGCTATTGACCTCAGTTCATGATCTCATGGTTCATGAGTTCCAGCCCAACGTCCAATACCAGCTGCTTGGTATTCTCCCACTCTCCCTGCCCTTCACCCCTACCAAATAAATAAACATTTTAAAATGAAATAACTAATACATTGGCTAAAGAAAAAAAAAATCGCAAAAGAAATTTTAATATATTATGAACTAAATGAAAATGAAAATACAAGTTAACAAAATTTCAAGATGCAGGAAAAGCAGTGCTTAGAAATTCACAGCACTGAACACATACATGCACACATTAGGAAAAAAATATAAAATTAATAATCCAAGATTCTACCTTGGAAACTAGAAAAAGAGCAAATTAAATTCAAACTCAACAGAAGAGATAATAAAAATGAGAGCAATAATCTGTGAAACTGAAAACTGGAAATCATAGAGAAAAATCAATACAACTGAAAGGTGGTTCTCTGAAAAATCAACAAATGAATAAAACTAAGACTAAGAAAAAAGACACAAATTACTAGTATTGTAAGTGAAAGAGAGAGCATCACTACATATCCCATGGACAATAAAAGAATATAAGTATTATGGGCGCACCTGGCTGGCTCAGTTGGTAAGGGCCTGCAACTCTTGCTCTTGGGGTTGTTCGAGCTCCATGATGGGTGTAGAGATTACTTAAAAATAAAATCTTGGGAGGGGCGCCTGGGTGGCTCAGTCAGTTGAGCATCTGACTTCAGCTCAGGTCACGATCTCGTGGTTCATGGGTTCAAGCCCTGCGTCAGGCTCTGTACTGGCAGCTCAGAGCCTGGGCCTGCTTCAGATTCTGTTGTCTCCCTCTCTCTCTGCCCCTCCCCCATTGTTCTCTCTCTCTCTCTCTCTCTCTCTCTCTCTCTCTCTCTCTCTCTCAAAAATAAACAAACATTAAAAAATTAAAAATAAAATAAAATAAACCCTTGGGGTACCTGGGTGGCTCAGATGGTTAACAGTCTGACTCTTGTTCTCTGCTCAGGTCATGATCTCAGTTTGTGAGTTAGAGTCCCACATCCGGCTCTGTGCTGAAGGCACAGAGCCTGCTTGGGATTCTGTCTTTGTCTCTGCCCCTCCCCCACTCACTCTCTGTCTCTCTCAAAATAAACTTAAAAAAAAAACCTCAAATTTAAAAAATAAATAAAATAAAATCTTAAAAATAAACAAACATTATGAATAACTCTATGTCCATAAACTTGATAACCTAGATGAAACGTATCAATTCCTTGAAAGATACAATCTGTCAAAACTCAAGAAGAAACAGACAATCTGAATAGGCCTGTGTATTTTTTTTTAATGTTTACTTATTTATTTTTGAGAGAATGAGCACACAAGCAGGAGGCAGGCAGAGAGAGTGAGAGAGAGAGAGAGAGAAATTCCAAGCAGGCTCCATGCTGTCAGCGCAGAGCCCGATGCTCTGCTCGATTCCATGAATAGTGAGATTATGACCTGAGCCCACACCAAGAGTCTGACGCTCAACTGACTGAGCCACCAGGTGCCCCTAGGCCTATATCTTTTAAGGAAATAAATAACTAATAACCTTCCAAAGCAGGAAGCACCAGACCAACGTAGGTTCACTGGCAAATTCTACTAAACACTGAATGCAGAAACTATACCAATTCTGTACAATCTTTTCCAGAAGATAGGAGCAGAAGAAATACTTCCTCATTCTGAGGCTTGCAATACCCTAATATCAAAACCAGACAAAGACACCAGAAGAAAAAAAAAAACAAACAAAAACAGAAAACAAAACAGTACAGATCAATATCTTTCATTAACATAAGTGCAAAAATCCTCAACGAAACATTAGCAAATCAAATCCAACAAAGTGAATGGTAGCACACAGATTGGGGAAGACCAGAATTCAAAATACCACCAAATGGCAGAGTTTAGCAAATTTCCCCCTCCAGTACCTCTCAATCTGAATTCAACAGAGCCCAAAACCTGGATATAGGCATTAGTGTACATAGAGTTCCATTAGAGTAGGAGTCTCCTAATACTCAGCAACAAGGAAGGAATTTCTCCATTTTATTTCTTAAAACTTTGAAAGGAGGAAAACCTTCCCCTCCATATCAGAGGAGTTTAGGGTCCCAAAAGAATGAAGCAAAACCCCATTGCTCTTTCCCCTCTCGTCTCCGGCTGCTCAGCCCAAGGGAGATACAGTCATAGGAAATGCAGAGTAAAATAAAGACATTTCTGGCCAAAGATGAAAAATGGGAATCCCCCCAAATCAGAAAGTACTGGGAAGACTGCCAACAAAAGAACTCAGGAAAGCGACCCTTAAAATTGTGTATGAACTCCTCAGCTAACACCTGAGCTATGCATACATGAACTGGACACTAAAACAGTATAGACAGACTTTGAGAATTGAACTGTGGGATAAATCGGGGTCAGCCAAACTTATCTATAAAGAACCAAACAGTAAATATTTTATGTTTTGTGGGCCAGTCTCTGTTGCAACTGCTCAACTGTGACCACCAAAGTATGAAAGCAGCCACAAAAAATATACACAAATGGGCATAGCTGTGTTCCAATAAAATCTTACTTATAAAAATAGGCAGTGAACTAGATCTGGCCCACAGGCCAGAGTTTCATAACCCAAAGGGAAGACCACCACCCAAATCCCACATAGTATGATGGTTCACACAAAGGAAAAGTCCAAATAGCACTAAAAAGGCTTTGAAGTCCTAACTGACATTGAAACAACAACCCACAGAAGGCTGGTCAAAACCTGAAGCCTAAACACAATTCAGCTAACTGTTTGCTAAAATAAAACTATTAACATTCTCCATGTAATTTAAACAAGACACAGAGTGTCAATTACAATTTAAATTTACATGGTATACCAAAACCCAGGAAAACCTCAGTTTGCTTGGGAAAGAAAATCAAAACACAGAAACAACAAGATAACACTGGTATGGGAAATATTTCGTAAAGACTTAAAAACAACTATTATAAAAATGCTCCAAGTAAAGGTAAACACTTTTTTTTAACATTTATTCATTTTTGAGAGAGAGAGAGAGACAGAGCGCCAGTGGGGAGGGGCAGAGAGAGAGGGAGACACAGAATCTGAAGCAGGCTCCAGGCTCCAGGCTCTGAGCTGGCAGCACAGGGCCCAATGAGGGGCTCAAACTCATGGACTGCAAGATCATGACCTGAGCTGAAGTCAGACACCCAGGCGCCCGTAAAGGTCAACAGTCTTGAAGGAAGAGAAAGATATAAAGTAGAATATAAAGAACCAAATGGAAGGGCGCCTGGGTGGCTCAGTTGGTTAAGCGTCCAACATCCCAACATCTGCTCAGATTTTGGCTCAGGTCATGATCTCGTAGTCTGTGAGGTAGAGCCCCGTGTTGGGCTCTGTGCTGACTCAGAGCCTGGAGCCTGCTTTGGATTCTGTGTCTCCTTCTCTCGCTCTCTCTCTGCCCCTCTCCCAATCGCACTCTGTCTCTGTCTCTGTCTCTCTCAAAACTAAACATTAAAAAAAATTTAATACAAAAAGAACTGGAAATTTTAGAACTGAAACATAAACCAAACAAAAAAAAATCCCACCTTATCCACCTCATCAAATAAATCAATAAGAGGAAGTAAACATGAAAACAGAAAAACAAATAATCTAGTGATTGAATAAAAACCCTTTACTCTAAATTTTTGTATGCCAAAGGACAAATCAAGAAAATGAAAGAACAGGGAGGGGCATCTGGCTGGCTCAGTTGGTGGACCATGCAACTCTTGAACTCCTGGTTGTGAGTTTGAGCCCCACATTTGGTGTAGAGATCACTTAAAAATAAAATCTTTAGGGGCACCTGTGGGGGCTCAGTTAAGCACTGGACTCTTGTTCAGCTCAGGTCATGATAACACAGTTTTGCTCGTGGGACTGAGCACAGAGCATGCTCAGGATTCTCTCTCTCCCTCTCTCTCTCTCTCTCTCTCTCTCTCTCTCTCTGCCCCTCCCCAGCTTGCACATATACGCATTCTCTCTCAAAATAATAATTTTTTTTTTAAACTTTAAGAAACAGAATGGGGTGGGGAGGATGTGCCTGGGTGGCTGAGTCAATTAAGCATCCAAATCTTGATTTCAGCTCAGGCTGTGATCTCATGGTTCAAGAGATCAAGCCCCACTCTGTGCTGACAGTGCTGAGCCTGCTAGGGATTCTCTCTCTCTCTCTCTCTCTCTCTCTCTCTCTCAAATACACAAGGAAGAAGAAGGAGGAGGAAGAGGGAGGGAGGAAGAGGAGGAAGGAGAAGAAGAAGAACCACAACAACAACAGAACCTATAAGGAAGACTTTCCAACTGATTTTTATAAGGCCAGCATTATCCTGATACCAAAACCCAGAGACAGATGATACAAGACAACTAAAGATTAATGTCTCTCATGAACATAACTGTAAATGTCCTCAACAAAATAATAGCAAATCCAGCTATATATAAAAAGCATAGGGTGCCTGGGTGGCTCAGTTGGTTAAGCAAGCAACTCTTGATTTCAGCTCAGATCATGATCTCAGTTTGTGAGATTGAGCCCCACATTGGACTCCACACTTCAGCAATTGAGCCTGCTTGGGATTTTCTCTCTCTCTCTCTCTCTCTCTCTCTGCCCCTCCTCCACATGCATGTGTGCATGCTCACCCTCTCTCTCAAAATAAATTAATAAACTTTAAAATATTTTTAATGTTTATTTATTTTGAGAGAGAGCAAGCTGAGAAGGGAAAAAGGGAGAGAAAGAGAATCCTAAGCAGGCTCCATGCCATCAGCACAGAGCCCCACAGTGGGGCAGGATCTCACAAACCATGAGATCATGACCTGAGCTTAAATCAAGAGTCGGATGCTTAAGTGACTGAGCCACCCAGGCGCCTCAGTAATTAAACTTAAAAAAAAAAAAAAATACACACACACACACACACACACACACACACCCCACAGAGGCACCTGGGTGGCTCAGTAAGTGGGACATCTGATTCTTGATTTCAAGGTCATGAGCTCAAGCCTCACATTGAGGGTGGAGCCTGCTTAAAAAGTTTTTTTATTTTTTTTAACGTTTTATTTATTTTTGAGAGAGACAGAGCACAAGCAGGGAGGGGCACAGAGAAAGAGGACGGAGGATCCAAAGTGGGCTCCGTGCCACCTGCAGCAAGCCTGATGTGGGGCTCAAACCCACAAACCGTGACCACGACCCAAGCCCAAGTCGGATGCTCAACCAACAGAGCCACCCCCAGGCGGCTCCCCCTAAAAAAATTTAAAAAGCATAATACACCACAACCAAGTGAGATTTTTTCCCCATAGGAATGCAAAGTCAATTCAATATTTGAAAATCAATGTCATCCACCATATTAACAGTCTAAAACTTAAAAGCAAGTGACCCTAGGAATTCACTCAGAAAAAGCATCGAACTAAATTCAACATACATTCGTGACAAAAACTCTAAGTAAACTATAAATAAAAGGGAGCTTGGTCAACCTGACAAGTACTTATAAAAAACCTACAGCTAACACACTTAACGATGAAAGACTAAATACTTTCTCCTGTAATCAGAAAAAAAGTATCTGCAAATCACATATCCAGCAAAGGGCTTACACCCAGGATGGATAGAGAATTCTCAACTCTCAACAGCAGAACAACAACCCAGTTACACAGTGGGCAAAAGACCTGAACAGACACTTCACCAAAGAGGATATACGCTTGGAAAGGAAGCACGTAAAAAGATGCTCAACACGGTGACATGGCACACAACAGGTGAGGACACCCATGACCTTACTCCTTCCTCTTTTTTGACTCCATCATCTCAGTAGCAGCTGCAGTGGCCACAGTTCAGTCACTGACATGCAGCTCTGTCGGTGCCCAGGAGCTACACACCCTCCAGGTGACCAGTCAGGAGACAGCAGACGCAGATCAAGACTCATGTAGCCTCGCTGGAGGGCATCGCTCCAGAAGATCAAGTAGTGCTCCTGGCAGGCACACCCTTAGAGAATGAAGCTACCCTAGGTCAGTGCAGTAAAGGCTCTGACCACCCTGGAAGTAGCCCGCCCCATGCTTAAAGGTAAAGTCCACGGTTCCCCGGCCTGTGCTGGAAAAATAAGAGAGCAGACTCCCAAGGTGGCCAAACAGGAGAAAAAGAAGACCACGACAGGCCAAGCCAAGCAGCAGATGCAATATAACCAGTGCTTTGTCAATGTTGTGCCCACCTTTGGCAAGAAAAAGGCTCCAGTGCCAACTCTGAAGTCCATTGTAATACTGGCTTTCCCCAATAAAGACACTTAATTCAGGGGCACTTGAGTGGCTCAGTTGTTTACACGACTGGTGAGTTCGAGCCCCACATCCAGCTCTCTGCTGTCAGCGCAAAGTCCCCTTCAGATCCTCTGTCCCCCCTCTCTGCCCCTCCCCTGCTTGTGCACGAACATACTCTCTTGCTCTCAAAAAATGAATGAGCATTAAAAAAAAAAAAAAAAAAAAAAAGATGCTTAACAACATAAGCCATTAGGACAATCAAAATCACAATGATGTACCACTGCACACATATTAGAATGGCTAAAATAAAAAGTGCTGACAGTACTAAAAGCAAGCAAGGATGAAGAGCAACTCTATTTCAAATACATTGCTGGTGGGAATACAAAAGGATACAGCCACTCTGAAAAAGTTTCCCAGTTTCTTGTAAAGGTAAACACACACTTATTCATTACACAGCAATCCCACTTCTGGGTATTTGCCCTGGGGAAATGAAAACTTAACATTCTGCCCACCAATTTTTACTGCAGCTCCATTCTTATTTGCCAAAAAAATAAAAACAACCTACACATCCCTCAACAGTGAATGGATAAACCATTATACATTAGTACAATGAAATACCACTCAGCAATAAAAAGGAATTAACTATTAATACACAAAACAACACAGATGAATCTCAAAGGCATTAAAGTGAATTTAAGAAACCAGTCTCAAAAGGTTATACACCATATGACACCATTTATATGACATTCTCAGAAAGACAAAACTAGTGATGAAGAACATGTCAGTGGTTGCCAAGGGTCAGGGACAAGTAGAGGGTAACTATATAAGATATTCAGGCTTGTACCTGACTACAGTGGTGGTAGTTATATGTGTTAAATTCACACAATTGTGTAACAAAAAGGTCAATTTTTACTGCATGGTAATTTTTTAAATAATAACTTCTAAATCAAAATACTGAGATGAGCTAACAATGTATGTGTAAGTAGAAAATAAAAGACAGTCACTACAGCATTAAAGTGGTCATTTTAGGTTTCTAATTTTCATAATACTATTGAGCATTTAAGACATAACCACTTCATGAAATACCCTTCAGCCATAAAAAAAAAAAAAAAGGGTTATTATTAGCAAACCCAGAAAATGACAAATGAAAGTATTTTTGAACATGAAAAAGCAGATTAGAGGGGCGCCTGGGTGGCTCAGTCAGTTAAGCATCCGACTTCAGCTCAGGTCCATGAGTTCGAGGCCCGTGACAGGCTCTGTGCTGAGAGCTCAGAACCTGGAGCCTGCTTCGGATTCTCTGTCCCCCCCACCTCTCGCTGCACCCCCACCCCTACTCCGTTCATGCTCTCTCAAAATTAAATAAATGTGAAGAAAAAAGAAAAAGCAGATTAGAAACTGAGAGACTAATTACAACCAAAAAGAAAAAAATGTATCAAAGACTAGAAGGAAACATCCCAAAATGTTTATATTGTGTCAGACAGAATAAGTGATCTTTCTTTTTTTCTAATAATTCATGAAACTTTTGCAAAATGAAAGAAACCTATGTTACATATTACTATAACTAAAATATATCTATTTTAAATTTCAACATGGATGGACCTAGACAATATTATGCTAAGTGAGATAAGTCAGATAGACAAAGACAATTATCATATGATTTCCCTGATATGTAGAACCTAAAAAACAAAACAAATGAACCAACAAAACAGAAACAAACTCATAGATACAGACAACAAACTGATGATTGCCAGAGGAGACAGAACTGGGTGATGGACCAAATAGGTGAAGGGGATTAAGAGGTACAATCTTCCAGTGGTAAAGAAGACACAGGTACATAATGTACATTATAGGGGATATAGTCAATGATATTATAGAAACTTTGTATGGTGACAAATTATATATATTTCATAATGTATGTAAACACTGAATCACTGTGTTGTATAACTGAAAGTAATACAATATTATATGTCAATTACTCTTCAATAATAAATTAAGCCCCATAAAGTGAAAAGTAAGACAGTAATCCTAACTCAGAACCAAGATTCACAAACAATAAATCGAAGTAAATTTATAAAATGTCAACCCTCATCTAGACCATTAATGAGAAAAAAGACAAAAATGTTGACCAAATACAGATTGAGAAAATATCTAAAAATGATACAAAGTAGACTAAAGCCATTTAAAAATTACAGCGTTTTAAGGCACAATTTAAATCACAAACATGCTCACACAACTTTTAAGATTAAAAGCATAAAACATAACTATCTTCACAGACAACTTTTATAACCCCTTGAATGAATATACAAATTCCTGGTGGGAGGTCTACAGAAAGTTAGTTTAACAATCATTTCCATTAAATCTCTACCATTTGCTACCTCTTGTCAGCTAGAAAACAAACTTGGGAAATAAATATGAAGCAAATCCAGGACTAAATGAAAAAAAATAGGCAAGTTGTCCTTCTATCCTCTCCAACATCTGCCCTCAAAGTGTGACTTTTGTATCACAAACTTGTAATAGGTTTTCCCCTGGCAAAAATGTCTCTTTTTTTTTACTTTTTTAACATTTGAGAGTCAGAGGGAGACAGAGCATGAGTGGCGGAGGAACAGAGAGAGAGGGAGACACAGAATCCAAAGCAGGCTCCAGGCTCTAAGCTGACAGCACAGAACCTGACGGGGGACTCAAAGCAATGAACCGTGAGATCATGATCTGAGCTGAAGTCGGACGCCTAACTGACTGAGCCACCCAGATGTCCCAAAAATGTGTCTAATTTTTAATGAGAAATAACATTAAATGTGTTTTCACAAGAAGCAACATGCAACCCAGAGCTACTGTGATGTTCGACTCCCAGGAGCAGTAGTCACATTTAATACAGGATGACTGGCTCCTTCTGGAGTTGTGCAACACATGGCCCTGATTGATTCTACCACTGGCACAAACCTGAAGACCAGTGGTGCAGAGGACAATGGTATGGAAACAACAGTCATACAGGAACTCAGAGAGAGAAGAAAAATCAACATGCGCTAGTATAACTGGGGAAAGAGTTTTGCTTTCTTTTTCCATTTCAAGAATGGTAAGGTTTTGTTGTGTTAAACAGCATTCAATAACCTCCTGTATGTGTGAAAACTTCAGAAGACCAGCAGGTCTAAAGGCTTCTGCTGGAGAGCTGTAAGTGGGATCGGTGTAGGTAGAATAGATATAAAATGAGAAAAATTTGAATGATATGGAAAAAAATGTATACCCCCTCCCACCCTTTTAATTCAAGACAGCCATACTGTAACCCTCATAACCTCTTTACAATAAATCCCTCAAATGACCAAAACTGCTCAAACACAGGTGTGATGCTATCTCCTGCATAAAAACTCCATACGGTTCCTAAAATCAAAATAGTTGTCAGCCCAACTTCTAAACTATCCACATTTTGGCCCCAACCTACCTCTTCTGGCCTGATCTTTCACCATTCAGTACTCAAAGGTGAATTAGCCATGCATCAAACATCCCCTGCATTTTTCAGTGATCCATCTTTTCAGGTCTTCCGTCTGCTTAAAATGCCCTTACCCATATTCACCTATGTGAATTCACCTAACGTTTTATCAATCATCCCTCAATACCCAGGCCAAATATTCTGAAACCAACCCTGCCATGTTCCCTCTCCACCAAATTTTAGTATTAGTCTTGTTTGCTATTAAACAGCCTCTACAATACAAATTCATTTTGTGATTACGTTTAATTATGAAACTTAGGTTAAAACAACATAATTTTATCTCAGCTTCTACGTTGTCAGGAATCTGAGCATGGATTAACGGAGCCTTCTGCTCAGGGTCTCATTAGGCTGAAATCAAAGTGTCAGCTGGGACTGACACCGAACTCATTTGAGGCTTGGGATTCTTTTCCAAGCCTACTACCAAGCTTATTTGTTGGCAGGTTTCAAGTCCCTTTCAGTTCCCTTGCTGACTTTTGGCCAGGAGTCACTCAGCTCCTAGAGGCTCTCTCTCTGCCACTCTTTGCCTCATGGCCCTCTCTATAGGCAGTTCCTAACGTCTAAGTCAAGAGTGGAATTTTGTGCAGAATCTCCTGGAGCAGGAAAAGGATTTTCAGTGAGTTCTTAAAGTTGTTCACAGCTAGCTGAAGTCTCTGTGTGATTCCACATTCACCTTGGGAAACAACTGGCAAACGGGGTCCCTGAGGTTAAAGGGCTTTTCATTAGAATAGTCTCAAATCTCTGTGCTTATTTGCTAAGAAAGAACATGTTCACAATAGTTTTCTCATTCAAAAACATAAAGCAAAATGGGGTGGCTCGGTCGGTTAAACGCCAGAGTCTTGATCTCTGCTCAGATCATGATCTCAGAGCTTGTGAGTTCAAGCCTCGTATTGGGATCCAAGCTGAGTTCACAGAGCCTGCTTGGGATTCTCTCTCTTCCTCTCTCTCTCTGCCCTTCCCCTGCTCTCTCTCTCTCTCAAAATAAACATTAATAAAAAATTAAAAAAATAAATTGCACTCACTCAAGAGAACAGTGTCTTCATTTTTATCTCCAATTTAAAAAAGGTAAAGAAAAAAAAAGATTCAGCACTCATGTGCAAAAAAGTGAGTTAAGCTCTGCAGACAGAAACATTTAAAAGTCTCTGCCCTTCAAGGCACCTGGGTGGCTCAGTAGTGGCTTACTCTTGATTTCGACTCAGGTCATGATCTCATGGTTTGTGGATCCAAGCCCCACATCAAGCTCTGTACTGACAGCACAGAGCCTGCTTGGGATTCTCTCTCTCCCTCTGCCTCTCTTTCTCTCTCTCTCAAAATAAAAAAACTTAAAAAAAAAAAAACAACTTTAAAAACAAAATAAAAGTTTCTGCCTTCAAGGGACACAATCTTACTGATATATAAAACTGAATTTCCCCTTATTTGTCCACAAGGAAACATATATTTAGGAAAAATATGTCTTTGAAGCTGAACATTTTTTTTTTAAGTTTTTATATCCTTTTGAAGGAGATAGAGACAGAGTGTGAGCAGGGAAGGGGCAGAGACAGAGAGGGAGACACAGAATCCGAAGCAGGCTCCAGACTGAAGAGCCCGATGCAGGGGTCAATCTCATGAGTCATGAGATCATGACCTGAGCCGACATTAGGCGCTTAATCAACTGAGCCACCCAGGTGCCCCAAAGCTGAACATTTTTTAAAATTTATACTCTATTTACAATCTTTAATAATCTTCTTTAACAGGACTCAAAACCTAGAAAGGCATAAAAGGTAGAGATTGATAAAACTGTTTACATTAAAATAAAAAAATGTCCAGGCAGCAAAAAAAAAAAAAAAAAAAAAGGATAAATCAGTCAAATCAAAAGACAAAAATGAGAAAGAGATCTGCAACATGAATGACAAAAAACTATTTCCTTAATCTACAAAACAACCTTAGAAATTAGTACAGGGGCACCTGGCTGGCTCTTCCTCTCGGGGTCATGAGGTCGAGCCCCATGTTGGGTGTACAGATTACTTAAGTAAATAAAACTTAAACAAAAATTAGTATAAAAGGGACCAGGAAAAAAAAAGGCAAAAGATCTAAACAGCCAAGTTTACTGAAAAACATACAGATAGTCAATAAGTATAGGAAGTTACTTTATACCTGTACTGTCCAATAATGGTAGCCATTAAACAAATGAGACTATTTGCTGAGGTTTGTTTTGTTTTGTTTTCTACATAGGCTCCACACCTAACATGAGACTCCAACTCAGGACCCTGAGATCAAGAGTCACAGGCTCTACTGACTGGGCCAACCAGACACCCCCACAAATAAGGCTATTTAAACTTAAAATTAAATAAAATTCAAAATTCAGTTCCTTAGTCACACTAGCCACATTTCAAGTGCTAAATGGCCACATATGACAAGTGGCTACTGTGTTGGGACAGTACAGATATAGAACATTTCCATCAAGTTCCACTGAACAAAAGAAATGCTTTTTTAATATATCAAAGTGGCAAAGAATAAAGATTGATATATTCCTTGGATTAGAGAAAAGTAGGAAAAAGGCAGTAACCTTCAACATTTTCGAGAGGAATATAAATTGGCACAAACTCAAGTTTACAAACTCTTAACCATTCTATTCACACAAATGCACTTGCATCCACAGACACACAAACAATGTACGTGCATATGCCCACATGTACATATTGAACTAGTTGTTACAGCAAAAAACAAAAACAAAAACAAAAAAACCCTATAAATGGCCTATACATCGGGGCGCCTGGCTGGCTCAGTCGGTGGGGCATGCGACCCTTGATCTCAGGATCATGAATTTAAGTCCTACGTTGGGTATGGAACCTACTTAAAAAACGAAATAAAATAAATAAATGGCCTATAAGTCAAAAAATAAGTAACTGTTTGTTTTTTTTTTTTTTTTAGTGATGGTACATTTAAAAACAATGGAATATCGAGGTGCCTGGATGGCTCAGTTAAGGGGCTGACTTCAGCTCAAGTCATGATCTCACGGTTCATAATTCGAGCCTCACATCAGGCTCTGTGCTGTCAGTATGGAGCCCACTTCAGATACTCCGTCCCCCCTCTCTGCCCTCCCCTGCTCTCTCTCTCTCAAAAATAAATAAATACTAAAAAATAAAAATTAAAAAATGTTTAATAAATAAATAAAAACAGTGGAATATTAAAACATTTAAGGGAATGAGGCAGATACATAAGACATTAAAAGGTATCCATGATATTCACAAGTTGCAAAACTGTATATAAAATATAAATAGGTATACATATTTATGTATTATCTCTACATACAGAATTAGAAGTCCAGAAAGCTATATTTGAACTATCAACTGTAGTTAATTTCAGTATGGTAACTAAATATCGTCAATATTTCAGGACGCAGACTTTCATTTAGTCTTGTTTTTATTAGAATGACTCATCCAGGATTAACTCTTTACACTTTTCTGTTCCTCTTTTTTTTTTTTTTTTAAAGAATGAGCCTAGGGGCACCTAGGCAGTAGCTCAGTCAGTAAACATCAGACTTCGGCTTAGGTCACGATCTCATGGTTCATGAGCCCCGAGCCCCACATCAGGCTGTCTGCTGTCAGCAGAGCCTGCTTCAGATCCTCTGTCCCCCTCTCTCTCTGCTCCTCCCCCCCACTCTCTCTCAAAAATAAACATTTTAAAAAAATAAATGAACCTATATAACTTTAATAGAAACTCAAAGTAACTCAAACCAGTGTTTTTAAGTCATATATAAATTCTAAAATTTAGTGTATTCAATAACCTTTTAAAACAACATTAAAAACATGAGAAATCAAACTGTACTAAAAATACTAAAGGGGTGCCTGGGTGGCTCAGTCATCAGTCAGTTAAGCGTCTGACTCTTGATCTCAGCTCAGGCTCAGGTCACGATCTCATTGTTCATGAGTTCCAGTCCCACATCGAGCTCTCAACTGATGGCTTGGAGCCTGCTTGGGATTCTGTCTCTCCCTCTCTCTGCCCTTCCCCAACTCATGTTTTTTCTCTCTCAAAATAAATAACCTTTAAAAAAAATTTTTTTTAAATAAAAATAATAAAATTTAGTATATTCAATAACCTTTTAAAACAACATTAAAAACATGATGGATAAATCAAACTGTATTAAAAATACTAAAGGGGCACCTGGCTGGCTCAGTGGATGGAACATGGAATTCTTGATGTCAGGGTTGTGAGTTCAAGCCCCACGGTGGTGTAAAAGTTACTGAAAAACAAAATCTTTAAAAAGAAAAATAAATAAATAAAATAAATGAAAATAAAATTACTAAATTGCACACTACTATAAACTATGAGGCTGGTCTCTATGCAATATAGAAAGAAAGACTACAGGACTAGAGAGGCATTCAGAGGTCTTTGGTAAAAAGGACAAAGATAGCAGGTATTGAACCCTACTGATGAGTTCCCTGCAGTTGTATCTTCCACACACTGGCCTCCTTCCAAACAGCTTTTATAGTAAAAACATAAATGCCCTTTCACCGACAGCGAAACTGCATAGCCTTTTAAGAAAAAAAGAGTCTGCAGATGAGGAAATAGCAAGGAATTCTACAAATGTGATGCTATTTTCTCAGCTCCTGTCAGAATTCTAGGAGATGCAGTAGCAGCAGCACCTTTCATAGAAATGTTTAATTTATGTGCTCAAAAGAGGTGGTTTTTTTTTGTTTTTTTTTTTCAGTTGTTAGGAGGTTTGTGGGCTTTTAAGACAGGCACATAAAAACAAGACAGAAGGAAAGACAAACTGAAAATAACACAGAATTCAAGAAGCAAAACACAGGGGAACTTTAATATTATGGCAAGAAGGAACATCAGTCAAGAGTGTTACATCAAATCACCCAGCACAAACAGACTTGCAGATAGCAATTTCATACACGTATCAAATATCTTACAATTTTATGTCAACTGTACCTCAATAAAGCTGAAATAATAAATATAAATGTGCACTTGGTATTTTGAAAATTATGGATCACAGCAGTTTGTCAATTTTTAATCCATGCCCCTTACAATGCTTTCTCATTCTATTTTCTATGTATTCCAAGATTTTGCCCAGTTTTACCTCCAACAGTCTATAAACAATACATGTAATATCTTTTTCCAAGATGCACACTCTTTCCTGGAGATTTTAATACTACTACAATACAATACAAACACAGACTAAAAAGGACTCTGGCCTAGTCAATATATATCCAAAAGGATATAACCAGGCTTGGCTTTTAAGTCTGTACTTGTATTCATAATTTTTTAAAAAAAAAACTATTCATGGTAAAGATTAAGGGTACAGAAAATTTCTAAGACTTCTATTTTTACTAAAGTACATAATGTTAAGAAGTTTTCCTAAACATCTTTCTAGAAAACATCTTTCTATTCATTATATACTTTTATCATATTTTAAATTATTTTCCATTTTCTATACTTCCTCCACAAAAGTTTTTAGCCTCGAGTATTACTTCTTTTTTACAAATGTCCTAGGGACGCCTGGGTGGCTCAGTCAGTTAAGTGTCCAACTCTAGGTTTCTGCTCAGGTCATGATCTCGCAATTCATGAATTCAAGCCCCAAATCAGGCTCCACACTGATAGTACAGAGCCTGCCTGGGATTCTCTCTCTCCCTCTCTCTCAAAAAAATAAATTAATTAACTTAAGATTTTTTTTTCTACCTTCCATCTTATTCCCTAAAGTTAAATGACTTCAGGCAAATGTCAAAAATAAAAACCTATGTACATTCAAAATAACATTAATCACTAAGGGAAATCTTCTGCCCACAAATCACATGCTAAAGACCTATACAAGACAGTCTGTGCTCACCTCTAACACCCATACTTCACTTCACGTACCCTGACCACTTTGCTCCCAAGATATCCAAAGGTACCTCTAGTATAGAATCTCTTAAGGTTGCCTCCCTGTCCTTTCCACCTACAATCACAACTAACTTGTCCTTTTAGGACATTTTTCCCTTTTAATGCTTCCCTGGTTGTGGTGAGTAACAAGGGAAAAGTCAAAAGAGAAAACAGGACCAACAAGATTGTAGTATTTCCAAAGCTCTACTGTTGCAAAAACAGCTAAATTCTTCAGGGATGTCATTAAATATTTAGATGATACAATGTTCATTTTGGGGTGTGTGTGTGTGTGTGTGTGTGTGTGTGTGTTTTGTTTGTTTGTTTTTTTTTTTAAAGCATGAGCTTAACTTTGAGCACAGTTCTAAAGTCAGTGCAATGGTTCTCATGATCTCTGGCTTACTACAAATCTTTGTATTCAAGTCAAACGAAACACTGTAGATCTAATTCCCAATCATTTCATCACCATCACTGCTACCCTTAAAATTAAAAACATCCAAGACTGTTAACAAAATACTTGAGTAACAATGGGGGGGGCCTAAGTGGCTCAGTGGGTTAAGTGTCCAAGTCTTGATTTCGGTTCAGGTCATGATCTCATGGATTCATGGGTTCAAGCCCCACATCCAGCTCCTTTCACTGACAGTACAGAGTCTGCTTGGAGTTCTTTCTCTCTCTCTCTCTCCCCTTCTGCACATGCACTCTCTCTCTCAAAATAAATAAACTTTAAAAAAATGTTTTTAAATACTCAAGTAAAGCTTTTTAATAACTAGTGTATTTATATAGGGCAAATAGAAAATCGGTAGGGAGACAGTCCAGTACAGTGAATGAGCATTCAAGTTCTACAGAATCTCAACTCCATCATCCCTCTCCGCTGTCCCTAGTTATTGGAACTAGTCTGTATGTTCTACATTTAATCAGCCTTTTGATATAATTTTACTATTATACAGTAACTATGAATATTATCTTGCTTTTTCAGGTTGTTCGTAACAACCTTATATCAATCCATGTAGCTCTCACCTCCATGCATACCCTCACATCAAACATGTACATATACATATAATTAATTTTATTTATTTGTTGCTATACTATTGGTCAGAAATACAACCTCATTTCAATAGTGCTCCCTAAAACAGGACAGCCCTACAATGCAGGTACCAAGAACACAATGAAAAAAGAAGCAGATAGTGCTCGGTTTCGTAAGTAATTTTATTCTTTCCTTGCTGAAACTGTTCCTAGAACATTTGACCCTAATGCCTATGAAATGTTTCTTTTTTTTGAAATAAGTTTCTTAAGACTTACTTCTCCTAGTCGTTTTGATCTTACAAATATATGCAACATTTCTTAATTTAGGTCAAAGTTACTTCCGTTTGTCAAAACACTAATTTTCTGATCTCATTATTCTGAAATATTAAAGATTGACTTTTGTCTATTCCCCCTACATTTACTTCTACCTAGTCCTTCTTACAAATGGAAATCTTCTGAATGCAGAGGTTTAGTTTAATTCCTCACTTTACAGATGATAAAATGAACCAAAGAGCAGGGTGCTTTTTAGATTTTGCCTGCTAGTAAAAAAAAAGTTTTAGTGTCACCACTCTCATTCTAATTTTAACTTAGATTGAGGCTTTACATTTGTCAGAATCAAATAAAAATACCAAACCACTAATATTCTGATCCCTTCAAGAACTCACTCAGTACTCTACTTATAAACTAGCTTTCCATCTTTTAAACATAGCTACCTACGGCATGAAATGTTTATTATAAATGAGCAAATATAACTAACTAGAATTTAAATTAAAAATTGAAAAAATAAAAATAAATAAAAATAAATGAGCAAATATATTAACCTATTATAGGAAAATCTAAACAGCAGATGCAAACTTTTCCTACTTGTCACAATCTCCCAACGATTAGACTATTTTATCCAAAGAGATCATAATGCAAAAAATACTCTTAAGATTCTAGCGACCTGAAATAAATTAATATATTAGGGTTGTGGTCTGCTTACCTATAATTACAATTTGCCATCCTTCTTTTAATAAAACGAAAAAGTCTTGAGGTATTCATCAAGTAGAAGAAAGTCTAACAGTCTTCTGTGAAGAAGCAATTTCCCCACCACCAAAAAAATTATTTCTAGAGTTTTATCTTTTAAAGGAAACTATCAGCACAGTCACAATTATGAAGATAGACTGTTAAGTGAAAACACTCAATAAATAAAATGTGCCTTTATTTATTCACTAACTTTTTCACATTTCCAACTAAAACAGAAATACAAGCTTAAGACTCATCAATCCCCTATCACATAAAATTTACAAAACAAATACACACGGTTTACAACAATGCACAAGATTGAATAAACAACAGAATCCAAATTTGGGGAAATAAAAAAGAATGGGTGGTAATGTAACAAAACATTAACATATAACTGAGGGGTGAGATATGTGATTTATTTTCTTCTTTATACGTTTCTATAATTTTCCAAATTTTCCCACAGTGAACATTTATTACTTTCGTAATCAGAAAAAAAAATCATTTAAAAAATAAACCATACATCACATAAAGGTTCATTTAGAAGGGGTCTTCATATTATACAAGTATTATTGACATGATTCACCATTAAAGATAATGCCTCCACTGTCTCACTTTCCAACACTAAAATGCTGTTTTACGTCTAACTTTTCTGCTGCATCTCCCAACGTTTTATTTCTACATACATGCACGCTTTTCGTTTTTTTCATACAACGTAGTAAAAGTCTCACCATTCCTAAACTGTCCATTTTTTAAAACCTACCTCTAAATTTCGTTATAACAAAATGGGGGGGGGGGTAGAAGTGGGGGGAAACGACAATTTTACCCACTAATCACAACTTCGTGAGGCCACCATCACTTTAGCTACGGAAAAGTCAAGGCCGGGTAAACTACACGTCCCACCATGCATTGCTGCCTTGTTCAGAGTAGGTCTCTACGGAAACAGAAAAAAAAAAAAAATTCTACAAGTCCCACCTGTTACTTCGTTTCTAAACACCTCCTGCACTTTCAGCTTCAACAGCAAACAAAAACAAGAGCCTCGTGACCTCACGTTGGACCCGGGAGCCCAGACGAGCAGGGGACCCGGGGTCAGGCGGCATGTCTGCTATAGCGGGTAAATTCTACCAAGATCCAGCGCTCCTCTCTTCTTTCCGGGGCTGGGTGCACGCACAAGCCTTCTCCTATCTGCATCCAATGGGGGCTCTTCAGCCGCACAAGGGAGAAGAACCGGTTACTGTGCAAGCACAACAGACTTCCCCATGCCGGGGCGGGGGCTACCTCAGTGTGGAGGTGAGAGCGACGTGACCCCGAGAGGCAGCTTCAAAACACCAAGGGGACTCGTCGCAGACGCAGGGAGAAGCCACAGCCCCGCGGCGACCCTCTTCCGCTGGGCGCCTCCATTCCCACAGGGATCACAACCCCGACACTAACCGCCGCCCTCTCCGCGCGGTTTTGTGCCCCCTTCAGCCGGGTCGCTGGGCCAATGACCTCCCTTCCCCTGCGACCGGCAGGCGGCGAGGGAACAAAATTCTCCCGGGCTTCCCCTTCGCTCCCTCCCCCTTACCGTCTTGGCGGCCTCCGCCCAGGTCCTGCCCTTCTTCCTACGGCCCTTTTCCCTCATGTCGGGTCTTGAACTGACTGGGAGGCTCCCGTGTCCGGGCTCCGGCCGCCCTCCCTGCCTGCTCTGCCCTGCGATGCTTTTCCCGCGGTGCCGGGAAAAGTGGGAGAAAGGGGAAGTCAGGTCCGAGGAGCACCCAAGCAGAGGAAGCGGCGGGGGTGGTGCGCGGAGGGGGGGGGCGGGGGTCTATGGGGCGGCCGGTCCTCCTGCTGCCGTTGCCACTGCTACCGCCGCTGCCATATTGGGTCCTTACTGTACAGGCAGCCGCTGCGGTCACGTGACCGCTCCCGCGCGGCCGTCACTACTGTACGCAGCCGGACGCGCGAACGTGCGCGCGCGCCCCCGCCTCCCGCGCGGGGCTGCAGGACTAACGAGCCGACGGTCCGCTGCGTCTCGTCACTCCCCCGCCCTTCCGCTCTCTGCCTACCCTTTGGAGCATGCGCGGGAGGGAGGTCCGACGCTAAAGTGCGTCGAGCGTCCAGTGCTCACGCCTACAGCGAAAATCTGCCTGCGGAAGCGGAACTTGATCCGTCCCGGAAGGCTTATTGAACGGATTCTGACCGCGTGCCGGGCGCCTAGGTGGCTGTAGAGGCTTGGGAGAGCCGTGCTTTTTCCCCAAGCGGCGACTTTCCTAGCGATTGCTTTCAATAAGCCTCGTGCTTGTGTTTTTTCATTAGTGCATGTACAGGTTTACAAAGGTTATCTTTGTGACGATTTGCAACAATTTTTGTCTGCTCATTTAACCCGTTTGGATAGATGAGGCAAGTTGAGTTCGACCTGCCAAGCTCACCATTTCTAGGCTGTGGGGAAACCAAGAATCAAGGCGCCAGCTCAAGAGCCGGTTTTCCACCTCCAGGAATTCCTTTAAAACTTAAGACGATCCCCTCAGCCCTTTCTTAAAGGCCACCAGTAACTGCGTTCACACTTTTTCAAGTGAATAGTCTCATCAAAGACCCAAATGGTGTCTTTTCTTTCTTGGAGACCTTAGTCACTTGCACAGTGCCTATAAATATCAGGCACCCAGTAAATATTTGCTGAATGAGTCAGCTGTCTGTAGTCAAAAATTATTATCTGTAGGGTCCAAACAGCCTCCTGGAAAATCCAGAATGTGGCATCTTCCATCGCATGTTTTTATACTTTGCAAGGTAAAAAGAATATGCAGTAACGCCTACTGTTCTCCCAAATCCATCTGCTTTCAGAAGTTGTATCTAGTTTGGTAAACTTAGCCCTATACTATATTCTAAAATAGGACTGAGAGTTGGGCTGCCGCTTGGGAGGAAAGACAGGTGAGAGCAATACTTTACTTAGAGTCCATGGTTAGGTTTCAAAACCCCATGGACCCCCTAAAATTGTGAACAGCATTTTAATGTAATTGTGCATGTTTGAGAAAAGAACTCATGACTTTCTCAATTTTTCAAAAGGGGCTGTTATACCAAAAAAAAAAAAAAAAAGGTTTGGGGTTTTTTTTCAGTGTTTATTTTTGAAAGACAGTGTGAGTGGGGAGGGGGCAGAGAGAGAGAGGAAGACACAGAATCTGAAAAAGGGTCCAGGCTCTGAGCTGTCAGCACAGAGCCTGATGCAGGGCCCAAACCAACGAACCGGTAAGATCATGACCTGAACCAAAGTCAAACGCTTAACCGACTGAGAAACCCAAATGCCACCCCAAAAAAAGTCTTAATAGGGAGTTTGAGAGGCCATCTAGATACTTACTTATATTTCAACTTCAGACATTGATCAAACAGCTCCATAACAGCATAATTGATTTGGGCATATTTTCACAAATCCTTTTAGTAACTCACAGCACTCTCCATAGTACTCAAGGTATGTACCATCTTCCTCTAAAGTCTAGGTCTAGGGGCACCTGGCTGGCTCAGTCAATAGAGTGTGTGACTCTTGATCTCCGGGTTGTGTGTTCCAGCCCCATGTTGAATGTAGAGATTACTTAGTCTTAAAAAAAAAAAAAAAAAAAAAAAAAAGGCCTAGGTTTGTAGTCCATTCAAGAAGTCTCCATCCCTAGATATTAAGCAATGCAACGGCTCATTGAAGGAACACTGAAACACCAGCTCTGAAACAATATCTTGTGAGGATTAGGCACCATCCTGAAGACCACATTCATACACTCTAAATCAGTTAGCAATATATGGTGCTTTGTCCCCAGTAGGTAGAATATATGGGTCTGGAAATGAAGGGGTGAAGGTAGGAATGACCCTGCTTGGTGCATCCTATCAAC
The DNA here is from genome assembly GCF_016509475.1 of Prionailurus bengalensis. Lineage (NCBI taxonomy): Eukaryota > Metazoa > Chordata > Mammalia > Carnivora > Felidae > Prionailurus > Prionailurus bengalensis. The sequence goes on along the minus strand of NC_057354.1, from coordinate 120,072,694 downwards.
TCAATCAGAAATCATGGTTTCCAAAGGGGACTGCTTCCACCAATAGATACAGCAGGAGTCCCATTGAACTTCAAGCTATAATTGCTGCCTGAGCATTTCAGATGCCTTGTAACAAGGGACCATCAGACATGACAAGAAGGCACCATCTTTTTTTTTAATTTTATTTTATTTTTAAGTAATCTCTGCACCCAACATGCTGCTAGAACATATAACGCCAAGATCAAGAGACCCGTGCTCCACCAACTGAGCCAGCCAGGCACTCCAGACAAGTCACCGTGTTGGCAGGGGTGATTGATCCCAATCATCGAGAGGAAGTTGGAATTCTGTTACACAATGGAAGATGGAAGGACGATGTTCGGCACCCAGGTAATTCACTTGAGTATCCCTTGGTGCTTTCTTACCCAATTTTGTAAATGGAAAAGTACATCAGCCATGGCTTATAAAGGGCATTGGTATCGGGGGCTAATGACCCTTCAGGCATAAGGCTCTGGGTCATATCACCAGGTAAACCACCTGGACCAGCAGAGGCACCAACTGAGGATGAGAAGAATCTATGTTCAGATAGAAGCAGGAGACAAGTACAGTTAAACAGATACATACAAGCAGACAATTCGCAAAAGAGGAAATTCAGTTATGCAATATATGTATAAAAACAATATGCAGGGGCACCTGGGTGGCTCAGTCGGTTGAGTGTCTTTGGCTCAGGTCATGATCACTCAGTTCGTGAGTTCAGGCCCCACATCTGGCTCTGTGCTGACAGTTCAGAGCCTGGAGCCTACTTCAGATTCTGTGTCTCCCTCTCTCTGCCCCTACTCCACTCATGCTGTGTCTCTCAAAAATGAATTTTAAAAAAAGTTAAAAATTAAAAAAAAAACAATATGTACTTCATGAGTATCAGTGAAATCCAAATTATGATTACAATAAAAAAGTTCATTTAAGAATCCTGATTTTTTGGGGCGCCTGGGTGGCTCAGTCGGTTGAGCGTCCAACTTCGGCTCAGGTCATGATCTCGCGGTCCGTGGGTTCAAGCCCCGCGTCGGGCTCTGTGCTGACAGCTCAGAGCCTGGAGCCTGTTTCGGATTCTGTGTCTCCCTTTCTCTCTGACCCTCCCCCGTTCATGCTCTGTCTCTCTCTGTCTCAAAAATAAATAAATGTTAAAAAAAAAAAAAAAAACTTTAAAAGAATCCTGATTTTTTAAATGTTTATTTATTCTTGAGAGAGAGAGAGAGAATGGGGGTGGGGGACAGACACAAAATCTGAAGCAGGCTCCAGGCTCTGAGCTGTCAGCACAGAGCCTCCTGATGTGGGGCTCAAACTCACAAACTGTGAGATCATGACCTGAGCTGAAGTCAGACACCAAACCGACTGAACCACCCAGGCGCCCCAGGAATCCTGATTAAACATACTTATATAAAAATTAACAGGCTTAATGGGTTACAGAGTTTCAATTTGGGATAATGAATAAATTCTAGAGATGGTTGGTGGTGATGGTTGTATAACAATATTAATGTACTTAATGTCACTGAATTGTACTCTTAAAATGATTAAAATGAAAAAAACGATTAAAATGATAAATTTCAGGGGCTCCTGGGTGGCTCAGTCAGTTAAGTGTCCGGCTTTGGCTCAGGTCATGATATCGCAGTTCATGGGTTTGAGCCCTGCATCGGGCTCTATGCTGACAGCTTGGAGCCTGGAGCCTGCTTCGGATTCTGTGTCTCCCTCTCTCTCTGCCCCTCCCCCACTCACGCTCTATGTGTGTGTGTGTGTCTCTCTCTGTCAAAAATAAATAAACTTAAAAAAATGTTTAATGATAAATTTCATGTATATTTTACCACAATTAAACAATTATTTAAAAAAATTAACCAGTGTTGGGGCACCTAGCTGGCTCAGTTAGTAGAGAATTCAACTCTTAATTTTAGGATTGTAAATTCAAGCCCTGCGTTGGATATGGAGATTACTTAAAAATAAAATCCTTTAAAAAAATTAACCAGTGTTTTATATACCAGTAAAAAACTGATAAGAAAGTTTTAAAAGTTCTATTCTCATTAGCTACACAAAAGTGTATACATATATGTGTGTGTACATAGACACATATATTGATACGCTCAAGCCTAAAATTAGAACTAAAGTCCAGGGAAAATGTCTGCACTGTTCATAATCTATATAATGTAAACAGCTAATTTCTGAGAAAACTAAGACTGTAAACAAATAAATATGCAAACCACGTTCTTAAAAAGTCTTACTATTCTAAGTGTTTTTATTTTTTATTTTTTTATTTTTTCAATATATGAAATTTATTGTCAAATTGGTTTCTAAGTGCTTTTAATCCCAGGTCTCCCTCTCTCTCTGGCCCTTCCTCATTCATGTGCTCTCTCTCTCTCTCTCTCTCTCTCTCTCTCTCTCTCAATCTCTCAAAAATAAGCATTAAAAAAATAAATTGGATATCTTCTTTGTAAAAAAAAAAAACAGGGTTTTTTTTTGGTGGGGGGAAAAGGGGGAAGAGCAGAAGGAGAGAGAGAGAGAAGCCGGCTCCACATTGAGCATGGAGTTGGACATGGGGCTCGACTCCATGACCCTGGGATCATGACCTAAGAGGAAATCAAGAGTCCACGCTCAACTGACTGAGCCACCCAGATGCCCCAATACAGTTTTTTTTTTTTAAAGAATAATATGAGGGAGATTTACCCCACCAGGTATTAAAACTTTTAGAATGAATAAAAAGAATAACCAAAACTTTGGAAACTGATTCCAAAACTGACATATTAGTTAATTTAGAAACAGCCCTTAGAATAAACAGAACTTAGTATATGATAAAAGTGACATCATCAGTGAGGAAGTGACTGGGATCGAGCCCCACATCAGGCTCTGTGCTGAGCATGGGACCTGCTTAAGATTCTCTATCTCTAAGGGCACCTGGGTGGCTCAGTTGGCTGAGTGTCTGGCTCTTGATTTCACTTCAGGTCATGATCTCATGGTTTGTGGGCTCAAGCCCCACTGATGGCAGAGTCTGCTTGGGATTCTCTCTCTCTCTCTCTCTCTCTCTCTCTGCCCATCCCCTAATTGCACTCACTCTCTCTCAAAAAAAATATTCTCTCTCTCTCCTTCTACCTCTCTCCCTTGCTCATGCTCTTTCTCTCTCTCTAAAAAAAGAAAGAAAAAAGAAATAGTAGATATAGATAATAGACACATAGATAAAATAGGTAGGTACATTTCCTTGTTGATCATGCTAGAGTCTAAATGTGCAGTATCTGCCAAGACACCCATGTTGGAACACAGCTTCTATCATGATGGTCATGGGCCACATGCCAGGCTTTTCAGGTAGCGATGATATCTTCAACATCTTTTATGAGGCAGGCATTGGCAAAAATATCACTAAAGCAGTTTTGTAAAGAATTATTTTTCATGAAGTTGTTATTGGAAATCTTTTTTTCTAAGTTTATTTATTTATTTTGAGAGAGAGAGAGGATGCATATGAGCAAGGCAGAGAGAGAGGGCTGACAGCATGGAGTCTGACTTGAGGCTTGAACTAATGAACCCGTGATCATGACCTGAGGCGAAACCAAGAGTCAGATGCTTAACCAAGTGAGCCACCCAGGTGCCCTGGACATCTTATTATTAAGAAAGATGGCACTAGTTGTTTGTTGTTGTTGTTGTTGTTAATATTTTTTAATGTTTATTTATTTTTGAGAGAGACAGAGTGTGAGCGGGGGAGGGGCAGAGAGAGAGAGGGAGACAGAATCCAGAGCAGGCTCCAGGCTCTGAGCTGTCAGCACAGAGCCCAACACAGGACTCATACCTATGAGCCACAAGATCATGACCTGAGCCAAAGTCAGAATCTTAACCAACTGAGCCACCCAGGCATCCTGATGCCACTAGTTTCTGTACATCTGTAGGAAATCATTATTGGCCAAGAAATTAGAGTTTTTGGCATTCAGTAGGATGGGATGAGGGAGGAGTCTTTCTGTTTTCACCTCCTTGCTCACAGGATTGTCCATTAAAGCAAAAAGTCAAGGGGCACCTGGGTAGCTCAGTCAGTTAAGAGGCCGACTTCGGCTCAGGTCATGATCTCACGGTCCGTGAGTTCAAGCCCCGCGTTGGGCTCTGTGCTGACAGCTCAGAGCCTGGAGCCTGTTTCAGATTCTGTGTCTCCCTCTCTCTGACCCTCCTGTTCATGCTCTATCTCTCCCTGTCTCAAAAATAAATAAAACGTTTAAATAAATAAATAAATAAATAAATAAATAAATAAAGCAAAAAGTCAAGACTGGCAATTCCCATGACCAGTTGCTCAGATTTTCACAATTGTACCTATGGATCCTACTATCCCAACCTCTTTACTCACAGGACTTGGATATCTGATTGTCACTTCAAGGTAGACAATGATGCTATTATATATTGGGCAGAATCCTAGACACTGAACACAGTATAGTTTACATAATCTTTAACTTCCTCATCAGGTAGCAGGTTCATTGTAGAGCTAAGTCTGTCTGATGCCAGGATCACTTTCTATCCAGTTATTCCAGCACCATTTATTGAAGAAATTATCCTTTCCCCAGCATATATTCTGAGCTCCTTTGTCATAAATTAGTTGACCATATACATGTGGGTATTTTTCTGGGCTCTCTATGAGGTTCCATTGATCTATGTTTCTCATGCCAATGCCATACTGTTTTGATTACTATGGCTTTGTAATATAGCTTGAAATCAGGAAGTGTGATGCCTCCAGTTTTATTCTTCTTTGTCAAGATTGCTTTGGCCATTTAGGGCCTTTTGTGGTTTCATACAAATTTTAGAATTGTTTTTCATATTTCTGTGAAAAACGCCATTGGAATTTTTATAGAGATTGTATTCAGTCTGTAGAAGCTTTGGGTAGTCTGGAGGTCTTAACAATATTAATCTTTCCAATCCATGCGCACAGAATATCTTCATTTATTTGTGTCTTCTTCAATTTCATTCATCAATGTCTTGTAATTTTCAGCGTTCAGATCTTTCACCTCCTTGGTTAGATTTATTCCTAAGTATTTGATTCTTTTTGATGCTATTATAAATCGTATTGTTTTCTTAATTTCTCTTTCTGATAGATCATTATTAGTGTATAGAAATACAACTGATTTTTGCATATTGATTTTCTATCCTATCCTACAACTTTACTGACTTGTTTATTAGTTCTAACAGTTTTGGGGTGGGATCTTTAGGGTTTTCCACATATAATATCATACCATCTGCAAGTAGAGACAGTTTTACCTCTTCCTTTCCAGTTTGGTTACCTGTTATTTCTTTTTCTTCCTAATTGCTCTGACTAGAACTTCCAGTACTATGTTGAATAAAAGCAGGAAGCATGGGCATCCTTGGGGTACCTGGCTGGCTCAGATGGTAAAGCATGTAATTCTTAATCTCAGGGTCTTGAGTTTGAGCCCCATGTTGGGTGTAAAGATTACTTTTAAAAAGTAAATTAAATTGGGGTACCCGGGTGGCTCAGTTGTTAAGCATCTGACTTCGGTTTGGGTGATGATCTCACAGTTGGTGAGCACAAGCCCCACTTTGGGTAAGCTCCAGCCCTGCTTCAGGTAAAAACACCAGCCCCAGATGAGTGCCGATTCTCTCTCTTTCTCTCTCTCTATCCCTCCCTCTCTTGCCCTCTCTGCCCCTTCTGGGTTTCTTTCTCTCTCTCCCTCTCTTTCTCTGCCCCTCACTTGAGCCCTTTCTCTCTCTAAAAAAAAAAAAATTAATTAATTTAATTAAATTAAAATTGTTATAATGTTACTCATTTTTAAGGGAGAGAGAGACAGAGCACAAGGTGGGAAGCGGCAGAGAGAGAGGGAGACAGAGAATCTGAGGCAGGCTCCAGGCTCTGAGCTGTCAGGACATGGGGCTCGAATGGTTCATCCACAAGATCATGACCTGAGCTGAAGTTGGATGCTTAACCAATTGAGAGACCCAGGCACCCTAAGTTTTTTTTTTTTTTTTTTTAAATACTGGGCAGCCTTGACTTGTTCCTGATCTTAGAGGAAAATATTTCGGCTTGTCACCATTGACTATGATGTTAGCTGTGGGCTTGTCAAATACAGTCTTTATTATGTTGAGGTATGTTCTCTGTACACAGTTTGTTGACAATTTTATCATGAAAAAATGTTGAATTTTGTCAATGCTTTTTCTGCATCTATTGAGATGATCTTATGATTTTTATTTTTCATTTTAATATGGCATATCACATTGATTTGCAGATATTGAACACCCCTGGAATAAATCTCAATTAACCATGGTGTATGACCCTTTTAATGTACTGTGGAATTTGGTTTGTTAATTTTTAGAAAAAAAAATTTAATGTTTAGGAACCATGAGATCATGACCTGAGCTGAAGTCGGACACTCAACCAACTGAGCCACATAGGCACCCCTGTTTGATCATTTTTTGAGTCCTCTCTCTCTCTCTCTCTCCCTCTGTTTTTCTCTCTCTCTCTGTCTCTCTCTGTCCCTGTCTCTCTGCCTCTCTCTCTCTTAATCAGTCTGGCTAGAGGGTTATCAATTTTGTTGATCTTTTCAAAGAAGCAGTTCCTGGTTTCATTGATCTGTTCTATGGTTAGCTCATTTTTTGTTGAGGATTTTTGCATCCAGGGACATTGGCTATCATTTTCTTTTCTTGTAGTGTCTTTGTCTGCTTTAGTATCAGGGTCATATTGGCCTCATAAAATAAGTTTGGAAGTGTTTCCTCCCTTTCCATTTGAAAGCTTGAGAAGATTAATAATAATTCTTTCTTAAATATTTGGTAGACTTCACCAGTGAAACCACCTAGTCCTGGACTTTTCTTTGTTGGGTGTTTTTTTTAATGGTTCAATCTCCTTGATAGTAATCAGTCTATTCAGATTTTTATTTCCTCATGATTCAGTCTTGGAAGTTTGTATGTTTTTATAAATTTATCCATTTCTTCTAGTTTTTCCAACTTGTTGGCATACACTTACTTGTCCATAATAATCTCCTGTGAACCTTTGAATTTCTCTGGTATTGAATTTCTTTGGTAATGCCTCCTCTTTCATTTGTAATTTAATTTATTTGAGTCCTGTCTCTTTTTCTTGGTTAGTCTACTAAGGTTTTGTCTAATTTGTTTATCCTCTTTTTTTCTGTCCCACCCCCTATTTTATCTTAAAAACCATCTCTTGGTTTCATTAATCTTTTCTATTGTCTTTTTGGTCTTTGTTTCATTTATTCCTTCTCTGATCTTTGTTATTTCCTTCTTTCTACTAGCTTTGGGCTTCATTTGTTCTTTTTTTCCTAGTTAATTGGGGTAGAAAGTTAGGTTCTCTGTTTGAGAGCTTTCCTTTGTTCTTAATACAGGAGTTTATTGCTATAAACTTCCCTCTTGGGGTGCCCAGGTGGCTCAGTTGGTTAATCCTTACCGTTGGCTCAAGTCATGATCTCACAGTTCCTGAGTTTGAGCTCCCCATCGGGGTCTCCGCGGTCAGTGCAGAGCCTGCTTATATCTTCTGTCCCCCTCTCTCTGTACCTCCCCCCCCAAAAATAAACATTAAAATTTTTTAATAAAAAAATAAACTTCCCTCCTAGAACTGTTCTTGCTGCATTCTATAAATCTTGATATATCATATTTCCATTTTCATTTGTTTCACAGATTTTTTTGTTTTTTTCTCTTTTAATTTCTTTAACCCATTGATTGTTCAGGAGCATGCTGTTTAATTTCTGCATACTTGTGAAGTTTATAATTTTCTTCTTGTAATTGATGTCTAGTTTCATACCATTGTGGTCAGAAAAGATGGTAAGATTTCAAGCTTCTTAAATTTATTAAGACTCATTTTGTGACCTAACATATGATCTATCCTGGAGAATGTTCCATGTGCTCTTGAGAAGAATGTGTGCTCTGCTGCTGTTGGATGAAATGTTCTGTAAATGTCTGTTAAGTCCATCTGGTCTACCAGGTCATTTAAGTCCAATGTTTCTTAATTGATTTTCTGCCTGGATGATCTATCCATTGTTGAAAGTGGGATATTGAAATTCCTACTATTGTATTGCTGTCTATTTCTCCATTCAGATCTGTTAGTATTTGCTTTATATATTTAGGTCCTTCTATGTTGAGTACGCAAATATTTACAAACGTTACAGCCTCTTGATGAATTGATCACTTTACCATTATATAATGACCCTCTTTGTCTCTTGTTACCGACTTTGGTTTAAAGTCTATTTTGGATAATATAAGTATAGCTTACCTCTGCTTTCTTTTGGTTTCCATTTGCACACAATGTCTCTTTCCATCCCTTCACTTTCCATCTGTTTGTGCCCTAAAGCCAAAATGAGTCTTTCCTAGGCAGCATATAATGGGTTTTGCTTTTTTATCCATTTCGCCACTCTACTATCTTTTGACTGGAGAAGGAAAAAATCTTTTTAAAGTTACTTCTATCCATATGTTAAAAAGATACTCAGGTACTCATTGTATTTCTGCTTTGTGTTTCAGTTTGGTAAATTAGGTAAATAATGCACATACATTATTTATATCATTATATCACAATGCATTACAATTAACTTAAGTACCCCAGTTTGGTAGAATTTAACCAATTCTGTCTAATGGCAGTCCAAAGAGGATTTCCTTTTTAAGAGACTTCTTCCTGTAACTTCGCAGATAGTAGAACCAACATTAGTTTCAGGGGGGAAAAGATTGAGCAATTGTAATAAAAATGCAGTATTAAATAAACAGCATAGTATGAATGTGCCAAAGAATGCACGTGCTGTTAGCTCTGCTCTCGTTAGCTCTGCCTTTGCTACAGACTTCAGCCTTAACCAGTTTGCCATCTCAAGCATGCTTGCCTTAAGTTAGGTCATGAGCAGCAGGGAGGCTGTAGGTGGAGCCCATTGGAAGTCCTCACGTCTGACCCTACATCAGTCAGTGGCTGCACAGGGGAAGAGGTGCTGGGCTCACACTCCCTGGTCTGGAATTCCCCACGTGAGGACATTCTACCTATCAGGAGCTGGGCAAGCCTCTTGAACTCTTTAAGTCTCAGTTCCCTCTACAGGGATTATTGTGAGGTTTGAATGAGGAGATACTGTGTAAAGAACCTACAATAGTACCTGGTACATTAGATGCTATCCATAAATGCTAACTATTGTATCTTCTATATTGTACCACAAGTATATATACTTCTGTATATATATACTCTGTATATATACTTTATATACTTCTGTGTATATACTATATGTATATAGTATACGTATATAGTAGTATATAGTATATACATATACATATATAGTAGCGTATAGTATATATACTATATTATATGGACAGAAAAGAGGGCTATGAGAAGTAAGGGAGATGATTCATTCTCAAAACTACCAAATAAAGTCTGTGCTGTCTAGTTAACAGCAGGTTTACAACTTATTGGAAATATATATGAACGACCCCCACCCCCCCCACCCCCCCATCCCCGCCCCACAAAATGGAGTCCCAAACCTTTAGACACTTCACTTCCTGGTTCTTCTTCCCCTGTCCGATTCAAGGACTTATTTTCATGGGCTTATTTTCAAGGGCTTTGCAATGAGCATGCGCCAAAGAACAAAGGGAGGAGGGACTGAAAAATCTCTGCCATACCTCAGGGAATTTGCATTTGTTTCAATCAGACTATTTTTGCCTTACATGGGCATAGGTAGTGTCTGGGTAAGGCTGTAACCTCTGTAGCACTCAGGCAATGAGGAACCAGGGGAAGGACTTGCATGCTAGAAGATAAATTGTCTGCTGTTAACTGCCCAGAGTGTGCCTGTCCATCACCCACTCTTGCAAGAACGTTGATTAAAGCCTCTCTTCCCTGTGCTCCGAGTCTCTGCATCCCTCCTTTGATTGGGTCAGTGAGCCTACTTCTCACAAGGGCAAAAGTGACCTTCTCAACTCTTCTTCCCCCCTGCAAAACTTAAAAAATAACTAGCTGTTCCCATTTCTCAATTATGCAGCAAGATTTAGCTTACTTGGTGACAGGGCCAGCAAGAGCCTAGATGAAAGGAATCTACTGAATGTCTGCTAAATGCCTGGCAATATATATGAGGATACAAATGTTTCTTGTCAAGAAACATTTTTTTAGGGACAATTTCTTTTTCTTTTCTTTCTTTCTTTCTTTCTTTCTTTCTTTCTTTCTTTCTTCCTTTCTTTCTTTTTCATCTTCTTCTTCTTCTTCTTCTTCTTCTTCTTCAAGTTTATTTATTCTGAGAGAAAGAGAAAGAGAGACCAGGGGAGGGGGAAAAGAGACAGAAGGAGGGAGAGAGAATCCCAAGCAGGCTCCACACTGTCAGCATGGAGCCTGACGCAGGGCTCAAACTCACTAACCATGAGATCATTACCTTAGCTGAAATCAAGAGCCAGAAGCTTAACCAACTGAGCCCAGGCACCCCTTCCTTTTTTCTTTCAGGGACAATTTCTGCCAATTAGTAATATGATCTTCAAATACTCAATCCAATTCCATTAAACAGGTCAATTTAGTATATTTCAGCCATGAGCCAAATACTGAGGGCCAGAAACGAGTGTAAGACTGCAAAACAGTGAGAACAGGAACTGAGCCTGTCATGTTTATTATATTTGCAGTGCCCACAATAGCACCTTGTGATAGGAAGTTCTCCATACATTTTTGTTGAATCAATAAGTAGATAAATGGGGGCGCCTGGGTGGCTCAGTGGGTTAGGCGTCGGACTTCGGCTCAGGTCATGATCTCACAGTTTGTGAGTTCGAGCTCCGCGTTGGGCTCTGTGCTGACAGCTCGGAGCCTGGAGCCTGCTTCAGATTCTATGTCTTGCTCTCTCTCTGCCCCTCCCCTGCTCATGCTCTGTCTCTCTCTGTCTCAAAAATAAACAAAATAGGGGCGCCTGGGTGGCGCAGTCGGTTGAGCGTCCGACTTCAGCCAGGTCACGATCTCGCGGTCCGTGAGTTCGAGCCCCGCGTCAGGCTCTGGGCTGATGGCTCGGAGCCTGGAGCCTGTTTCCGATTCTGTGTCTCCCTCTCTCTCTGCCCCTCCCCCATTCATGCTCTGTGTCTCTCTGTCCCAAAAATAAATAAAAAACGTTAAAAAATTAATTAATTAATTAATTAATTAATTAATTAATTAAATAAACAAAACACTAAAAATTTTTTTTAAATAAGTAGATGAATGAATAAATAAAGAAGACATAGTCCTTACTCCAAAATAGCTCATCTGAAAATAAGAAAGACCTATGAACAAATCCCATACATTGTTATACATGCAATCATAAACATATATACAAGATCCTAAAATGGCATAGAGGAATAGGAACCCTATGGATATTAGCACAAGGGAGGGTATCCAGCAAGGCTCCAAGAAGGAATGGCAACCAGTGAAGAGTGGACAGGGCAGAGTAAATGAGATGAGAAGCAAGGAGACCAGTTGGGAGGGTTTTGCAGCACTCCAGGACATTATTTCCTAACCTGCAGTCCAGGGGAGGAGTCCATTAGCTTAGACAAAATTATGTTTATTTTCACTAACCTTAAAGTTATGACTTTGGTCACCAACGGAAATCACAGATATTTTCAGGTTACATTACACTTAAGACATCTAGAAATATTTTTACATTTATCACAATTTCACAACTTCAATATTATTAGACCTGGCACCGGATCTTGTTATTTGGTGCATTAATAATGAAGCACATGTATCGCTATAACACAAGTTTGTTTTTCTAATAAGCTAATCACTATATTTCAATAGAAATGTTTTTCTCTGTGATCCCATGGATTTTGTTCACACATTCAAAGAGATTCTGAGGGGTCCCTGGGTGGTTCAGTGGGTTAAGCGTCTGACTTTGGCTCAGGTCATGATCTGACTGTCCATGAGTTTGAGTCCCATGGCCGGCTCTGTGCTAACAGCTCGGTGCCTGCAGCCTGCTTCAGGTGTCTCCCTCTCTCTCTGCCCTTCCCCTACTCGTGCTTTGTGCGTGTCTCTGTGTCTCAAAAATGAATAAAGAAGCATGGGAAAAAATTTAATATAAATAAATAAATAAAAGAGATTCTGAGAAGGGGTCTATAGTCTTCCACAAACTCAAAGAAATCCATAGTAAAAACAAATGAACACAAAAACAGGAATTGGGATTCTGTCACATAATACTGTGTGACTTTATTTTTTATTTTTAGTTTTTTACATTTTTTAAAAGTTTATTTATTTATTTTGAGACAGAGAGAAAGAGAGGGAGCACAAGCAGGGAAGGGGCAGAGAAAGAGAGAATCCTAAGCAGTCTCTGCACTGTCAGGGCAGAGCCTGATGCAGGGCTCAAACTCACAAACCATGAGATCATAACCTGAGTCAAAAAGCAAGAGTCGGAGGCTTAACAGACTGAGCCATGCAGGCGCTCCATAACAGTGTGTGACTTTGGGCAAATTTTCAAAATCTTTTTGGGCCTCAGTTTCCTCATGTGAAAAATGTGTGTAATACTGATAGTTTTCTATTTTATAAAGTGGGGGGTGTCTAGGTGGCTCGGTCGGCTAAGCATCTGACTTCCACTCAGGTCATGATCTCACAGCTCGTGAGTTCGAGGCCCACACTTGGCTCTGTGCTGATACCTCAGAGCCAGACTCAGAGCCTGGAGCCTGCTTCGGATTCTGTGTCTCCCTCCCTCTGCCCCTCCCCTGCTTGCGCTCTCTCTCTCTCTCTCTCTCTCTCTCAAAAATAAATAAACATTAAAAACAATTTTTTTTAAATATAAGGTGTTGTAGAAATAAAAGAAGTACACATAGAAAATTTAAAATAATGCCAGGTGTATTATAAATATTCAATAAATATCATAATATCAAATCATCTTGATTTCTGAAGAAAATCCAATGAATGATCCCTTAAATCCAGCATTCCTTGAGACTGTAAACTGCTTATGAAGATTTCCCTGAACGCTAGTTAAAATAACAACCAAAAGAGTCCTCATTTTCTCTCCTTCACTTTTTATTAGTCATTTTGAGGATCAACGCAGTGTCAACACAAGGTTCCTGTTTTCTGCAAAGAACTAAAAAAGGCAACTTCCTAAGAATTAAGGCTGATATACAAACATAGATTTAGAGTTGACAGGTCCCCGAGGAAGATATCTTATTCCAGGTTCTCTAAAGCACCGATCTCAATGCTATTGACAGGCATGAACTAGCTCACTTCAAGCATATGAAGGGAAAACCAGAGCCTGACTTAAACTGTGCTGTACTGCAGGTGGTCAAAGGCAAAGAGACGCAGGAAGCAGGAAGGAAGGCAGAGGAACTGGAGGCCAGCCAGGAACAAGCTGGGAATAGCCAGACTGCACTGCTCCTTAGTTACCATGGGCTTTGTCCAGCCAGATGTCCTAGCATCTCCTTGGTTTTCTGCCTGAGGAATCTGACTATTCATTCTGAAGTTATCTTAAATGCTGTCCACATTCACAAATACTCCTCAGAGGCCAAATTCATTTTTAAATGTTCATCCTAGCAAGAGATTTTTTTTTTTACATAGATGGGGATACAGCCTGGACCTAAATAGATTTAGGTTCAAGTCTCATCATTGTAATTTACTACCTAAGTGAACTTAAGCAATTGACTAGGATTCTCTAATCTTCAGCTTCCTCATCTGCCCCAAAATCGAGATAATTTACTCAATAAATGTTCACGTTTGAGTCCCTATTACGTGACACGCTCAGATTTGGATGTTGAGAATACAGAAGAAAACCACACAGGGTAGCTTCATTCAAGTGAAGACGGAAGAGAAATAAATAGACAAGACAGTATTGGATGTTGATAAATGCTCGGAAGACAATCCACCAAGTTGATGTGCAAGAAGTGATGGAGTTGCAGCATCTTTGGAGGAGGAAGAATTTGACATTGGAGCTGAGACTGAGGACAAAAAGACAAGAAGAAACTCGCCTCGTGAAGATTCGGGTGTGGAGCATTCCAATGAGAGGGAAAGAGAATTTCAAAGGCCCTGAGGCGGAAGAAAGCACTTGGTGTGTCCTTGGAATATAAAGAAGATATACAATGGAGTGAGGTGGAGAGGGGCTGGGAAGAGGTGGGAGAGGTAGGCAGGACTGAGGAAGTGGAGGAGGATGTAAGAGCTTTGAGAAGAGCCGGGGAATGTGTGAATACTTGTTTGGGAGAATGGGGGAGAGAACATACTGGAGAAGTGTAGTAGGGTTGCTTGGCAGCATTGAGACTCCTTTTCAGATGCGTGGTCATGAATTTCAACTAGAACTAGTTGGCATAGTGGATGTTGCGCTGAGAATTAGATGAAGTGAATGGAAGTTTTTGACACATGGTAGATGCTCAGAAATGTTCACTAGCTATTATAAGGGAGAAAAATCTTAAGATGAAGAAAACTAAACCAACTCATCTATTTTTGCCACCATCTGTAATTTATCAGAGAGGTAAACGATACGCTATGTATTCTGAGCTTTGGTTTAAGACTGTTTTCCACCAAAAGGGAGTTTTTTAGCATCTGGATGTTTTAAACCTGAACGTTTTTGCACACCCAGTACAAAATGCCGCGATTTTTTGCTCTTGTGGTCTTAATAAACTGGAAGTAAATTTCTCCTGTCAGTCTCTTGTGGGATCACTTCCTCATATTCCAAATACAGGAACACAGTATATGCACAAAATTTTAGTATATACACAAAATTTGCTTCTCTTTCTCTTTCTGCATGTTCAGACAAAAGAAAGATTTCTTCTGGTGACTTTCCAAGATGTTTTGAAATATTAATTCACAACATTTGATGCCTGGGAATAACTCTGTAGTGTAGCATGCCATATCTATTGCAACTTTAAATATAATCTCTTCTGCAATGGCAGAAATGGAGAACATCACACCTGAGATTTTCTATAATTTCATCTCACCAATGAGATCTTTTCTGACAAATCCCTTTACAAAAAACGGAGGCTCCATGCCCAGCGTGGGGCTTGAACTCATATCCCCAAGACAGAGAGTCGTATGCTCTACCAATGGAGTCAGCCAGGCACCCCTGAATGAACTTGATTTGAACAGGACAGGACATGGAATTGGTGGGGACTTCAAGGACAGAGGCTGGGAGACTGGGGGGTGGCTGAGAGGTGAGAATGACCACAGGTTGGTAGGAGGCTAGTGATGAGTCCAGCCAGGGATAGAAAGTGGGCTTCCCAATAGGAGGAAAAGTGCAATGGAGAGGAATCTGAGAACTAGCAAAATCTGGGATTCTAGGCATTCAGTCTAAGAGCGGGCTGTGAGAACTCTGGCTCATAGTCAGAGAAGTTGAAAAGAACAAGTCAGGTCCTCGATCTTAGTTTTTCACAGCCCCTACCTCTATGTTCTGGAAACTTTTCCCCTAGGGGGCATCATCCACTCCAATGTCCAAGGTTCCTCGAAGAAACCTCCTCCCCTCCACCTCCCACCCCTACTCCACATAATATTTACAAGTTGGAGACAAAAAGGTTCTGATGTCATAGCAAATGCACTGGTCTCTGTCATAACCGCCCAACAGTCAGTTCCTGTGTATGCTGACAGATCCTTCCGGCAAACATCTAGGACTTCCTGCCTGAGAGTTTTCCCTAATCACTGGAGCATGCTTGACCAGAAAAGCCAGGGTTTTAATGTCCCCAGAGCAACCATCAAACAATGATTGATGGAGCTGATATAGAAATACATATTTCAGGGGCACCTGGGTGGCTCAGTCAGCTAAGTGTCCGACTCCGGCTCAGGTCATGATCTCACAGTTCGTGGGTTCCAGCCCCACGTTGTGCTCTGTGCTGACAGCTCGGAGCCTGGAGGCTGCTTTGGATTCTGTGTCTCCCTCTCTCTCTGCCCCTCCCCTGCTCACGCTCTGTCTCTGTCTCAAAAATACATGAACATTAAAAAAAATTTTTTTTAAAGGAATACATATTTCACTTACCTATTGCTGTTTAACAAAGCACTCCAAAACCGGTGGCTTAACACAACAATTTGTTATTTCTCATGATTCTGTGGGTGGGCCAAGCGATTCCTCTTCTGCTTCTGCCTGGGCTCACTCACGTAGCTGTGTTCAACTGTAATTGAAAGATCCAAGCTGGCATCAGGTACATGTCTCACAATTGGCATTGGCCGTTTGCTTGGAACACTTTGGTATTCCTCCACATGGCCCTTCTTTACTGGCCCAGCTTCCTTACATGGAGGTCTCAGCATTCAAGAGGGCAGAGGCAAAACCTGCCAGGCACCTCAAGGTCTAGGCTCTGTCACGGGTACTCTATCACTTTTGCCATTTTTATTGGTCAAAGCAAGTCACAAATCATCCTGGATTTAAGGGACAATGGCTAATAGACTATGGTGCACCTAGAAATAAGAAAGATGGGCAGACAATAAGGGTATTGCTTAACTTGTATAACAGAAAAAAGATCATGCACGAATGTGAAAGAGACACATTTTGCCTAGGGTGAGTCCCTTATCCCCCTTAGTCACATTCTCATATAATTCCTTCTTCTCAAGAACCTATACCTCACTTCTAGCCAAGAGAGTATGGTAAAGGTGATTGATTGGGACAGTCACTTCCTTAATTAGGTTATGTTATGAAAGGCACCATCTTGGCCAACTGCACTGAGAAATCTTCCTGCTGGCCTTGAAGAAGGAAGTTGTAAAAGGTGAACTTGCCTGGAAGAGAGAGGGCCATGTATTAAGAGTACCCCCTTTATGTTACAATTGCAAAAACCTGAATTCCAACAACGATTTCATTTTGGAAGAATGCTAGAAACTCCAGAAGGGAGCTCTGTCCAGAAAGGAATGTAGTCCATCTGACATTTTGATTACAGCCTTGTGAGACCTCAGGTGGTGGACCTAGCTAAACCACGCCTAGATTGCTGACCCATGGAAACTGCGAATAAAATAGAGTGTGGTCTAAGCTTCTAAGTTTGTGGTAATTTGTTATGCAGCAATATAAAACTAATACAAGTGGGTAGAAAGTTGAGGTCAGCCACTATGGTGGAAAAGCATAATCCCTCACCCAGTTTCTCGATCTAGAGCCCATGAACTGAAGGGAATGCCAAGTCCCCTTGAAGAAGGACCCTACAATGCTGCAACAACAAGTATAGACGGTAGTGATGCCATTAATCTTTCCACAAGGGGATTTATGGCCACTTACTAGAATAACTGAACAATGGAGAAAGAGAATATCCAGAGGATTCAAGAGCTCTGAGTTGACACTGACACCAGGTAACTCAAAACATCAGTGTGGTTCCCAATTGGGGAAAGTACTGGATTAGAGCACTTGGTTCTCAAGCAAGAGCTCCATAACCAAAGATTCAGATTCCTCAAGAATGGAGACCAAGGATGATTGGTAGGGGAGGGAGATAATAAATATCAGGACAGCTGCAGGATCAGTGCAATAACATGGACTGAGGTTATTCTATTAACTCATCTCAATTAATTTTTATTTTATATATTGTTGGCTACCACCTTGAAGAGTCAGTGACAGAATGAACTTAATGTGGGATATGAGCAGATCAGAGTAGAAGAAGGTGTCTTGGCGCCCTACATATATTCCCTTGGCATACACCTCTCCTCACTCTGATGGCTTTTTCCTGCCAGTATTTGCAACCCTCTGCTTGGCAGTTTTCTCTGGCTATAGGTGCATATTTGGCCCAGACTTGGAACAGACTGCAGTGGCCAGAGGGTTAATGTACTCAGAGGCAGCTCTCAACCGATAACTGAAAGGTGCTGGTGCATAAATACCCCAGCTTCTTTGCTTTTCTGGGGGACAGCTCTGAGACACATTCTGCACAGTCGCCTGGATCTCCCCCAAGACTGAGCTCTGATTTCTCATTAACTCCTCTGCCTGGCTTCCTCTCTTCTGTTTCCTTCCTCACTCCCTTACCGGTGCTTCCTGAGATCAACTCCCAGTAGACGACTTGCACTATGTTCTTGTCTCAGAGTCTGTTTTTGAGGACCCCAACCTAAGATGGCAGGCAATCAAATAAATTTGAGAAACATGGCACATTTCAGAACCTTGGGGTGAGGAAGCCAAGGTGGGCAATTTACATAGCGAGAATGCATCATCTACAACAAAGCATAACACAAACATAACATTTAGTGAAAGAAGCCAGACACAGAAGAGTACATGCTGTATTATTCCATTTATATAAAGTGCGACAACAGGCAGTATGAACATATGCTATTGGAAGTCAAGATAGCAGTTACTTTTGGAGGGTAATACTAGAAGGCGGGATGAGGGGGTTTGGGGGCAGCTAGAATCATTTGTTTCTTTATTTAGATGCTGATTACATGGGTGTCTCTGAAAATTCATTAGGCAGTAGGCTTAAGGTTGTACAATTTTGTTCATATATTAAATATATGTATATATATTTTTTTAATTTTTAATGTTTACTTTTTGAGAGAGTGTAAGTGGGGAGGGCCGGTGGGGTTGGACGGAGGATCCAAAGCAGGCTCCGGGCTAACAGCAGCAAGTCCAATGTGGGGCTCAAACTCATAAACCATGAAATCATGACCTGAGCCGAAGTCAGACGCTCAACTGACTGAGCCACCCCAGGTGCCCCTTAAATATATACTTTAAAAATTTTTTTTCTAACGTTTATTTAGTTTTGAGAGAGACAGAGAGACCGAGCACCAGCAGGGGAGGGGGCGGAGAGAGAGGGAGACACAGAATCCAAAGCAGACTCCAGGCTCCGATCTGTCAGCACAGAGTCCAATACAGGGCTCGGACTCACAGACCACGAGATCATGACCTGAGTCAAAGCCGGTCGCTTAACCTACGGAGCCACCCAGGTGCCCCAAATATATATTTTTTTAAGTTAAAAAAAAATCCTGCAACCCTCTGCTTGGCAGCTTCAGTGTAATGACAGATGATTAAAAATGGCTTCCCATAATTTGAGCAATAAATAACCCAAAGTACAAAATAAATTTCATGAGTCCAAAGTGATATAAATAAATGGTTGAAAAATAAACAAATAGGGGAGGAGACAAATCTCCTATGCAGAATTCCAGGTGCATCTGGCTGGCTCAGTTGGTAGAGAATATGACTCTTGACCTTGGGGTTGTTTTAAATTCCAGCCCCATGTTGGAGGTAGAGATTACTTAATAAATAAAAGTTTTTTTTTTATTTAAAAAATAGAAAAATTGGGGGGCACCTGGGTGGCTCAGTCGGTTGAGCATCCGACTTCAACTCAGGTCATGATCTCATGGCTCATAAATTTGAGCCCCACGTTGAGCTCTGAGCTGACAACTCAGAGCCTGGAGCCTGCCTCGGATTCTGTGTCTCCCTCTCTCTCTTCCCCTCCCCCACTCACACTCTGTCTCTCTTTCTCTCTCTCTCAAAAGTAAATAAACATTAAAAATGTAGGGGCGCCTGGGTGGCTCAGTCGGTCAAGTGGCCGACTTCGGCTCAGGTCACCATCTCGCGGTCCGTGAGTTCGAGCTCTGCGTCAGGCTCTGTGCTGACAGCTCAGAGCCTGGAGCCTGTTTCAGATTCTGTGTCTCCCTCTCTCTGACCCTCCCCTGTTCATGCTCTGTCTCTCCCTGTCTCAAAAATAAATAAAAATGTTTAAAAAATTTGTTTTTAACATTAAAAATGTAAAAAAAATAAAAGAAAAATTAAAAAAAGAATTCCAAATAATTTCCAAAGATGATACTCCATCCTCAGGGAAGGGATAGCATAACCCTCAACCAAGTAAGTATGGGATGCTCATAGTGACCTCCCTCCAAGGAGCACAGTATGGAAAGAGGGCAAAAAAAAATGATTTTACGTGGAGAAACCTGACAAACACTACATCAGCCAAGTAATCAAAGTCAGGTCAACAGTGGTAAGTCATGTTAATGGAATGTACCCTTGATAATGACGTAATGATAAGGATACCTTACCTCTGTGATTTTCTTCCTCAAAACCTGTCACCCCAGCCTCCCAAACCCATAATCTAATCATGAGGGAAACATCAGAAAAGCCCAGCAGAAGAACCATTCTAAGAAATACCTGTCCAGTACTCCTCACAACTGTCAAGTTCATCAAAAACAAAGAAAGTTGGGGTGTCTGGCTGGCGCAGTTGGTGGCATGTGCAACTCTTGATCTCGGAGCCGTGAGTTCAAGCCCCATGGTGGAGGCAGAGATTACTTAAATAAATAGATAAATCTAAAAAAAAAGTCTATAAGGTATCTGTTTGGCTCAGTTGGTAGAGCATATGACTCTTGATCTTGTGGTCATGAGTTCAAGCTCCTTGATACACATAGAACTTACTTAAAAACAAAAACAAAAAAACAAAACAAAACAAAAAAGCATAAGGAAAGTCAGAGAAACTGTCACAGCCGAAAGGAGCCTAGGAAGATATGCCAACTAAATGTGATGTGGTATTCTGGATGGGATCCTGAAAGAGAAGGACATTAGGTAAACTCTAAGGAAATTTGAATAAAATATGGACTTTAGCCAATAATAATGTAACAATATTCATTCATTAATTACAACAAATGTGTCATACTAATGTAAGGTGCCAATAGTAAGGTAACTGAGTATAGACTATATGGGAACTCTGAGCTGTCGTCACAATTTAGATTTGTTTTACAAATCTAAAACTGTTCTAAAACTAAAGGTTATTCTAAACAAGAAAGAAAAATGCTTCCTAGGGAACCATGCCTCCCCCCTTCAATACCCCTCTATAATATGCCTTCCTCTCCTCCCATCAAAAGAGAGTTTATTTTTTTGGAACAACGTGGATGGATCTAAATAAGTCAGTCAGAGAAAGACAAATTCATATGCCTTCACTCATATAAGGAATGTAAGATGAGCATAAGGGAAAGGAAGCGAAAAGAATATAAAAACAGGGAGGGGGACAAAACATAAGAGACTCTTAAACACAGAGAACAAACTGGGGGTTGCTGGAGGGGCTGTGGGGGGGTGTGGACTAAATGGGTAAGGAGCATTAAGGAAGACACTTGTTGGGATGAGCACTGGGTGTTATACATAGGGGATGAGTCACTGGAATCTACTCCTGAAAACATTATTGCACTGTATGCTAACTTGGATATAAATTAAAAATAAATAAATAAATAAATAAATAAATAAATAATTTTTTTAAAGAGGGTTTATTTTATTATGTGTCCACTATACTTCAATAAAATAAATAAATAAACAGGAATAAAATTAAATGTAAAGAAAGATTCTTTAAATCTGGTCTTCGAATCTGGTCTTAAGAGACCTTATTGCTTCTGCTTTCATTGTTGGCATCTTGCTGCTATGTAAGAAGTCCAGCTAACCCTAAAGCAACTGTGAGGAAGTCTGCACTGGCCACAGGGAGAGGCCAGGGGGAAGCAAGGTACCCCAGCAGGCAACCCCAGCCTAGCCACTGGCTGGGTGCTGTCGTGAGTGACTCCACGCAAGACTAGATGTCCTCCGGCAACCCACAGAAGTATGAGAATTGATCAAGTGTTGGGGCGGTTTGTTACACAGGGAGAGTTAACTGAAACATGTAGGGAGGAGCTTTATTCTGGGAGTTAAAAAGTTTGAATTCAAGCCCCAGTAGTTACGAGATCTGGAGGAAAGTGAAAAGAATACTACCTGTTAATGTAGAGGCCCCTCGTGAAGACTGGATGAGATAAAGTAAATCAAAATATCTTGTGGTACTTGGCTGGATCGGTTGGAAGACCATTTGACTCTTGATACTGGGGTTATAAATTCTAGCCCCATGTTGGGTATAGCGATTACTTAAAAAAAAAACAACTATAAAAATGTCTTGTAAACTTCACAATACTACATGAATTTAAGACACTTCTAGCATAAAATAAATGTTTATTATTATTTATTTAAGTAATCTCTGCACCCAGTGTGGGGCTCGAACTCATGATCCCAAGATCAAGAGTTGCACACTCTACTGACTGAGGCTGCCAAGTGTCCCTACAATAAAATTATTAATAATAATATTCTGAGGGGTGTCTGGGTGGCTCAGTCGGTTAAGCGTCTGATTTCAGCTCAAGTCATGATCTCGTGGTTCATGAGTTTGAGCCCTGCATCTGGGCTCTCTGATGTCAGCACACAGCCTGCTTCAGATCCTCTGTCCCCTTCTCTCTCTGCCCCTCCCCCCTCTCGAAAATAAATAAACATTAAAAAAAAAAGAGTCTGAGAAGTGCACCGTGTATGTCCTCTCCTGTGAATTTTAGTATCAAAGAAATACTTTCCAATAGTGATATTTCTCATCTCTGTGGTGTTTTAAGGAAGTTGTTTTTGGACAACTGGCTGATTGGAGAGACAGAGCACATGAGCAGGGGAGAGATGGAGAGAGGGAGAGAGAGAGAACCCAAGCAAGCTCTGCCACTACCAGCACAGAGCCTGAGAAGGGGCCCAGACCCATGAACAGTGAGGCCATGACCTGAGCTGAAATCAAGAGCTGGATGCCTAACCAACTGAGCCACCCAGTCGTCCCTATTTTATTATTATTTTGTAAAGTAAGCTCTGTGCTCAACGTGGGGCTTGAACTCTTGGGCTTGACCCTGAGATTCAAGAGCAACCTTATTTCATCTTTATTCCTACCTTCTCCCACCCTTTCCAATATTATTTTGAAGCAAATTCCAGATATCACATTTCAGCCAGAGATAAGGTTTTGATACAGCATTTACATGCCCTAAAAATTAACGATAATGCCATAATCTCATTAACTGACCAATCACTATTCAAATGTCCACAAACGTGTGGATATATATTTTAACCAAGTCAGTCATTTCTGGTAACCGTGTTTGGACCCTGCCTGCTCCTTCTCATCTCTGCTTTTACATTTGTTGTCTCCTCTGCTTAGACTGCACTTCTTTCGCACCTCCAGAGTGAGACCCAGCCTTCCAAATCTGTTCAAATATCATCTCCTCTAGCAATCTTTCCCTGGCCAAATTAAGCAGTTGGTCACTCCTACAGCAAAGACGCTCTGCTCCGTCTGGTTACATGCCTGTCTCTCTTCCAGACTATGAGCTCCTTGAAGGCATGAACTTTATTCTCTGGGTCTTTGTAACCCCGGTATCTAGCATGGTGCCTGGCCCAAAGTATTTGCTTCAAGCCAGTGTATTATTTCTAAGGAGAGGCTCCCAAGGCCTTTCCATTGTTCTTGGTGTTGATCTAACCTTTTCTAAAGTTCAATGTCTTTTGCAAAGATAGTGTTTTTCCTCCATGATCTGGACTGGAGGATTGACCTGGTGTTTTCAGTCTGAAAGCTTTTAGAAAGCACTGGAGACAGGATTAATTGGTTTAGAGCTCCCCTCTCCCTCTCCCTCCTTTTTTTTTTTTTTTTTTTTTTTTTTTTTTAAGATTTCAAGATTGATATAAAGCAGAAAGACCGAGCGAAGAGAAAGCCACTTTGTCAATCAGCAGCCTGCTCTGGGAATAATGCACTAAGAGCTCTACGGAATTGAAAAGAAAAAAAGATATTATCCTTGCCCTCTAATTGAATACCATCTACAAATCTACAGACCTTCTGATTCTCTGAGAAGGACCTTGGCACACACTTGGAGTTTCCAAACTGTAATTCATAACATTTTGAATCATAGTTTTCAAGTGTTTCTTTAATCTCAGAACCGCTTCTTCAGGTTTTTCTAGCCTGTGAGATCAATATGCCATTCAGTTAAAAGCTCTCGTGGAAAGGTGGCCAGCAGATCCCCGAGGCTCGGTTCTATTGGACTTTCTGCTAAGCCTCTCCCACAGGGCCCCTGAGACAGAACTCGAGGCACCAGATCAATCATTCATCCAGTCTCTCACCATTCAACAATTTATTTTATTGAGTGCCTGCTACGTGTTTGGTGCTGGACACCCCTTTTCTCGGAGTCTACATTCTGGGGGGGGACGAGGGAGAGCAACAATAATCACTGTAAGCTAGTGGTTCTCAAACTTTGTTTTTCATCAGAGTCCCCTGGAGGTTTTTGTTTTTTTTGTTTTGTTTTGTTTTTTTGAGGGTTTGTTAAAATACAGATCTCTGGGCCCGACCCCCAGAAGGTCTGATGCCATAGGTCCAGAGTAGGGCCTAAAAATATGCAGTTCTGACAAGTTTCCAGCTGATGCTAAAACTGCTGGTTGGGGGCGGGGCACACTTTGAGAACCGATGTCAATAATCAAATGCTAAAATATCTTCAGCTTTTAGAAAATAAAGGATGGGGCGCCTGGGTGGCTCAGTCGGTTAAGCGTCCGACTTCAGCTCAGGTCACGATCTCGCGGTCAGTGAGTTCGAGCCCCCCTCGGGCTCTGGGCTGATGGCTCGGAGCCTGGAAGCTGCTTCAGATTCTGTGTCTCCCTCTCTCTCTGCCCCTCCCCCACTCCACTCATGCTTTGTCTCTCTGTCTCAAAAATAAATAAACGTTTAAAAAAATTAAAAAAAAAAAAGAAGAAAGAAAATAACAAAGGAGAGGGGACCCTGGGCGGCTTAGTCGGTTAAGCGTCAGACCTCAGCTCAGGTCATGATCTCATCACCGTCTGTGGGTTTGAGCCCCGCGACAGGCTCTGTGCTGACAGCTTGGATTTATTTAATCCTCAAAAATAAAACATTACCAAAAGAAAGAAAGAAAAAAAAGAAAGTAGTAAAGGAGAGTGGAGTTGAACATGATCTGGATGGGTGGTCACTTTAGACTGGGTGGCCGGGGAACGCCTCTCTGAGGGGATACTTGATTGAGACCTGGATGATGAAAAGGAGCTAGCCACCTAAAAATCTGGAGGGAGGGCAATTCTAAGAAAAAGACAAAGCAAGCACAAAGGCCCTGAGCCGGGGACAAACATAGCATATTTAAAGTACAAAATAGGACCTTGAAAATGCCAATGTAGCTGCAGAGTACTTTCAAGGAGGTAGAGGGATACAAGATTGTCATAAAAGCAGACAGGAATTGGATCAGGTAGGACTTTGTAGGCCATTGAAAATAGTCCAGTTTTTGAAGTGCGACATAAAGCCATTGGAGACTTTTAAGCAGAGGACTAGTATGACCTCATTTTGCATTTCAATTTTTTTTTAATGTTTACCCATTTTTGAGAGCGAGAGGACAGAGCATAAGCAGGGGAGGGGCAGAGAGAGAGAGGGAGACACAGAAACTGAAGCAGGCTCCGGGCTCTGAACGGTCAACACAGAACCCGAAGCGGGGCTCGAACCTACGAACCGTGCGACCATCACTCGAGCACAAGTCAGACCCTTAACCGACCGAGCCACCCAGGCGCCCCCTCACTTTGCATTTTAAATAGAACTCGTTTGCTATGAAATGCCTCTTTAGCTTTTGTGTGAAGAAGGCACCGTGGGGGAGGGGCGGGAGGGAAGGTCAAAGCAATGGTAGAGCGGACGGACCGCGGAGGAGGCTCTTGCTGGGTGGGGGTGGGGGTAGCAGGGGAAATGGTGAGCTACAGAGTGGTGAGGAGGAACACCTCATAGCGCTCTGTTCCTGGTAGGCATCGGCCGGTAGTCGTTGAAGGAATGGGTGAAGGAAGGAAGCTCCCTTCCCTTCTGAAATGACACGGCTGTAATCCTTCACCGATGAAAGGAAGACTTCTGTATATCATCAGTCCCCAAACCAGATTCCATTTCCTAGTTGGTAACAGGGGTTTTGTAGAGGTGCATGCGGGTGTGGGTGTGAGTGCTAGTTGAATCTTTTTGGTTATCATATGCCCCTTCGCTCTCTAGCTCTCTTTTCAAATATGTCACTGTTACCCTCCCCCCACCCCCCTTCTTCCCGGTAGGAGGCAATCCAACAGCTCGCTAGGAATCATTTTCCTTTTGTAAAGCAAATTGAGTGGGGGCGGCCTGGGAGCTCTGCAATTCCCCTGGGAGGTGTGAGGCATTGCTCGGTCTCCAGGGACTCCCGTTGCTGGGAGAGGCTGGAAGTGACGAAGGACTCTTCCCTGCTGCACCCAGGGCAAAATCAATTTACTCCTCTAAGTCACTTTCACTCGGCTGTTTTTATTACCGTTTCCACGGCATCTCATCCTGCTAGAACAAAATGCAATCAAAATATGGGTTTAATTTGACAAGGGGAAAGGGCCACGAACAACTGTAAATTGTCAGTACTGTGGCATACGACAGCCCTGATCTCTGCAAGAACAAAGATGAGTCAAGCGGCTTTTGCAGATTGAAGCGAGCTGTCATAGGGCTCCAAAGAGGAAGCTTAGGTATGGGGGGGGGGGGGGGGAGTATCTGAAACACAAGTCACTCCTTCAAATGCTGGCCCAACTTTTAGAATTCCCTGCTTAAACGATTCCATTGTTTTAGCATCAAGCTATTGTTTTAGCGATACATTTCAAAAGTTAAATAATAACAGCAGAAAGCCTATTTTTCTTTGCAGAGGTGACATTGAAACTGTTGCACCAGTCAAAAGGATTCAAAGGTCAGCTCTAAGCTGGCAGTACGCTGGAGGGCCAGTGTGGAGCTGAGCAGAGTGCTTCTCAGTGAGCGCGCTCTCGTCTCCCAGGGTGGCCTTGCTGACAGGCATGGTCCTTCCGGGATACTGGGCTTTCTAGATGGCTCTCTCACACCTTTCTTTTTCCCTTTCCTGCAAACCCATTTCTGTCTGGCTAATAATGTCTCTTAACCAGCCACATACAAAAGCAGCCAAATTGCAGAACTTTGGCTTTTTTTTTTTTTAATTTTTTTTTTCAACGTTTATTTATTTTTGGGACAGAGAGAGACAGAGCATGAACGGGGGAGGGGCAGAGAGAGAGGGAGACACAGAATCGGAAACAGGCTCCAGGCTCCGAACCATCAGCCCAGAGCCCGACGCGGGGCTCGAACTCACGGACCGTGAGATCGTGACCTGGCTGAAGTCGGACGCTTAACCGACTGCGCCACCCAGGCGCCCCAGAACTTTGGCTTTTTAAAAACATATTTAACTATTCGTTCTGTGTTCTTTGTTGCTCATGAAAAATGTAGATAAGTAAAATATATTAGCAGTCTTTCTCAAAGATAATAAAAAAATCTGTTTTATTTTTATTTTAAACGTGTTTTGTTTTGGTTTTAGTTTTTTAAATTTTTTAAAAATTTTATTTGAGAGCGAGAGAATGAGCACAAATGGGGGAGAGGGGCAGAGGGAGAGAGAGAGAATCCTTAAGCAGGCTCCACACTCAGT
This sequence comes from Prionailurus bengalensis, assembly GCF_016509475.1. Taxonomy (NCBI): domain Eukaryota; kingdom Metazoa; phylum Chordata; class Mammalia; order Carnivora; family Felidae; genus Prionailurus; species Prionailurus bengalensis. The sequence continues at coordinate 120,045,699 of NC_057354.1, read as the reverse complement.
GCTCAGCACAGAGCCCGACAACGGCTTGATACCATGACTCTGGGATCATGACCTGAGCTGAAACCAAGAGCTGGAAGCTCAACTGACTGAGCCACCCAGGTGCCCCACCCTGTTTTGTTTTTAAATCACGATTTTTTCCCTTGGGGACCCCTGGCTCCCGAGAGAGAGAAGGAGAGAGACAGATAGGTGGGGAAGGAGGGAGGGAGGGAGGAAGGAAGGAAGGAAGGAAGGGCAGGAGGCCGGAAGGAAAGGAGGGAGGGAGGAAGCTCTATACATTTAGATTCCTTCTGTGGGAGCCGTTTAATTGTGTCATCAGACTTTATGCCTATTTTTAAACAAAGATGTTCTTTAATCAGCTACATTCCAGGGTTGGCGCTAGTTGAGGAAAGGGAGGTCACTCAGACTGGGCATCAAAAGTGAACATTTGTGTGAATATGTGGCTCTAGAAATTGTTCCTCCTCTTCTTTGGAGAGAGAGACCAAACACACGGCTATGTGCCTGTATCTGTGTGTGTGCACATGAGTGCAGGTGCACGCTCACCCTCCCACCCCGGCCACATGCTCAGGAGCAACGCTCTGGAGCTTAGCCTTTGGTGAAAGCTGCCTATGAACTGGGCACAGTCCCAAAGTGGGAGAGGAAGCTTTTAGCATCCATCCTCAACAGTCCTTCCAATACAGGAGCGACTGGGTGGTTCAGTCAGTTAAGCTTCCGGGTCTTGATTTCAGCTCAGGTCATGATCTCACAGTTTGTGAGTTCCTGTCTCACATAGGGACTCGCTGTACTGACAGCACAGAGACTGCTTGGGATTCTCTCTCCCTCTCTCTCTGTCCCTCCTCTTCTCTCTCTCTCTCTCTCTCTCTCTCTCAATAAATAAAACTTTAAAAAAAGTCCCCCAAATGCATAGATTAAAATTATTTATCTAGGTATTGTTTAATTTCCTGTGTGCATGTGTATGTTTATTTCAAATTTTCTGACTTGGCATGTATTGATCTTATAATTAAAAAAAATAGTTTCTGGGGCACTTGGTTGGCTCAAATGGAAGTTCACATGACTCTTGGCCTTGGGGTGGTGAGTTCGAGCCCCACAATGCATAGAACTCAAAAGAAAACTTAAAAAAATAGTTCACATTAAGACAAAATTCCATGGTGATACTTACTTGCCTATTTACATTTTCTTTATCAGGAAGAGAGCAGTCTTTGGGATGGAGGTTGGGGAGTAAAGTGCTATGGAGGCAGAAACACCAGGGCTAAGGACCAAAGGGGAATGCAAGGTTGCTTCCTAACGTGAATCACTTTGCCATTAAAGCTCTGTGCTATGGCTGCAGAGACTGATGTAAATTTACTCTGGGGCTACTGAAGCTTAAACCCTAGGACCCTCCTGCTTGCACGGCCCAGAGAGGAGCCCTAACAATGTAAATTCTAAAAGATATTTTAACTGCAGTCACTTAAGACCACGGTCTCTTCTCTCTCTTTTTTTTTTTAAGTCTATTTATTTTTGAGAGAGAGCGATGGGGGAGCAGAGAGCGAGGGAAAGAGAGAGAGAATCCGAAGCAGGCTCTGAGCTGTCAGCGTGGAGCCCCATCTCAAGAATCATGAGATCATGACCTGAGCCCAAATCAAGAGTCAGATGCTTAACTTATGGAGCCACCTCCAAGGCACCCTGTCTCTTTTAAAGATAGAGAACAAACTAAGGACTGATGGGGGGGGGGGGGGCTAGATGTGTGATGGGCATTAAGGAGGGCACTTGATGATGAGCCCTGGGTGTTATATGTTAAGGGATGAATCACTGAATTCTACTCCTGAAACCAATATTGCACTGTACGTTCACTAACCACAATGTAAATACAAATTTGAAAAGGAAAAAGAGGGGCGCCTGGGTGGCACAGTCGGTTAAGCGTCGACTTCAGCCAGGTCACGATCTCGCGGTCCGGGAGTTCGAGCCCCGCGTCAGGCTCTGGGCTGATGGCTCAGAGCCTGGAGGCTGTTTCCGATTCTGTGTCTCCCTCTCTCTCTGCCCCTCCCCCGTTCGTGCTCTGTCTCTCTCTGTCCCAAAAATAAATAAACGTTGAAAAAAAAAAATGAAAAGGAAAAAGAAAATGAAGAAAATTTTGACACGTTTAAAAAAAAACAAACACAACACCGTGTCTCATGGCATGGCTACAGGCATTGAGATCCAACTAAGGAGACACTGAGTTGGAGACCTTGAGTTTGCTTTAGTAGGATATAGTTACGTGGTTCACAGTCACTTGCGTGCATGGATAAATCGTTGCTAGCTCACCGAGTGCGAGAATGGCTGCCAGGAACATGCCTATCATCCACTCTCCCGATACGCCTGGTAACAAAATGTGAGGGTGCCAGGCCAGACATTACAAGTTGGTAATGAAGAGTTCTGCAGTGCCTGGCACCAGACGTGGGTGGGAATGAAGGAGAGACAAGGTCTGAAATTTACAGAACCCAAAGCTAGTCGGCCGAAACTTCTTCTATCAGATGTGTAAAACAGTGTAGGTGGACTATTGGGTTCTCGTCAGTGCCTGGTCAAATTGGAATTTCCCCCCTGTCAGGAATGTACATGATACAGCCTATAGAATCAGGCGCATAAAATTCATTAATTCCCCCCATGTTTGTTTAGAGAGAAACAGACAGTGCGCGAGCGGGTTGGGGCTGCAGGGGCAGAGAATGAGAAAGCGAGAGAGAGAGAGAGAGAGAGAGAGAGAGAGAGAATCTTAAGGAGGGTCCATGCTCAGCACAGAACCCAGCAGGGGACTGGATCCCAAGACCTGAGCCAAATTCAAGAGAGTCAGCCGTTTAAGGAACCAAGCCACCCAGGCACTCCTCTTATCTTTCCCCTTTTTGATGGAAATTGCACACAAGAGAATTATCAGGATTCTTGTGTTTACAATCTTGTAGCCACAAGAAAAGAGCTAGTACATCTGTGTATACTTTGCACGTGTTCTACATCTCTACAGATACTGACATATAAAGGTATACAAAAAATTCATACTCAGCCATCACAATTAGAACACTGTTAACAAACTAGTTAATAAGCATTATTATTTCAAACCGTATTTGAGGTTAGTTACTGTGCACACACATACAACTTGGAATGCCCTGAAATCTTATAGCTCTCGTATGAAAAAACTTGATAGAGGTTTTCCCAAATTTAACCATAATTCTAAGAATTCAGATGACATTACCGATAATGAGGTCAAGCAGAAAGAAACTGTTCTAAACTCTCAATAAGAGAAAGGCAGAATTATTTTTGTGTTTTTTTGGCTAGAAAACAATTACAAAATTGCTGTCAAAGGCAGAGGCATTCAAAAAATGCACAGCAGAAAAAAAAATACAGGGTAAAAGTTTTAGAGAGGTCTGTCAAGTGTTTAATAAAAATATTGTATAATTTTTCTGAATTTTATGGTATGGTATTTGTCAGCTTTTAAATTGTGTCCTATGTTGTGATTTATTTTCTCATTCCAAACAAATATTAACTTTTTTTTTTTTTTTTTTTTTTTTAGGAGAGACAGAGCGCAAGCCAGGGGAGAGGGACAGAGGGAGAGAGAGAGAGCTCTGAGCTCAGCATGAACCTGATCCCATGACCCTGGGATCATGACTCGAGCTGAAATCAAGAGTCTGAAGCTCAACCAAGTGAGCCACCAGGTGCCCTTCAAATATTGACTTGGATATCTAATTTTGTTTCATAATATTCATTCTTTTTCTTAATAAGGACTCTTCTCCCCCTCCCCCAGATTGTATAAGGTCTAACACCTGCAGACCTTGACTCTGCTGTTCCCAGCAAGGACCCACCTAGACTTTGCAGAGGCCATCATGAAAAGCCCAAAGAATACAGGGCAGGAATGCCTGGCTGGCTCAGTTGGTGGAACGTGCGACCCATGATCTTGGGATTGAGTTCAAGTTCCACGTTGGGTGTAGAGATTTCTTAAAAATAAAATCTTAAAAAAAAAAAAAGAATCCTGACATATCCTGTGAACAGGAACAGGACCGATACATAAAATAGTACCATAATAAAATCCCTGATAATTACCCACTCAGAATAAAGACACGGATTTCCACCTTGAAGGGAGGTGTGATAAAGTTCTGGCCAACAGGGGTATGCAACTTCCAGTTTCCCATAAAGGAACAGGAAGTGTCCTCTACTTCTTTTCTCCCTTTCCGATGACTAGAATACAGATGTGGTCATGGGTGTCTTGGTTGAAACAACAATGTGCAAGGACATAGGTCTCTCATCCCACGGAACAGTCCCGAGCCAGCGCTGGTCCATTCATACCCATATTACTACGTGTGAGAGTTTCTATTTGTTTAAGCCCCAATTATTTTGGATTGCCATTAGGCAGCTGATCTTATATTGTAACAAATACAACCATAATAACACTTTACATTTATAGGGTTCTCTATTCTTCATAAACTTCTCTAGTGTCTCTTATGATCAGTAGCTGCTGGTGAGAGAGGAAAGGTCATCACTTTGACCTTTTCTACGAGGAGCCTGAGGCCCAGGATGTGGACTGACTTGCCTGGGAGCACACAGGGAAGGGTCCCCGATATAGCTACCTCACCAACAGGGACAGATAGCAGCTGGAAGCCAGATGTGTGAGTAGCACGGGTGATGAGCATGCTGGCTTTCTGCTCTTAACAGTCACAAAGAATTTCTTCTGGACTATTCTATCTATAAACCCCTGGAGTAGAGACAGTTCACATCCCTTCTCTTCTCGTCTCCTACTTTTCTAAATTTGCTGCAGCACATGGAAAGCGATGTAAGATAGAGGATTCCTGCTTCAAATACAATGTGTCTCTGCCCTCTTCCACCTTTTCCCCTCCTTTCCTTTAAAAATTCAGTCAAAAAAGCTGGGGCACCTGGGGGGCTCACTCAGTTAAGAGTCTGACTGCAGCTCAGGTCATGATCTTTCAGTTTGTGAGTTTGAGCCCCGCGTAGGGCTCTGTGCTGACAGCTCAGAGGCTGGAGTTGGCCTCAGTCTCCCTCTCTCTCTGTCCCTCCCCTGCTTGTGCTCTCTCTCTTTCAAAAAATAAGATGAACATTAAAGAAAGTTTTTAAAAAGAAATTCAGTCAAAAAGCCTTCAGGCATGGCTGTGCAGAGCAGGGACTGGCAAAGGCTGGCACCCACATGAGGAGGGGAACTGACAACTAACAAATGGTGGCAGTCCTGGAGGGGGTCAAGAAATTGGCCACATACAAGGAAATTGGGCAACAAATAAATACATTGAGTTTAATGGGAGCCAGGGGTCTCAACTGTCAGGGAAAGGAGTTATAAATATGAAAAATGGGAACCCCAAAACAAACCCTGAGATGTTGGCTCAAAATTGGAAGAATCAGTAGAGCACTCGTGGTTAGATAGGTAGATGTAAGTACAGTTGTAAAACGTATGTGAATGAACGAGTGTGTGAATACAACATGTATATTTCCAAGCTCTGTCCACTGAGAGAGCCTGGGAGTAATAGACTACCATTAGCAATGAGGGCACTATTTGTCACTAAAACGAATTGGGCCTTCTTGGATGAGTCTGGAACATTTTTTTGTGCCGTAAAGTAAGGAAGTGCTTATAGAAGAAAGGAAAGATTTCAAAAGAACACCGAAGCCAGCTTGAAGGCACTACCACTGACCAAATCTGGGATAATTTGAGCATCAAAACAAATAATGACAGGGGCACCCGACTGGCTCAGTTGGTAGAGCATGCAACTCTTGATCCTGGGGGTGTGAGTTCGAGTCCCATGGGGGGCATAGAGCTTGCTATAAAACAACAACAACAACAACAACAACAACAAAGGAAACCATCAAGATCCTAGAGAACACAGGCAGCAACCTCTTTGACTTCGACTGCAGACTGCAGCAACTTCCTTTTCTTTTTTTAAGTTTATTTCTTTTTGAGGAAGAGAGAAAGTGCAAGTGAGGGAGGGGCATAGATAGGGAAAGAGAGAGAATCCTAAGCAGGCTCCACACTGTCAGTGTGGAGCCTGATGCAGGCCTTGAACCCATGAACCTGTGAGATTCAGAGGATCCGAAGGGGGTTCTGCAATGAGAGCCCCAAGCCCAAAGTGTGGCCTCAACCATGAACCACCAATGCCCAAAGTCGAGCATTTAACCAACGGAACCACTCAGGTGCCCCTGCCTGCAGCAACTTCTTACTAGACATGTCTCCAGAGGCAAGGGAAACAAAAGCAAAAATGAACTATTGGGACCTCATCAAGATAAAAACTTCTACATCAGTGAGGGAAACAATCAGCAAAACTAAAAGGCAATCAATGGAATGGGAGAAGATATTTGCAAATGATGTATCCAAAGGGTTAGTATCCAAAATCTATAAAGAATTTATCAAACTCAACACCCAAAAGCCAAATAATGCAGCGAAGAAATGGGCAGAAGACATGAATAGACACTTCCCCAAAGAAGACATCCACATGGCCAACTGACACATGAAAAGATGTTCAACATCAGTCATCATCGGGGAAATACAAATGAGAACCACAATGAGATACCACCTCACACCTGTCAGAATGGCTAACACTAACAACTCTGGAAACAACAGATGTTGGCAAGAATTCAAGAAAGGGGAATATTTGAACTATGGTGACAACGCAAACTGGTGCAGCCACTCTGGAAAACAGTATTCAGTTCCTCAAAAAATTAAAAGTAGAACTACACTAAGACCCAGCAACTGCACCACTGGGTTATTTATCAGAAGGATACAAAAATGCTGATCTGAAAGGGCGCATGCACCCCAATGTTGATAGCAGCGCTATCGACAAGAGCCAAATTATGGAAAGAGCCCAAGTGTCCATCGACTGATGAATGTATAAAGAAGATGCAGAGGGTGCCTGCGTGGCTCAGTCGGTTGAACGACCAACTTTGGCTCAGGTCATGATCTCGTGGTTCATGAGTTCGGGCCCCACGTCGGGCTTGCTTCTCTCATCGCAGAGCCCTGCTTTGGATCCTCTGTCTGTCTCTCTCTCTCTCCATGCCGCCCCTGCTTGCGCGCTCTCTCTCTCTCTCTCTCTCTCAAAACTAAATAAACATTAAAAAAAAAGATGTAGTATAAATATACAGTGGAATGTTACCCTGTGATCAAAAAGAACGATATCTTGCCATTTGCAACAACATGGATGGAACTAGAACTTATGCTAAGCCAAATAAGTCAGAGAAAGACAAATACCACGATTTCACTCATGTGAAATTTAAGAAACAAAATGGATGAACATAGGGGAAGGGAAGGAAAAATAAAATAAGATAAAAACAGAGGGAGGCAAATCATAAGAGCAGAGAGCAAACTGAGGGTTGCAGGAGGGGAGGTGGGTGGAGGGGTGGGCTAAATGGGTGAAGGACCCTTGTTGGGATGAGCACTGGGTGTTACATGTAAGGGATGAATCACTGAATTCTCCTGAAACCTATATACACTATATGTTAACTAACTTGAATTTAAATTAAAAAAAAAATGACAATAATGGCTTATATAACCCATTAAATAAAACAGGAATCCAAGAGTCCACATTGATATAAACAAGCAAACAAATAAGAAGAGAAAATGGTTTCTCACGTTAATGTCGACTAACAACTGCAGAACAAATAATGCCACCATTTGGCAACCAGATAGCAGTAATTAATTCAAGCAGGAAACATCAACGGACGTTAAAACTAGTGGGGAAACGTAGAAAAGTGGGATATTTACATAGTTCACAGTATCTCCTCCCCAAATGCTTATTAATTACAAAGAGATAAGGAGAAGCTACAAGCCTGACAGACACTGCCTTAATGAATGATCAAAGTTAATGTCACCAGTAATCGAACCAAACACTGTCATCAAGTGCCACCTGATGGGATACGGTAAGAAGGCCACCGCCTCACTTCTGTGCATCACCTGAATCTAATCATGACGAAACTAAACCTTAATAGAGGGACAGCCACAAATTAACGGGCCTGTAATACTGAAGAATGCGAAAGGTGCAAAGGTCAAGAATAGGCTAGGGGTGGCGCCGAGCTGGTTCATTCAGTGGGGCATGCACCCCTTGATCTCGGGGTCGTGATTTCAAGCCCCATGTTAGGTGTAGAGTTACTTAAAAGAAAAAGAAAAAGAGAAAAAGAAAAGAAAAAGAAAAAGAAAAAGAAAAAGAAAAAGAAAAAAAAAGCTTAATTAAAAACTGGACTAAGAAATTCTTCTAGATAGTAGACCAAGAGACATGATAACTAAGTGAAACACGTGGTCCTGGGTTAGAATCCTGTTGCTATAAAAGTAATTCTTGGGACAGTTGGCAAAACTTGAACACAGTGTCTAGGTGAGGAGTATATGGGTGTTCTTGGGGCATCCAGCTGGCTCAGTCAGTGAGACTCATGATCTCAGGGTTGTGAGTTCAAGTCCCACATTGGGTATAGAGATTACTTAAAAATAAAATCTTAAAAAGGAAAAAAAAAAGAGTAGATGGGTTTCTTGGTACAATTCTTACAACGGTTCCATGAGTATAAAATAATTTAAAAAATAAAAATAAAATCGTGCCTGGGTGTCTGGATGGCTCAGTCAGTTAAGCGCCTGGGTCATGTTCTCGAGGTCTGTGAGTTTGAGCCCCATGACAGGCTCTGTGCTGACAACTTGGAGCCTGGAGCCTACTTCGGATCCTGTGTTTCCCTCTCTCTCTGCCCCTGTCCTGCTTGCACTCTGTCTCTGTCTCTCTCTCAAAAATAAATAAATATTAAAAAATAAATAAACATAAAAAAATAAAATCAACACACAACAGAAACAGTGAGTCAGACTACGAAATCCTTATGCCTTCTAGGCCCATGTCACCTGCTAACCATTTGTGTGACTTTGGGAAATCACTCTCCTTTTCTGGGTCTACTTTTCCTTATTGTCAAGTGGGAGCTTTGAATGTGAACAAATAATCACTTTGGTTTTCTAGTCCAAAGAATGTAGCACTTGTGACTGAGTACAGGGGCTCCAGGGGCTCCAAGGGGCCCTGGAGTGGCTTAGTGGCTTTGTGCCCTCCCTCTGCCTCTATCATCTTTGAGGGTGGTCCTGGCGTCCACACAGGCGATGGCCCCAGTGCTGGTACATGTTGAGGGGCAGGCCCCATGGTGACCAGGACTTGGAATTGCAAATAGCTGAAATGGAGATTTTCACACTTTAGTAAGTGTTCCCTGTAACCACCTGGAGGTGCTCATTTCAAATGGAGATTTCTGGCAAATCCCCCTAATACTGGTTTAAACCTGTAGGGATTTGTCTGCCACCATTATTATTCTTTTTTTTTTTAAGATTTTATTTTTAGGGGTGCCTAGGTTGCTCAGTCAGGCCTTGGACTTCAGCTCAGGTCACGATCTCACAGTTTGTGAGTTCAAACTCCATGTCAGGCTCTGTGCTGACAGCTCGGAGCCTGGAGCCTGCTTCAGGTTCTGTGTCTCCCTCTCTCTCTGTCCCTCCCCCGCTCGTGCTCTCTTTCTCTTTCTCAAAAATAAATAAACAATACAAAAATTATAAAGATTTTATTTTTAAGTAATCTCTACATTCAACATGGGGCTCAAACTTACAACCCCAGGATCAAGAATCACATGTTCCACCGAGTAAGCCAGCCAGATGCCCCTATCTCCTACCATTATAAGTCCAGAAGTGGACAGATCCAGGCTGGTGCAGCAGCCCAAACTCCATCAGGACCTTGGTTCTCCACGTCTCCCCACTCCATTGGCCTTTACATGCTGTGCCTGTTGCCTCAGGGTTACAATATGGCCCCTGCTCCTTGAACAAGCCTGACACATTCTCACCTAGGAAGTCTGCATTTGCTTTTCCTCTCCTGGAGTCCACTTCCTTACCACCAGGAATTTGCTCAGAATTAGTAAAGGCTTTCCAACTGCAACTCCTCCTACCCCACCCCAACCAGTACCTGGAACGCCCCATCTCCCTTCTCTGCTTTATTTTTCTCAACCCCACTTATCACTACATGACATGCAACGTGTTTTTCTTTTTTTATATAATTAAAAAAATGTTTATTTATTTTTGAGAGAGAGAGAGAGAGCACGAGCAGGGGAGGGCAGAGAGAGAGAGAGAGGGAAATGCAGAATCCAAAACAGGCTCCAGGCTCTGAGCGGTCGGCACAGAGCCCAACACGGGGCTTGAATCCATAAACCATGCGATCATGACCTGAGCTGAAGTCAGAGGCTTAACCGAACGTAAGCACCACTTCTGTTTATTCTATTCACTGTTGTATTCCCAACACTTAGAACCATGCCTGGAATGAATATATGGGCAACAGGTGCTCAATAAAGAGTTGTTCAATGAAGGAATGCACTTCCAGGAGGTACACCTGAGTTCTAGGAAGGACGAAGAAAGGGGAAGAGGTAAAACAGGTGATTTCTATAACCGGAAAGCAAAAAACATTTCCAGAAATTCCTAAGCCACTTCAGTTTACATCTCCTTAGCCAAAACCATGGCCACCTGTTGCTGCAAGAGAGTCTGGGAATATGAGTATTTTTAGTTGGGCACACTGCCCTCCTTGAACAAATTTATTTTGTAAGTAAAATAGAAGGGAAGAGGGGCACCTGGGTGGCTCAGTCTGTTGAGCGTCTCACTTAGGCTCAGGTCATGATCTCATGGACTGTGAGTTCGAGCCCAGCATTGGGCTCTGTGTTGACAGCTAGGAGCCTAGAGCCTGCTTCAGATTCTGTGGCTTCCTCTCTCTCTCTCTCTCTCTCTCTCTGCCCCTTTCCCACTCGCATTCTCTCTCTCTCTATCAAAAATAAATAAACATTAAATTTCTTTTTTTAAATTAGAAGAGTGGATATTGGAAAGGCAACCTATAGTGTCTACCACATTGATGTGTCCTTGACCTAATAGAATCTCTGAGGGTGTTGATTTCGATGCACGTGAGCCTTGGACCATGTTGTAAGAAAAATAAAGAGAATAATAGGATGAACCCAAAACAAATTTTTTTTTTTTTTTTTTTTTTTTTTGAGAGCGAGCAAGCATGAATTGCGGAGAAGGGCAGAAGGAGAAAGAGAATCCCAAGCAGGCTCCACACTCAGCGTGGAGCCTGACTTGGGGCTTGATCCTACAACCCTGGGATCATGACCTGAGCCGAAATTAAGAGTTGGGATACCAGAGCAAAGTTGTTTTTTTTCTTAATGTTTACTTATTTATTTTTGAGAGAGAGAGCACGAGCTCTAGCGGGTGCAGAGAGAGGGGGACAGAAGAAATGGAGCAGGCTCTGTGCTGACAGCAGAGTCCGGTGCGGGGCTCGAACTCACCAACCGAGACCTCAACCAACTGAGCCACCCAGGCACCCCCAGAGCAAAGTTTAAAAAAATTTTTTTTAATGTTTATTCATTTTTGAGAGACAGCGCAAGCAGGGGAGGGGCAGAGAGGGGGAGGTGGGGGACACAGAATCCGAAGCGGGCTCCAGGCTCCTAGCTGTCAGCCCAGAGCCCAACGTGGGGCTCGAACCCAGGAACTGTGAGATGTGACCTGAGCTGAAGTCGGACGCTTAACTGACTGAGCCACCTAGGTGCCCCCAGAGCAAACTTTCTTAAGGCCTCATGGGTGATGAATGCACTGGTCATGGACCTCTGTTATGTTGGCTGTACAGAGCACACTCCACCACCCCCTTTCTCGAGAAAATCTTTACTTCCACCCCTCCCCCATACACATGGTTACAGTAGCAGAAATTGTGGAGGCCTTGTCCATCTACCACGTTTCCACCCACGTGACCCAAACCACTGAGTTGGCATCACATTCCCACGAATTTGGCACCAGGACTGAGATTCTGAGTCTCTCCGGATGACTGGATTGTGTAACTAGAGAGCGGCTGGCAGACGTATTTTCTACATCACAAACTGGACCAGCTGAGGAAAGAGCATGAACCCCACACAGAAAGAAGTTTGGTGAAATGGAGAGGGTCTTTGTGGTGTTTTGAGCCTCCAGTCCTAAGCTGTACCTGAGGACTCGTTCTGTCCTTGCCCTTGGGGTCTTTATTTCCATGTCTGTGGAAATCACGCTTCTCTGTGTCCTTATTTCACTCAGACCAGCTTAAATGAATCTTTAGTAGCAGTCAAGAGTTCTAACACACACCCCACCCTCTGGAGATCAGGTGCCCAGCTTTGGAGGAGGAAGTGAAACACAGCAGCCTCTTTATCAACAAACGGTTGACAGAAGACCCGGGTCAGGGTCAAGGGAGAATTCCTACCCTCGGCTGTTTTGTAAAGCTCTAGAAAACCACTTACATCAACCACACAAGTGACCCCACTACTAACAGGAGAAATGAGTGATTTAAAAAATTTTGTTTAATCTTTATTTATTTTTGAGAGAGAGACAGCGTGCGAGCAGGGAAGGAGCAGAGAGAGAGGGAGACAGAATCAGAAGCAGGCTCCAGGCTCCGAGCTGTCAGCACAGAGCCCGACATAGGGCTCGAACTCACCAACTGTGAGATCATGACCTGAGCCGAAGTCGGACGCTCAACCAACTGAGCCACCCAGGCACCCCAGAAACGAGTGATTTTAAAATAGGACCTCTAAGTTCAGGGTCTGAAGGGTCTGCCCTTCTGTCCCTGGCTTGCACTACTTGTAAAACATACAGGGTGCCTATCAGTTTTCCTGAGGTGTGGAGGGCTAGAGAGGAGGCAGAGAAAGGAAAAAAAACAGGGGCTTTAGAGTCTGGAAATCCAGCTTCATCACTGACCACATGTCTTTGGCTAAGTTAGTTAATTTTTTCTTTTTCTTTTTTAATATTTATTTATTTTGGGGAGGGGCAGAGAGAGGGGGACAGAGGATTTGAAGCGAAGCGGACTCTGTGCTGACAGGCTGACAGCAGGGAGCCCGATGCGGGGCTCAAACTCACGAACCCCCAAGATCATGACCCGAGCCCAAGCCAGACACTCAACCAACTGAGCCACCCAGGTGCCCCAAGTCAGTTAATTTTCTTCAATCTCGTCTGTAACCCAGTGACAATAACTCCCACGTGGGAGGACTAAATGAGTGTGCACGTGTAAACTACCCAGCCCAACACCTGGCAAGTCCCAAAGAGCAGAGCCACTCCAGCCCCGGCACTCAGGGCTGGAGCATGGTGTACAGGCAGGGAGCCCCTCCGGGAGAAGCACCTGTGCCAAACCAGCTGGCTCACTGCTGCATTTCATGCACCAGGCCAACCACGATGCTCCCCTGGGAGTCAGGGGCCTTGTGTTTGTTAGAGGTAACTACTTTTCCTTTCCCATAAGACCCCCATGCTACGGGGAAGCAATTGTCCAATCTCAGAGGGAGGGAAAGAAGCCCTGAGAAGAGAGCCTATCGGGATGTTCTTCTTTGAAACTCTTTTAATTCAGCGCCCGCCGCCGGCCAGGCATCTCTGTGCACTTTACACACGTTACTGACCGCTTTCATTTCTCCTGGCTGATCAATGGAGGAGCAGAGCTGTCAAATGATATTGACAGCTAATCTGGAATCTAGGCCGCGCTGACATCTGCTAATAGCTCAGAATTAACTGGGTGGGGACCGTTCGCCTAGGACACAAACAGTTGCTGCCATGGTTCTGGCACGGACTTCAGACTAGAGCCTGGGACCTGCCCCTCAGCCCCACTGGGCAGACAAGTCCCTTCTAAGCAGCTGGTTCTTCCCCAAGGTGCTGGGAACTGCAGCTGGGCTCCAAATACCCTTGAACCGCTCTTGGAAAAACAAGGAAGAGAGAGAAGGCAGAAAACGAGAGTAAAAGTAGGAACAAAGAAAAGAGAAGGCAGGCAACCAGCTCGGCGACGATACTCATTCCTTTATTATCGACTGTGTTAATTTGAACAGGGCTGGGCTGCAGGTGCATTTCAGCTCAACAGAGAGGCCTCATCTGAAGCCAAGGAGACAGACGGTAATGTTTTTTATATATATTTATATATTACATATGTCCTGTATAGCCATATGTATAGTGACAAGAATGAGCCACTGCGTTAACTGTTGTCCTAAATAAAGACCATAGCAACAGACATGGAAATTTGGTCCCAGTCAAGGCCCTTACTTTGTCAATCAAATGTCTGATACATCAAAAGGGAAGGAGAGAGACAGAGAGACTGAGATCCAACCACCCCGGTGGCCCTGTTCCCAGCATGTCTTACACTGAGTGTCGAGTGTCCCCTGTGGAGGTAAACACACACACACACACACACACACACACACAAACACACACACGTACACAAAACTGCGGGCAGGAGCTCCTCATCTGACACACCTAGGGCCCAGCCCTCAGACTGGGGTTGGTGAGACTGGGTATTTTGTGCTATAAGACTGTGGGGTCAAGTGACCAGACAATGCGAAGTCGATGTGTCCAAGTGATGAATGGGGTGACACGTGCTGTTTCATCTACAAACAAGAAAGAGGTCAGTGGGAGAGGCTACTCAATGTAGGCATGGAGGTCCCCCTGTGCCCAGGCCACCTGGGGCATTTCTACACACAATTCCCATCGAGACACAGCCAAACCTCTGATCTGAATCCTGAGTCTCAATCTCTTGGGCTCTGATGAAAAATGGCATTTCCTTGAAGGACAGGAGCAAATGGCAATTGAGTTGCCAAACCAGCTAGTCCGGTAATTACAGCAGAAATGACAGCATCATTGAATTAAACCAAACCATAGCTTGGTCCTTACAGCAGAACTTGAACTGTATAAGAAGGGCTCACTTCCTGATGGAAAGAGAAGAACCAGGTAATCAGCCCCCAACCCCCACCACCTTCCCCTCACCCAATTTCAAGCAGCTCGGTCGGTTTCATGCTGTTCTCCCGATGACTAAAATCCTCAAATTCTGGGAACTAGAGACTCCCCCTATTAGGGCATTTTGAAATCTTTAACCACTTGTTTCTTTCATGATTGCCTCTTCATTCCTCCACCAAAATACACACTTAAAAAGTAAATCAGTGAAAATTAATCTCTCTCTCTCTCTCTCTTGTTTTTTTTTTTGTTTGTTTGTTTTTTGGTAGAAATTTACTTATTATTTGAGATAACCTGGAGACATCTTGGTATGTCACAAAGGGAGGCGAGGAGTACTTCCCCAGGGACCAATTTATACAATGCCAAAGAAAAAGGATCAGTTTTCAACAAAATAGTGCTCAACAAATGTGATGCAGAAACAGGAGTAATAGGCAAGGTTGATAAATTGTGCCTGGGTCCCTGTCTCCTGTGATAAATGAAGGGGGAAGCAACAGATTCCAATACCTTTGTTTAGCCAGGGGAGAATGACATTGATCGCTCCCACTATGAACTGGGATCCAGGCAGCTGCGGAGGAAAGTGACCAAAGCAGGAAGGAGCAGCATCTCAAAAACGGGGTGTTGGCTTGATCACTCGTTGACCCCAGTTACTTCTCAGAGGGAACAGAAACAAAGGGACTCAGAGAAGGGACTTCCTTTGATGACTGTCCATGTTGTCCCATTACTGTTTCATTTCCTGCAGGTCCTGAGCAGGCAGCAACTGGTTGGTTCACAATTCCCATCCAAGGGTTGGGAAGGTGGCCAGGAAGCAGAGTTTGGTAAGCCATGAGTTCTTGCCAAAGCCAAAGAGCATGGCTGTGTCGGTGAGGTCACATAAGTCCTTGAAAAGGAGCCCAAGAGGCCAACAGAGGTTGTCTGAGGTCCAGACGCTTGAGTGCAGGGCTCTTTTCCCTGGGAGCATCGGCCTGACACTGTCAGGACATGTCTTGTCCTTTGTGGACATCTAGCATTTTTCTAGTCCCAGAAAGTGCTTAAGAACTGCTCACCGTCGGCATAGGAGGAGATGGAGATTATGGAGAGAGACAGGTAGAAAAAGTACTCTCTTCTCAGGCACTGGCTACCTTCCCTTCTGGGAGCAGCTGACAGGGAGGAGCTTGAGGTCTGACATGGCAGGGGTCTAAAGTCAGAAGGAAAGGAGGCTATGCAGTGGCCACGGCAGGCTCAGGTGAAGGCATCTCCCCCCACAGCTGAGCTCCACAAATAAATAACATTAATTAAATAAAGGAGGCTAAGATGAGCAGGCAGAGACGCGGTCTGCCAGATGCTCACCCCCTCACACACACGCACACGCACATGCACACACACGCACGCACACTGAGCGTCAGGTGAGATGATCCAGGCTTGGCTCCCCAGCCCAGGAGGCTCTTGGATGGGCAGCCTGACTGAAGGTTGTCACTCATGGTCTAGCACTGTTGTGGGGTGCAGAGCAGCGGAGGCCAGTGAGGCGTGTGTGGTAGAGGGTGGAGGCCGCTGAGGACTCTGGCACCTGCAGAAAGTAGGGGTGAGGTAGGTGAATGGGGAGGTTGGGGAAGGGCAGGAAACAAAAAAGTGAGGACTTGCCTTTTCCTCATCCTGTTGCTGTAGGAACTCCCCCCCCCCCCCCCAGGGCTCCAGTTATCACCCTCCCTTAATGCCCTTCAGGTACAACCCAAACCCTCTTCAGCCTCAACCAGCCCACGTGGTTTCCATGCCTCCTAAGTCCACTGCCCACTCTGACCATAGCGGTACTGACCAGGACCTGGACTTCCGAACTTTAGATGTGGAAGGTCTTTCCAGAAAGCTGTCCAACCGCATAAGCCGCTCCATGTGTAGTGCACGGGGGTCTTGTTCTTGGTCATGAGAGAAGTCCATCTCAAAGACAGCTGGAGGGGACACATCCAGCTCCAGAAACATTATGTTTTCAGCCTGTGGTGGGAACATCAGACCAGACGTGAGCAGCGGCCCTGATGATGGGATCCCTCAGGCACTGAGGTGTAGCGAAATACTGGGTGTAGCGAAGGTGATGAGGTACGTAGAGCACGCCAAGGTTATGAGCATCCCTCCCTTGGACCCTCTCTCCTCCCGCCCCTTCTATTTCCCAGCTTCTTACCCTGTACCTGGGGTGGGACCCCATTGCCATAGCAACCCGAGCATACTGGCTGATAGGCCTCTTGTAGCCCACGGCTGACGTTGGCCGTTTCTTCATTTGGCTGTTATTGCTGTGGGGAAGAGGCTATATTAGAATGGGTTTCTTTTGAACACGGGGAAAATGACATCATGAAGAATTAAGTATCATTCAAGTAGGCAGGAAACTCCGCAGACCGTGGTTCACAGGAATTTTCTTCTCATTGTTCTAATACAGCTGGACAACTAAACACTATCAAAACACAGGAAAGCATAGATTTCTTTACTCTTGTGTTTTTCAGTTCTTTTTTCCCCCCACAGTAAAGAAGGTTTGATTAAGGGCTAGAATGAAGAAAGGAAATCCAGTCTTTCAGCTCTCAGCTTCATATGCTGATTTCACACATTATGCAAAACCGTTGATGATTAGTTGTTCTGGTTTTCATTTTTCTTCTTAGGAGTTTGTACAAAAAAAATGACTAAAAAAAATCAGGCTTGAAATGCAAGGGTCCCAAAATAGCCTAAACAATCCTGGAAAAGAACAAAGTTGGAAGACTTACACGTCCCAGTTTTAGAACTGATTACAGGGTGCCTATTACAGGATGGCTCTGTTAAGCATCTGACTTCGGCTCAGGGCATGATCTCCCAGTTCATGAGTTCAAGTCCCACTTTGGATGAGTTCGAGCCCCGCTTCGGGTAAAACATGAACCCCGCTTTGGGTGAGTCTCACTTCACTCTCTCTCCCTCCTTCCCTCTGCCCCTCCTGGGATTCTCTCTCTTTCTCTGTCCCTTGCTCATTTGCACCTTCTCTCTCTCTCTCTCTGTCAAAAAAAAAAAAAGAACTTATTACAAAGCTACAGTAATCAAGGCTGTGTGGTACTAGCATAAGGACAGACATATAGACCAATGGAAAAGAATTGAGAATCTAGAGACAAATCCTTATATTTGCAATCAATTGATTTTCTATAAGGGTACCAACTGAACCACCCATGTACCCCCAAGTTTTTGTTTTTTAATGTTTACTTATCTTTGAGAGAGCGAGAGGGAAAGAGCTAGAGCTCAAGGGGGGGGGTGGGGCAGAGAGAGAGGGAGACACAGAATCCGAAGCAGGTTCCAGGCTCTGAGCTGTCAGCACTGAGCCGCAGGATCATGACCTGAGCTGAAGTCTGATGCTTAACCAACTGATGCTTAACCACCCAGGCGCCCCTGTTTTGTTTTTAAAGAAACGTGTTTGCACGCTTAGAAAAAAGTCTAGGTATTCAACAAAATGCTACTAGTTACTATCTTGGGATGGTGTCATCATAGATGACTTTTATTATCTTTATGCCTTTCTGAAAAATCTGAACTTTACAATGAAAATGTATAACTTTATATCTAAATATCTCAGACATTCAGAAAAGTGTAGAAAATAATATATATGTATGCTTACCATCCAGCTTTGTCAAATCATTTAACATTTTGTTATACTTAAACTAAATCTTTTTTTTAAGAAATAAAATGTAGGGGCACCCGGGTGGTTCAGTCAGTTAAGCATCCAACTCTTGATTTCAGCTCAGGTCATGATCTCCAGATTTGTGAGATCAAGCCCCATGTCAGTGCAGAGTCTGCTTGGGATTCTCTCTCTCTCAAAATAAATAAATAAGCTTTAAAAAGGCAAGAAAATATAGACAGTTTTTAAGACTCCTATTTCTCTCTCCCTTGAGTTAGTTACTCTCTTGAATTTGGTGCTCACCAATGCCATTCCTGTTTTTATTGTTATTTTTATATGTGGCTATTCATAAACAATTAAATGGGTATTTGTATGCCTATTTCTAAAATTTGAACTGTGTGGTGAACATAACACATTTTTGTGTGCTCAACTTTTTAAGATTTATCCATGCACCTCTAGATTAGATTATTAAAGTTTACTTATTCGACTATTTTAAGGTTGCAATATGTCATCATATGTGTGTGTGTGTGTGTTTGTGTATAAAATACATATTCTTTTGATGGACATCTAGGTTGATTTTTTTTTTTATCTACTATACACAGTGCCGTTGTGAACATTTCTGTACAGGTATCTTCGAGTACATATTCAGAAACTTCCCTGGGGTATACCAAGGAATGGAATGGTTCCGTTGTAGGGTATGTGCATTTTCAACTTTACTAGATATTGCCGTATTGCTTTCCAAAGTGGTTATACGTGAAGGCTTCCATTGCTCTATATCCTAGCCAAATCACAGCATGTCAGGCTTCTTACTTTCAACAGTTTGATGAGTGTGGTGTATTACTTTTATTATTCAAAACAAAGAAACGAAGATAGGAAAGAAATCAAGAAAAGTATTTCCATTAAAATAAAATAACACAGATTTTGGAGTAAGACATATCTGAGTTTGAATGTTGGCTCTGCCCCTTAAAGCTGCATTACCTTGGGAAGTAGCTTAATACCTCTGAGGCTCAGCTATCTCGTTTTTTTCTTTAACATTTTTTAATGTTTATTTATTTTTGAGAGAAAGAGAGAGAGAGAGAGAGAGAGAGAGAGAGAGAGAGAGAGTGGGGGAGGGGCAGAGAGAGAGGGAGACACAGAGTCTGAAGCAGGCTCCAGGCTCTGAGCTGGTAGCACAGAGTCCGATGTGGGGCTCAAACCCGCGAACTGTGATATCGGACCTGAGCCAAAGTCGGACGCTTAACCGACTGAGCCACCAGGCGCCCCGGCTCAGCTAGCTCTTGCCTGTCCCCCAGAACTGCTGAGATTAAGTTCGATAAGGATTTAGCATAGCTCACAGCAAGGGCTCAACTCATGGCAGCTGTGATGATGATTTATTCTCAATTCTACTTGCTAATTTCAAGCAGGGATACAAACGAGCCATGAAAAAAAAGCCAAAAGGCAGACAGAAGACAGAGGAGAAGAAACAGGCCGAGTAATTCACAGATAGGACATCCTGTCCTTGGAGCTGACAGCACCAGGCCCGCCCTTCTGCGGCAGAGGGTGAGGGGATATGGCATTCCTGGGGTTCATTTTAGCAAGCCTATAAGGGAGTGCGGGACCCCACTTTAAGGAGGAAAACAGGGAAGGATGAAACCACGGAAGCCCCAGCTCGCTCAGCTGCTGCATAACCCCCGGGAGCAGGGAGGCTGTGCCCGTGCGTGTGGGCAGCCGCGCCCACAACTCAAGGGGAGGGGGGGAAATTAGTAACATAACCACTTAGCATTTATAAGGTGCATCTGCACATCCCATTTGAACTCTGCAGTCATCTCCTGCGGTGTAGACAGGGCAGACAAGGAGCCTGAGGCTCAGACAAGCAAAATGCCTTTTGTGCTTAAGGTCAAACAATTAGGAAGAGACTCCGAACTGGACCTTGCCAAATTCTCTTTTTAGGATGCTGTACTGTTTCTAGGAGAACACCCGGAGCAGGCTGGGGCGGAGTGCGCCCTGAAGGCTGCAGGCTCTGGGAATGGACAGGGGGACAGGGCTGGGCGAGCGGAGCAGTGCATCGTGTGAGCTGGCAGCCTGACCCAATAAAGATGCCAGCGCTATTCTGGGTGACATGCGGGAAGAGGGGGCTGGGGGAGGGGAGTCTGTAATTGGGACACCAAACTTCCCATCTACGCCCTCTTCTGCCCCAGGCCTACTTTCCATGATTGATCCCTCTCTAGTAAGCAGGTTGTGGCTGACAGCCCAGAGCGGGAGGCCTGGCTCTGTATGTATCCGCCCCTCCTGACAGAGACCCACAATCACTCTATGCCAGACAGATCCTAAGAGTTCTCATATGACCCTCCCTCTCAATGGCTGCCATCACAGTATTTTCCCCTTAATATTAAAATCTCATCGCTCAGCTCTGTCTTAGGGACTGACCCCAATCTCCTTATCAGCTGTCTCAGCATACACACACACCCACACACACACCCACACCCACACACACACCCCTTTTCCTGTTCTGTTCTGAAAACTGGCATCCAACATCATAGGGTGAGTTTTCCTTCTGGGTCTTTCCCAATCACCTGCCACAGCAAACCCGACTTGTCTCCGCAATCTGGTCCCTCTGTCCCCACAGGCCAGCTCTCCACTCTGCCTAGCCTGCCTGGGGAGGCCAGAACTTCTCTCCCTGTTTCAGATTCAACTCCGATGTCACAGACCTGTGAATAAATCTAGGGACTCAACCCAGAGCCGAGAATGTTCTTACTGAGGTAAACTTTGCCTCTGTAATGAAACCTGTTTAACTATCCGGATTCTATTTAGAGCAAGGAATGCTCTCTCTCTAAACTTGGAGAGCGCCCGAATATAAAATCAAATTCTAAAACAAAAACAGCAAGGGGCACATGGGTAGCTCAGTCAGTTGAGCGTCTGACTTTGGCTCAGGTCATGATCTCGCTGTCCGTGAGTTCAAGCCCTGAGTCCGGCTCTGTGCTGACAGCTCACAGCCCGGAGCCTGCTTCAGATTCTGTATCTCCCTCGCTCTCTGCCCCTCCCCCACTCACCCTCTGTCTCTCAAAAATAAATAAAGGTTAAAAAAATTTTTTTAAACAAAAACAGCAAACCAAACTCCCCTCCTGCGGCCCTTCTAAGGGATGAAGGCAAACTGGCTTTTCTGGAGTCCCTGTAATTATAATATTGGCTTATTGATATATGATTATTGATTACACATTTATTGATCATCTCCTCTGGGGCTTGGAGCCCCTCCCCCCATATTACCTCATTTCAACCTCAATAATCCTGCAGGGCGATTTACTATCTTGACTTTACAGGTGAAGAAATTTGAGTTCAGAGAGGTTAAAAAAACCTTTTCCAGGCCACAAGTGGCAGAGCAGGGACTAGAATTCAGTATGTTCTAAACCCAAAATCTAGTCTCTTTCTGCTGCACCATGGTGCCTTTGAAAAGACTCTCTGGTGGGGCACCTGGGTGGCTCAGTCGGTTGACCGTCCGACTTCGGCTCAGGTCATGATCTCACAGTTTGTGGGTTCGAGCCCCACATCAGGCTCTGTGCTGACCACTTGCTCAGAGCCTACAGCCTGCTTCAGATTCTGTGTCTCCTTCTCTCCCTGCCCCTCCCTGGCTCACACTTTGTCTCACTCTGTTTCTCAAAAATGAATAAATGCTAAAAAAAAACAAATGAAAAGACTCTCTGGTGGCTGGGGTCGCAAAGGCCCAAGAACTAAAGTTACAAATAGAATTGTGTGACTATAAACCAATGGTTCTAGACATTGTCAAATACAGACCCTTAGAGGACAATTTTGTATCCATACAATTAAAAATAAAGTCCATTATGAGAAACTAAAAATAAAAGGTCACACGTGTAGAACAGTTCCTGCTGGAGCTGGTTGCAAAAATGGGTTTTCAAAGTAACTTTCATAAACATTGTGATAGTGGAAGGCACCTCACCTGTGTAGCAACTAGTGGTGGCACAGAGATCGTGAAGATAAAAGAAAAAGGGGGAGTTTTCCCAAAAGAACTTGATATGGGCGCGTTTCAAGAGTTGCCTGGAGCTAACACCTTTTAAAGGCACTGGGAAGGGCATGTAGGGGCAAATGCTTGTAGCTGGAGGAGGAGGAGGAAAACCATTTTTCCAACCAAAGCCTTCTTTTCTCTTTAAAAAAAAAAATTTTTTTTAATGTTTATTTATTTTTGAGAGAGAGAGAGAGAGAGAGACAGAGACTACCAGCAGGGGAGGAGCAGAGAGAGAGGGAGACCCAGAATCTGAAACAGGCTCCAGGCTCTGAGCTGTCAGCACAGAGTCTGACGCGGGGCTCGAACTCACAAACCGTGAGATCATGACCTGAGCCAAAGCCAGACGCTCGACGCTCAACCGACTGAGCCACCCAGGCACCCCTTTTTTTTAAAAAAAGTTTTATTTAAGTAATCTCTATACTCAACGTGGGGCTAGAACTCATGAGTCGCATGTTCTTCTGACTGAGCCAACCAGGCACCCCTCCCCAATGAAAGTTTTCTAAAGGGACAACATGACTTCAGGTAATTTCTTTCCAACAACGCTTTTTTTTTTTTTTTTTTTTTTTTTTTTTTTGCTCTTCCTGTGAGTGGCCTTCAGTGTTTTTCATCCCTAGAGTACCAAAATAAAGCAAAATATTCCACATGTGAATTGAGCAAAAGGAACAACGCCCTGATTAATAGGCTTTGGGAAAAGAGTTTTTCAGCCCTGCTGAAATGAGGCTGCAAATAGTGAGACCCGGTGCCCCCCTTCCTCCCAGGGAGGCAGCTTCTTCCGCCCCCGACCCTCAGTTTTGCACTGCGAAATGAGGGGTTTGGGGCAGACAGTGTGAGGTCCTGATGAGCAACGCTTGCACTATGATGCTACCCTGTGGCTCTCTGTGCTGAGTCAGAATCGCAACTAGGATTCCAGTTATGAGGGAATTGTTTTTGCTTTATTTTAAAGAACCAACTGCTGCTAAAAAAAAAAAAAAAAGTAACTAAAAAAATTGTTTCATATAAACACATCCTTGATCTATTTTTTACTTTTGTAATTTCTGTGATTTTTAAAAAAGTTTTGAGGTAAACGCACAGCAAAATGGTTAGCAAATAACATTTTAAAAAGGAAAAAAATTTTTAGTAATTCAGAATTGCATATAGTTGATCACTTGGCATTCACTTATTTACTTTTAATTTTTATTAATTTTGAGAGAGAGAGAGAGAGAGAGAGAGAGAGAGCTGTCAGCACAGAG
Organism: Prionailurus bengalensis; assembly: GCF_016509475.1. Classification (NCBI taxonomy): domain Eukaryota; kingdom Metazoa; phylum Chordata; class Mammalia; order Carnivora; family Felidae; genus Prionailurus; species Prionailurus bengalensis. The sequence continues at coordinate 120,022,210 of NC_057354.1, read as the reverse complement.
CCTGATACAGGGTTCTAACTCATGAAGCACGAACTCATGAAATGCAAGATCATGACCTGAGCCCAAGTCAGACACTTAACCGACTGAGCCACCCAGGCACCCCCCTGGTATTTATTAACAATTTTTTTTTTTTTTTTGAAGTAGGCTCAATGCCCAGTGTGGAACTCAATGCAGGGCTTGAACTCAGGACCCTAAGATCAGGAGCCGAATGCTTAACTGACTGAACCACCCCAGTTCCCCTAATAAACTTTTTTGAAGTAATTTATTTATTGGAGTTTTTTCTTAGAGAAATCTATAATTGTTTATTTATTTTTTAAAGTTTATTTATTTTGGAAGAGAGAGAGAACAAGCAGGGGGAGGGGCAGAGAGAGCGGGAGAGAGACAGAGACAGAATCCTAAGCAGACTGCACTGACAGTATGGAGCCTGATGCCGGGCTTGAATTCACGAACCATGAGATCATGACCTGAACCAAAATCAAGAGTCAGATGCTTAACCAACTGAGCCACCCAGGTGCCAAATCTATAATTGTTTATATCCTTTGTATTTTAAGTACAGTAAAGATTATTAAGATGTCATTATTGCCTTAATACCTTTTATCCTTACCCAGATATGTTTTAGTATTTTTATATAAAATACATACTTTGTATGTATTCTGAGCAGGTTATACACATTCTGTATAAAATAACATGGTTAAGGTGTGAACATACTTAACCATTATTTTGAAAAAGCTTGTGAATGTATTTCTTTTTTTTTTTTTTTTTAATTTTTTAACGTTTATTTATTTTTGAGACACAGAGAGACAGAGCATGAACGGGGGAAGGGCAGAGAGAGAGGGAGACACAGAATTGGAAGCAGGCTCCAGGCTCTGAGCCATCAGCCCAGAGCCTGACGTGGGGCTCGAACTCACGGGCTGTGAGATCGTGACCTGAGCCGAAGTCGGACGCTTAGCCAACTGAGCCACCCAGGCACCCCGTATTTCTTTTTTTTAATGTTTATTTATTTTTGAGACAGAGAGAGACAGAGCACAAGTGGGGGAGGGGCAGAGAGAGAGGGAGACACAGAATCCGAAGCAGGTTCCAGGCTATGAGCTGTCAGCACAAAGCCCGACACGGGGCTCGAACCCACAAACTATGAGATCATGACCTGAGTTGAAGTCAGACGCTTACCGACCAAGCCACCTTTCTTTTTAATAGTTATTACTAGCATCTATTTTTAAAAAAGTATTTAAAGAAAAAAAAGTATTTAAAGCACTTAAAAAAAATTTTTTTTTAATTTATTTTGAGAGAGAGAGAGTGCAAGTGGCGAGGAGCAGAGAGAGAGGGAGAGAGAGAATCCCAAGCAGGCTCTATGCTCTCAGTGCAGAACCCAATGTGGGGCTTGAACTCGTGAACTGTGAGATCATGACCTGAGCTGAAGTCAAGAGCTGAAGGCTTAACCAACTAAGCCATCCAGGTGCCCCTTAAGATAGCTTTTTTAATTAAAAAAAAATCTATGAATGATTTTTCAGTGTATACAAACTATTCTGAGAAATGAATAAACTCCTCTGAAGCATGAAATTACAAAAGTCCAATCAAGATCCTTTCTCAGGTCGAGATTAAAGGAGACCAACGAGGCACTGCCTTTAAATGCCATGTCCCAGCTCAGGTAGGGAGGCAGAAAATTGCCCTCAAGGACACTACTGGGATAAGTGGCTAAGACTGAATATTGCGTACATAATAGTATTGTGCCAGTATAAGATTTCCTGGATTTGATCACTGTATTGTGGTTATGTAAGAATGTGCTCATTCTTAGAGAATACAGCTAAGGGGTCAAGATGTCTGCAACTTAATCTCAAATGGTTAGGGGATGGGGAATAAAGCAAGAGGTGGCAAAATATTAACATTTGGTAATTTTGATGAAAGGTATAAGGGAATTCTTTGCACCGTTCTTGCAATGCTTATTTTTCAAAATAAAAAGGTAATAAACACATGACTTCTCAGAGCCTCTCATCCCATCTCTATTTAATGTAAAGAAATTCCCCCATGTGCAAACTTTCAATTCAGGAACCTGTCCAAGCACAAAATCAGTCACCCTACAGACCAGAAGCCTCACCGGCATCTGCCTCCAGCAGAGGGCACTGGAGTCGTGGCTTTCAAGTGGGGCTTCCTTGCAGAATCACCTGGAAGCTTTGAAAAAAATTTTAAGTCCTTGGGATCCACCCAAGACAGACTGACTATCTATCTATTTATCTATCTATCTATCTATCTGTCACCCAAGACCTTTTAAATCAGACTCTCTGGAACCCAAATCACAGGTGAGAACCTCTGTGCTAGATGATGTACTACTATGGGTCCCTACCTAGAGTGGAAGGTGCATTTTACCTGGGTGGCTCAGTCAGTTAAGCAACAGCTTCGGCTTAGGTCACGATCTCATGGTTCAAGAGTTCAGGCTCTGTGTCAGGCTCTAAGCTGACAGTGTGGGGCCTTCTGGGGATTCTCTCTCTCCCTCTCTCTCTGCTCCTCCTACTTCTCTCTCTCTCTCTCTCAAAGTAAGTAAATAAACCTTAAAAAAAAAAAAGACCTCTACTCATGAATTTGCCTCTTACAAAGTTGCAGTGTCAGCCTGGGTAGGATCGGCCTTTTAGAAAGTAGACAGATTAAGTGGGCATCAGATGCCCCGGTGAGAAGCCACAGACCTCTATGGCTAGCTTCCCACTGAGCTTTGGGGAGAATGCTGCCCTATCTTGGCATTAATATTCCTGAGATAAAGACAGCAAAGAACCTCCAGGGAAGTGCTTTGGTATCCAGCCTCCTAAACACCGCTGTCTACAGATTTTCAATCAAGGGACAGTGGTCCAGGTGAGTGAGGCAGTCCCTCTGCCGGGTTTGAAGATCATCTTCACGGCCACCAGCAGAGGGAGCCACACACACACACACACACACACACACACACACACACACACACACACACACACACACAGAGCCAGGGGACGCAAGCTGTACCTAAGAGCTGGGCTACAAGGAAACAGGTGGAAATGCTGAATCACCACGCTGAGCTGAGTGAAACTAAAAAGATTGGATCACGCCTCTCATTTCCTGATCTGATTATTTCTCTGTATTCAGAAAATACAGACTGGACTGTGAGCTCTGTGTCGGATTTACCTTCTGTCTGGAGAGTCTAAAATACAGTAAGGCAAACATTAACTATCGTCGCTGTTTTTGGCACCCGAAAAACGAATATTCACCAAACTGACAGAATGTTATCATTCACTGGGAGTGCCAAAAGGCTGAGACGCTCTTCCTCTCCGTAGGTCCCTCATGGGGCACCCGAGGAAAACACTTCGTTTTTGGCAAAACACCCTTCCTTCGTGAAGACCTCTGTGTTAGGTCTCGAGAAATCCATACTCCATCGGAACTTTCCCCACCCTTCTCCAAAGGCACAGAAGCCTCTGTCTCCCGCTGGCTCCTGGCCACCCCCAACCTCGGGTGGGCCGGCAAGTGCCTAGGCCCAGACCAGGGGGAGAGAGACTCACACTCCAGCTGGCACGAGCGGCTGGAACTTCCACTGCTCCTCCTCGCAGTCCAGGAAAAGCCGATTCATGATCTTGTTCTTCTCCTCAGGGGGGATGAAGTTCTCGATGATTAGGTACCTGGGAGCAGGAATGAGGTAGAGATGGGGAACTGGGGGGGGTGGTAAGAGACCACACAGCGCATGTGAAGGTTGAAGGATTAGAAGCAAGAAGCAAAGAGGCAGAGGGAACAGAGGAGAAAGCAGAGAATTGGAGGAAGAGGGTCCCTACAGAAGTCACAGAGCTTGAAATCACTGCTTCCAATGCAAGGACTGTAAGCCCAGGGCCTGAGGGGTGACCCGTGGCCAGCACCCAGCATGCACTTTGGGGGACTGATCGTATACAGGCAGAGCAGAGGAAAGAGAAGGAAACAAGGAGAGGAGGTTCATAAGCAACTCTAGAACTTAGACCTCGTCCCCATCCCTCGACACATTCTCTTCCTAAGGGACGTGGACTCCTGGGTGAGCAGACGGCTGGAATGAGGCCTTCAGGAAGGAATTAAGCCCATCAGGGAGAGGCCAGGGAGTGAGGCACGGCCGTGAGGACCAGGACTGGGAAGGGGAGGGGGCCCTACTTGAGCTTGAGCTCCCGGGTCTGCTCATTCTGCGCCTCCTCCAGGTCCTGCCGCACGCGGATGTATTCATCATGCTGGTCCTGGATCTCTGCCTTCACCGCCTGCAGCTTGGCGTAGAGCTGCGTGGAGACAGGCGCAGCTCAGAGGCTGTGCAGTGTGGCAGCGAGGCCCCTGTGACCCAGCCTGGGCCCCACCGACGCAGGCTCAGGGTCTACCAGCTGAGTTTGGGGTGAGGTCCAAGTCTGAATCTCCCTCTTGCCCCGTCACAAATCAGGGCAAGTTATTCAAAGGGCTGTCCTGTCCCTCCCAACACTAGGGCCCGTTACCTGCTCCCGCTCAGCTGCTGGCAGCATTGTGGAATGTTCAAACTGAAAGGGACCCGCGAGACCTTTTAATCCAACACCCTCTTTTTTATAGAAGAGGTAACTCAGGCACAGAGACGCTCAAGGCGACACAACTAGTTAAGAGAAGAGTCAGAATCGGGACCCAAGTACACAACAGCTGGTGCAGGATCCAGGGAGGGGAAGGGGGCCTAAGCCAGTTTGCAAGGTGACCCATCCCACTCCTGCCTCTCCAGGGGCTCTCACGAATGGGGGTGTGGAGGGCAGCACAGAGCCTGCTGTCCCACTCCTAACCCACCAAGAGGCAGGTATGTCCCTGGAAACTGCCACTGTGGCTGGGCAGCCTGGCCGGCACTGGGGCAGCCACGTCGACAACCCTCAGGGTTCTCCAGGCTCTTCCCAGAATCCGGGCCGGAGTTTGCTGTCCCTATACATGCCCTTCCCTGGCCAAGGACTTGGCAGAGTCCCGGAGAGCAGACAGTCTCCGCCCTTCCCCTGTCCACAGGCGCCTCTGGCTCCCTTCCTGAGCTCCCCCAGGCTGTGTCTCCTCAGGTCTCCTCGACACTCCGGGCCCTGTCCCAGGTCTGGCTACCCAAATTGTGACTCACTGATGATACTGTACAGGGGAAAGTTACCCACCGCCGTGAGGATGGCAACTGGAGACTGGAAGCGAAGGCCTTCCGAGCCTCTCAGGCCCTGCCTGGCCCAGGAGCAAAGGCTCTGTTCCACTCCAGCCCCAGACCCCTGCCTTCCCCACCCCTCACCCCGGCAGCCCCGGCAAAGTAACTCGGGGCTTCAGCAGTTCAAGCCAAGTGGGGAAGGGGCCCTATGACACATACCCCTCGGAGGGTGACCGTCTTGGGGAGAGGCTGCCGGGCCCTCACTTGACCCCTTCGCCTGTGGCATCTCACCTTCTTGAGTTTCTTGGTTTTGACCTCCACCTCCTGCTGCAGGGACGTGTAGGTGCCCCGGAGCTCCATGGTCTCTTCATCTCGGAGCATCATCTCCTGCTGCATTTCCCGTTCACGGCGTTTCTAGGCCAAGGCAGGGAACAGGGGCTCAGTGGGGCAGCGTGTACCGGGGAGGGCCAAGGGAGTTCAGGGGACAGGTGCATCCTGCCTCGCATGGGGTCTGGCTGCATGGTGACCACAGATGCCAGGGGGGAGAAGACAGTGTCCCATGGCCCGTGGCCCCTGCTGCTACCCCAACCTCAGTGGAGCCTCTTTGAACCTTCTTCTTGGCTCATATAGCTGGCACATTCTAGGGGTGTCCAGCAGCTATAGATTCCCATCATACTGGCTTCCCAGCTTCCTCACCCTCTCCCCTTGCGGTGTCACCGATGACCGGTAGGACCAACAAATTGTGGTTCTTGAAGACTTCAGATGTGGTCATACAGATGGAAAAGAACGTTCGCCCTTGTGGCAGGAATTAACACCAGATGCCCCGTAGAGGCTGATGTCATGGAGAACTGCCACTTCCTCTCAGCCGTCGGCGGGCAGTGCCCCGGACACAGGCAGGCTCCTGGGCTGGTGGACCCATGGGATCCAGGGCATCGGGTCTTAGGTTCTTAGCACTGTATTCCAGGGATCTTGAGTCCATGATGGCTCACTGCCCCATGCCCTCCGGACAAGACCTCAAGGCCATGCACCCCCACAAGACCTGAAGCCCCCAGCCCTACCTGCTCCGCAATCTCCTGCCTCTTCAGCTCCAACATCTTCTGCTGCTCATTGGTGTGATCCATGATGTTCCTGCCCCCGATGAGCAGCTTGCTCTCCATGGCCTGGGGACACAGAGGGATTAGGTGAGGGGCTTTTCAAATGGCCATGGCATCACCAGCTTGAGAGGTTTGGCTTCCCTGCTCCGCGGTCCTTCCGGGGGTGGACAAAAGATGTATCCCAGACAGGGCCTGTGGTCCTCACTGAGAACAAAGTTTCCCCTCCAGCCTCCTGGGCTCCAGCCCAAGGCTCCCATTGTCAAGAAGACTGTCAGGTGAGGCAAAGAGAGGGCATCCCTCGGGGAATATAGACACCTGATCTGTTTGCTTTGGATACAGATGGAAGGTTGGTTCACCATGCCTAGGAGGGGCGTGCAGAAGGCATCCTAATCCTGGCTTTCGGCTGGAGCCGGTGTTCAAGAGTGGGGAGCAGAGGCTCCAGTCAACAGGCAGCCCAGCTCTTTAGCTAACTGGCTCCTGACTCAGGAAGAGGGCTCTCAACACACGTGTAATCTTCAGCTGACACGGAAAGCAAAAGCAAAGGAAGACCTTGCAGCACTAAGGGGCAATATGAGGTTCCAGAAGCGGCATGAGCCCTGGAGAGCTCCAGAAAGACTCGGGTTCTGCCCACTAAATGCAAGGCCCTGGCCAAGTTACCCCCTTTGGCTCTCACATCCGTAACACGGGAACTGCTCTGTTCCAGGGAGGCCGACAAATATTTGCTGGGTACTATGTGCGAGGGGCTGAACTAAGCCCCTAACAAACACCATCTCTGATCTCCATCCTCACCCTAAGAGAAAGGTGCTCTTGCTTTCCCCACTGAACAAATGAAGAAACGGAGAGTAACCAGCCTGAGGTCACGCAGCTAGTTAACAAAGAGGGAAGATTTGAACCCGCCACCCTCAGTCCGTGAGCCCCTGTGCTGGGTGAAAGCCCCCAGCCCGGTGCTAGGCACACGCCTGCCAGGGGTGCTGGTTGACTCTGAAGCTTAACTGGTCATGCATTTGTATAAACTGGGTAACCTGTGACTACATAAAATGCACTTTCATTCTTGCTAATCAGAGGGCGCTGCCCCAGGGCACTCCAGCTGTCCTCTGATTTCATCCCAGGCTTCCCGGAAGGTTGAAATCACCTTGAGCCACCAGAAGATATTGGCTGCCTCCCCACTGGAAATTTTCCCAGTGGAACCGGCTGACCTGCTTGAGGGCTCTCAAAGCAGACGGTGCTGTCACAATGTGGGAGAAAGGAAGACCCTTTGCCACCTGTGAGAGCCCCATCACCGTGGACAAAGCGGGACAGGGGTTAAGGGTTGCTTTTGGGGGTCAGAGGTTGAGCTGTGTGAGGATGCCATTGGGCGCTGAGCAAAACCGGGCCAGTCAGAGCGACCCCACACAGCCTCCAAAGCCAAGGGCAGGGCTGCCGCAGAGCAAGGGGCCCCGGATAGCTGCCTGTCCTCACGGCCACACCACCGCCACCTGCTGGGCTACTGCCCCTCCCCTCCAGGCCTTGCTGTGAGTTACTATCTCACCACCCAGCCCCCCCCTCCCGCCCCCCACCACAGGCACAAACTCAGCCTAGATTCTTCCTTCTCACCCAAGGCGGCTATCCTTTCAGTGAGTGACTCCTTAAATCTTGTGCCCCAGGCACCTTAGCTTCCTCACCCCAGGCCCTGCCCTGAGTGCAACCCCCCACCTCCCCTACACCAAGCCAGTCATCAGACCCCTTCAAGTCTGCCTTGTTAGGGCTCGCGCCATTCCCACCTTTTCATCCTCACGACCGACACCTGCTGACTTCACTGCGGTCTCCATGACTCACCTGGGTTTTTGCCATGGACTCCCTGCTGCCTCAGTTTCCCCTTCCATCCACCCCCCGTATGACACCCAGGGGCAGTCACCAAAAACACAAGTCTGAGCCTGCCCCTCCTCTGCTGCGAAGTATTTACCAGGCCTCCATTCCTCGCAGGATAAAACCCAAGGTCGGCAGCAGCTCCCTGCCCCGCGGGCTGGCCCAGCCCCCCAGCCTCCCTGGCTGCCTACTCCCCAGGTGTGCCCTGTGCTCCAGTTCCACCCAAAGAATCCCAGCTCCTGCAGGGAACTAAGTCAAAGAAAGACAAATATCATATGATTTCACTCAGATGTGGCATTTAAGATACAAAACCGATGACCATAAGGGAAGGGAAGCAAAAATAATATAAAAACAGAGAGGGAGACAAACCACAAGAGGCTCTTAAATACAGAGAACAAACTGAGGGCTGCCTGTTGGGTGGGGGGAAGGGCCGAAGGGGTGAGGGGCATCGAGGAGGACACCGGTTAGGATGAGCACTGGGTGTTATATGTAAGCGATGAATCACTAAATTTGTTCCTGAAAAAACAAAGAATAAATTTATTTTTGATTAAAAAAAAACAAAGGAAGAATTCCAGCTCCTGGAATGTGCTGTGCCTTTCCACGACACCGGGCTCCTCTTCCCACTCCACGTCCACCTGGAAAATCGCTCCTTATCCTGCAAGACCCACCTTGAGAACCTTGGGATGTTTTCTCTGATTCCCTCAAATCTGTGCATTTCTTCCTTTGGGCCTAACTAGGACACGTCCCTACCATTTCCCCAGAATGGACCATTACTGCTGATATCCTGTCTCCCCTGTGAGCTCCTTCAGGGTAGGAATCGTGTCTTGGTGCTTGGCACATAGTAAGTGCTCAATAAATGTGTGCTGAACTGAAAGGAATCCCTGAGGTGGTCCCAGAGGGGGGTTCTAGGTCCTTTTCCTGGGCCCGCTCATCCAGAATAGAACCGGCCCTTTCTGGCAACTTCTCCTACTTCAACTGACTGGCCCACACTCACTGGTGCAGGGTGAAAGGGCAGAGCAGTGGGGTCTGAGAATCTGGGAAGCCTGGCAGGAGGGATGGGACGGGTGTGAAGAGGCAGGAAGGAGACAAGGCAGCAGTTCTGTCATATGCGGAGGAAACCCCCTCCTGCTGGGGCCATGGATAACTGATCCCTCCAAAAACTGGGTAATGAGATGTTGGGGGACTTGGTGTCTGGCCTGGCTTCCCGTTCTGGAACACTCCAGCCCTGAGTCCTCGCACTTCCCGTGGTACTCTACGTGACTCTAGTGTTCTTCACTCTTTGCCACCTCATAAAGACACGACTTCTCAAACTTGGTTGCTATATTAGAGTCACTGGGGAGCCTTTCAAATTCCCACTGCGGGGCCACATCGCATTATAATCTTGGGCCCTTCGGCTCATGACCGGCCGTGAGAACTCCCAAGCCAGGTGCTCCATGGAAGAGTCTGGTAAGGAAGGCGCGGGGCAACTGCTGATGCCCCGGTTTTCCTGATGGAGTTAAGGACGGGGACCCGGGTTGAGAGAGAACAGGACAGGGAACCAGGAGGAAGAAAACCATTATTTTCTTTGCTGGTCAGCTGTTCCATATTTACTTCTCCTACTAAACCTTTAAGAATTGGGTCTTAAACTTTGATGTCTATTAGAGTCACCTGGGGAGGTTTTATTAGGCCCAGGCTACACCCCACTGTCAATCAAATTGGAAAGGGGCAGGAGAGCCAGTGATGAGGTCTGGGCATTGGTGTTTTTTCAAGGTTCATATTTAAGAATCACTGCTTTTTTTTTTTTAATTAATTAATTTTTATTTTTAAAAAAAATTTTTTTTTCTACGTTTATTTATTTTTAGGACAGAGAGAGACAGAGCATGAACGGGGGAGGGGCAGAGAGAGAGGGAGACACAGAATCGGAAACAGGCTCCAGGCTCTGAGCCATCAGTCCAGAGCCCGACGCGGGGCTCGAACTCACGGACCGCGAGATCGTGAGCTGGCTGAAGTCGGACGCTTAACCGACTGCGCCACCCAGGCGCCCCTTTATTTTTTTTTTAATGTTTATTTATCTTTGAGAGAAAGAGACAGAGCACAAGTGGGGGAGGGGCAGAGAGAGAGAGGGAGACACAGAATCCGAAGCAGGCTCCAGGCTCTGAGCTGTCAGCACAGAGCCCGATGCGGGACTAGAACCCATGAAATGCGAGATCATTACCTGAGCCGAAGTTGGATGCTTAACCGACTGAACCACCCAGGGGCCCCTAAATTTATTCTGAGAGAGAGAGAGAGAGAGAGAGCACAAGCAGGGGAGGGACAGAGAGAGATGGAGAGAGAGAGAATCCCAAGTGGGCTCCACACTGTCAGTGCAGAGCCAGATGCAGGGCTTGAACTCAGGAACCGTGAAATCATGACCCGAGCCAGAATCAAAAGTCAGACACTTAGCTGACTGAGTCACCCAGGCGCCCCAGAATCACTGCTTTTTGAGGTTCCCCCCAGAATCAATATTACCGGGGGACTTGTTACAAATGCAGGATCTCAGGCCCTACACAGACCTAGTGAATCAGAATCTGCTTTGTAAGGAGATCCCCAGGTGGCCCGTGTGACATGCTTTAAGGGGCATGCTGTTAGCACCATCATTTTCCTTACGAAAGCTCCGACAGGTTAAGTAATCCATCCACCGTCAGTCACATCACGGCCATTAAATTTAAATGGAAAATCCAGGCCCAGGTCGGCCTGGCTCCAAAGCCCATGCTCTTTCTACTCCAGACATTCTGTTCAATGTTTTAGGAAGCAGAACCTGCTAAAAGAAGAGCAACACGTTTCCATCGGGAGAAAATCGTGTCTGACTCATCCCCATGGTTATTCCGGTACATGGGGAAGCCAGTGGCCAGAACGTTAGAGGTTAAAATACCCCTGCCTTGGTTAAGTTAGATAGGGGGGCTGGGGTCGGTGGGGGGGGGGGGGGTGGTAAGGAGACAGAGAAGGGAAGTATATTCTCGTAATAGGGGGGTGGATTAGGAAAAGGAAACAGAAACAGGCATCTCTCTGGATGGAAAACTGTTCAGATGTTAAAAGACAGGACTGATCTTCACTAGAAATCACACAAGAAAGAGAACACTGGCCAGATACCCAGCTCCACAGATGCCCCCAGAGCTTCGTAAGTGGTAACGTCCAAGAGAATTTCTAGGCCGTATGAGCTGACAAAAAAAAATGTCAGATGAGCTTCAATTACAGTTTTACATTCTGGGAAGAAGTAATCCTAGCTCTACTCATTAAATGATAGCTGTGAGCAATCAGTTATGAGTTAAAAAAAAAAAAAAAAAGTGGGGGAGGGGGGAGTAATTCTCTATTGTTCCCAGAAGACATTGGCTTAATATGCTTCCACAGCTAAAAAAGCCACTAGCATCTGGCCAGGCACCATCATGAAGGCTTTTTTGGAAACAAAACAAAAATCATTCTACCCTAATATAAAATGGTGACGCAGCTCAATCTGGAGCACTGTGTGTAGTTCCCTCACTGCGTCTCTGGGGACACGGAGGAGAGTGATCTAGAGAAGGGCGGCTAAAACCATCCAAGGGCTATTAAAAATTAGGACTCTTTAGCCTGCAAAGACAAAGAAAGGTTACGAGGATAGACCTGGAAACTATACGATCAAAATAGGTGGGGGGGTGCCTGGCTGGCTCAGTCGGTAGAGCATGCGACTCCTGATCTCAGGGTCGTGAGTTCGAGCCCCAGGCTGGGGCATAGAACTTGCTTAATTAAAAAAATAAAATAAAATAAAATATGGGGCACCATATTTTATGTGGCTCAGTCGGTTAAGTGTCTGACTCATGATTTTGGCTCAGGTTATGATCTCTTGGTCGTGAGATCGAGCCCTGCATCAGGCTCTGTGCTACGCGCAGAGCCTGCTTGGGATTCTCTTTCTTTCTGCCCCTCTCCCGCTCAGGCACACGTTCTCTTAAAATGATAAACATTAAAAAAGAATAATAAGGGGCGCCTGGGTGGCTCAGTCGGCTAAGCGTCCGACTTCAGCTCAGGTCACGATCTCGCAGCCAGTGAGTTCGAGCCCCGCGTCGGGCTCTGTGCTGACAGCTCAGAGCCTGGAGCCTGTTTCAGATTCTGTGTCTCCCTCTCTCTCTGACCCACCCCGTTCATGCTCTGTCTCTCTCTGTCTCAAAAATGAATAAACGTTAAAAATTAAAAAAAAAAAAAAAAAGAATAATAAAATAGGGGCACCTGGGTGGCTCAGTCAGTTAAGCATCTGACCTTGGCTCAGGTCGTGATCTCGTGGTTCATCAGGTGGAGGGAGCCCTGTGCTGACAGTGTGACAGAGACCACTTTGGATTCTGTCTCCCTCTCTCTCTGCCCCTCCTCTGCTCATACTCTCTCTCTCTCTCAAATGAATAAACATTAAAAAAAAGTTCCCTTTAAAAGATAAAATTAAATTAAAATAGGTGTGAAAAGGAAAGATCCAGGCTTTTCCAATCAGTCCTGGTACATAGAGGAAGAGCTTATACTTTGGGTTTTTTTGACAAAGAAAGGGAAGTTCTACTGTTCATAAAAGGTGATAAATTTATGGAATTGATTATTTCAGGAGGACTATTTTAAATATCTAATAGTTTATTAAGGGATTCTAAGGACACATTTTTTTTAAAGTAAGCTCTATGCCCAGTGTGGGGCTTGAACACAGGACCCCGAGATCAAGAGTTGCTCTACTCCCCCAGGTGCCCTCCTGAGCACACATATTTAACCTTTTATTGTCTTTCTCTCCCTTCAGGAAAAAAAAAAGCACTAATATCAGAATAACCACAGAAATAAAAGAAAATTAGGAAAAGACATATTCCTCACATACTCAGCTTCTTTTATTTTCCCTGTTTTTCCAGATTTTTCCATATGCACACATCATTTTTTCACATCAACAGGCAAGGTATAAATATACACTCATGTCCTGCTATTTCCATTTAATCAAATCTCTCCAGAATTTCCTGTTACTTCACTAAGGTTTATGACTATAAATTTGATGATTGTATAATACAGCAGCTAATTTAAATATATTTCATTAACCTGCATTAGAAGATATTTTAGTTGTGTTGGGGCACCTGGGTGGCTCAGTCGGTTAAGCGTCCGATTTCCGCTCGGGTCATGATCTCACGGTCCGTGAGTTCGAGCCCCGCGTCGGGCTCCGTGCTGACAGCTTGGAGCCTGGAGCCTGTTTCAGATTCTGTGTCTGCCTCTCTCTGACCCTCCCCCGTTCATGCTCTGTCTCTCTCTGTCTCAAAAATAAAAATAAACATTTAAAAAATTTTTTAAAAAAAGATATTTTGGTTGTGTACAATGTTTATGACAAACATCCTTGTACATATCATTTTTTGGTTTTTTTAGATGACTTTCTTAGAAGGAAATTTCAGGAGTGGACAAAGGATTATAAACATTTTGTCTATCTTAGAACATACTGCCAAGTTCTAACAAGTTTATACCACTTAAACTACTGCCAGCAATAAATAATGGAGCTGCTTTTATTACAATGTCATAGGCACAAAGTATTATCATTAAAAATTGCTCTAGGGGCGCCTGGGTGGCTCAGTCGGTTAAGCGTCCGACTTCAGCTCAGGTCACGATCTCACGGTCCGTGAGTTCGAGCCTCGCCTCGGGCTCTGGGCTGATGGCTCAGAGCCTGGAGCCTGCTTCCAATTCTGTGTCTCCCTATCTCTCTGCCCCTTCCCCGTTCATGCTCTGTCTCTCTCTGTCTCAAAAATAAATAGACGTGGGGCGCCTGGGTGGCGCAGTCGGTTAAGCGTCCGACTTCAGCCAGGTCACGATCTCGCGGTCCGGGAGTTCGAGCCCTGCGTCGGGCTCTGGGCTGATGGCTCAGAGCCTGGAGCCTGTTTCCGATTCTGTGTCTCCCTCTCTCTCTGCCCCTCCCCCGTTCATGCTCTGTCTCTCTCTGTCCCAAAAATAAATAAATGTTGAAAAAAAAATTAAAAAAAAAGAAACCTTTAAAAATAAATAAATAAACGTTAAAAAAATTTTTTTTAATTGCTCTAATAGTAGATATAAAATTGAGGCTTCCCATTTATTTTATATTCTCTATACCTTTCAGGTGGACTTGTGGAGGGCTGAGCTCTCCTTTCACAACATATCCTTTTACGCTTTTTTCAAGTTATTTTTTTTTCTTGGTGATCTTTAAGTAAGGAGACAGACCTCTGATTCAAAACAATTCTTTGTTCAGCCTCCACTTTCTCCAGCTACCCACACCTAGTCCTTTGCTCTCTTCATTCAAAATTCGGCCTGACAGGGGTGCCTGGGTGGCTCGGCTGGTTAAGTGTCCGACTTTGGCTCAGGTCATGATCTCGCAGTTTGTGACTTCAAGCCCCACATAGGACTCTCTGTCAGAGCAGAGCCTGCTTCAGATCCTCTGTCCCCCCCCCCCCCCTCTCTGCACCTCCCTCTCTCTCCCTCTCTCTCTCAAAAATGAATACACATTAAAAAAAAAATTCTGCCTGACAATGTCCAAATGGATTCAAGATACCCATTTAGACAGTCAGGCAGACTTTGAGCTGCCAATCAGGCCTGGAATCTGCTGTTCCAGCCAAGACCACCAGGGCCCCCAGGTTCTGAGCCTCCCCTACCCGTACAATAGGACTCTCAGGACTGATTTCTCTGTCAGTTCTTGCTAATTGGCCTTCATGTTAGATCTCTCCTTGGATCTAGAACTCTGCTTCAGGATCTCTCCTTCTGGCTGGGCCCTGGGCTCTATGAAGAGAATTCTGGATGATGTCTGACTGTCTGTTATCACCCCACTCCCATTTGTCCACAGACCCTGTGCTTCTCCGCCAGCCCCGCCGAAACCCAGCACAGACGTGGTCTGAATGACAACTGAATTTGCCTTTCTGGTGACTCACCAAGTCTTGCCCACTTGTCCAGCCCACGCTGTCAGCCAAGCCTGGCTGACAGAGCCTGTCTTATGCTAGAAGCGGGGAGGGGGGGGGGGAGGGGGGCTGGTCCTGGCACAACATCTGTGGGCAGGTGCAAGGTCTCAGCCCCCGCCTTCTCCCCATTCTCAACCCATGCTGTCTGCTTCGCCCCCACGCTCTGAAATATGTCATGCATGACTTCAATTCTTTGCTTGGAAACATGGGTGGGATTTTTTTGTTGCTTTTACTTTCATGTCTCCCTCCCATTTTTCTGAGGATACCGGTTGCCATCTCCTCCTTTTCTTCAGATCTCTGTCCTTACTATCACCTATGGAGGACAGGGAGGGACAGGGATGCCTCAAATCCGTAGGCCCACTTCAGGCTGGGATTTACTAAACAGAGGGGCTGGGAATACAGGGTTCCTAGTCCCCAGGAACAGTTCCCTGGAGCTCTTAGCTGCCCTAGTTAATGCTGCCTTTGTGATCTCTCAAGGCAAAAGACAGGTGGGTGGGGCCTGTGGACAGGACTGGGTTTGGTCCTACTGGTTCTAAATAAGTCCAGTGTAACTAAAAGGCCAGCAGAGGCTGTGGGGGTGGAAGAGGCAGGGCTGGGCGCTCCAGGGCCATGGTCTGACTCTTGAGAGACTGATACAAATCAGGCATAAGTAAGGCAGCCTCAGCAAATCATGGACCCCACCCCCTTTGCTTTACAGATGGGACACTAAGATGTGTCAACAGAGATGGAGTAGTCTAAGCCTGGAGTCTCATAATCCAGGAAATTTTAAGTGTAATCTGGGGTGCCTGGGTGGCTCAGTTGGTTGAGCGACCGACTTCGGCTCAGGTCATGATCTCACAGTTTGTGAGTTTAAGCCCCGTTGTCGGGCTCTGTGCTGACAGCTCAGAGCCTGGAGCCCGCTTCGGATTCTGTGTCTAACCTCTCTCTCTGCCCCTCCCCCACTCATGCTCTGTCTCTCTCTGTCTCAGAAATGAACATTAAAAAATAAATAAAATAAAGAAGTGTAATCTGCTCCTACATTGACTATGTTCTTTCCAGATAATTTCCCAATTTGACCAGGGTCTTGATTCCAGGCATTAGAGGCGGCTGCTGTGACAACTGATAGCCCATTTCATCACAGGGACCATGTCAGCCTTCAGGCCCAGCTTGGGATATTCAGAGGTTCACCCCTTCCTGTGCAGGGACCAGTGCAAGACCAGAAGGAAGAGGAAGGAGGCCTCAGTACTCATTAAGCGCCAATCTGGAAAGATAGGAGACAGCCAGGCCCAGAGAGCCACTCTTCTGAGAAGATACGATCAGGTATGATTTCACAGAAGCCAGACAGGCTCTGCCCTGCCAGCGCCAGCTAATCTATGACATTCTGAGGGCGACAGGAATCACAGATGCAACTTGCCATGTGCCTGTGGCCAGGCTAGGTCCTTTTAAGCTTAATCATCCCATTTGAGATAACAAGAATGATTGCCATTTGACATAAAAGGAAACTGAGATTCAGACTGGTAAACAGACTCGATCAAGGTCATGGAGCCAGTAAATGGCAGAGGTGATATTTGAACAGCAGCTTCCTAACTCCACTGGCGTCCTTTTCCCCGTTCCACAGCTTTCTCCTGGGTTCAGGAAGGAAGGAGCCTAGGAGAGAAGCAGCATTTGGTATTTGCACCTTTGCCAATTCGGGAACCATCAGGAAAGCTCAGGGCGCCATCTCTTTCTCTCTGAGCCGAAACAGGCAGATCTCTGCTGAAGATGCTTTTGCCTGAGGCATCTTCTGGGGGCCTCTGAGATGAGTGGGTTAGAGTCTTAACCACATGCCTGGGGGGAGGCTGTCAGTAGCACTAGCATCCCGGAGAGAGGCTAACCCCTGGAATCTTCATGGGAAAGGCCACCTCCCAAGTTCCACAGAGGAATGATATAAACAGCACTGGGCATGTCAGGGAGCCTGAATGCTGGTACATTTGCTATGTAATCTATTACAATCTATTTGCTATGAAATCTAGGGCATCAGACCCTGGACTTCAGTTTCCTTATCTGTAAAACAGAAGAGAATACCACCAACTTTGCAGGCTTTGGGTAAGAACGGTGAGTTGGGTAACAGATGTGAAAGTACTTGGTAAGTGATAAAGTGCAATCAAATGTCAGCAGTTACTTGTCAGTCAGTGTCTACTCATCACAAAGAGCAACACAAAACAGTCAGTGGAACAGTCCTTGCTCAAATCTCTTGTTACCACCACTCCTACTGTCATAGGCCTATTTCTCCTTCTGTGGCTCCCTCGTTACAGATCTTGAGAAGATAGCAGTAAGAGGGAAAAAAAAAAAAAAGAAAGAAAGAAAAAAGAAAAAGAAACCAAAGAGACAACAGTAAAGGGAAGAACCGTGCTATTTGCAGTGATTTTCTGCCCCGGGGGACAGAAATCAGGAGACTCGGGCTGTTTCCTGCCTTGAGTCTCCTTGGATGGCTCAAACCACAACCGAAAGGATTGGTCTCTCAAATGCTAGGAATTCTCCCATCAAGAAGAAAAAAATTAGCGATCAGGAAGCGTATTGGCTGGGGAGTGAACTGAGCTGGACTCCGCTCCCAGCTTTGTATTGGACAGGGGATGGATGCCCCTCGGAGAAAAGCGGGAAGAAAAAAAACAGCCCGTTCACTTCAGTCAGAAAACCACAAACACCTCACATCTGATCCCTACCTTCCTCCTTCTCCCCTACTTCCCTTGTTTAGATGTAGTGTTCTAGAGGGTGTCTCTCCAGCACCAGGGATGCAAGTGAACAACAGAACGCTATAATGTCAGAACTGGATGAGACCTAAGGAGGCATAAAGGGCAGACTCAGCATTTGACAGCCTGGGCACAGGGCCAAGGGCTTAGGTGGGTCACTGGGGTCATACAGCCTCCAGCCCCCAGGCAA
This sequence comes from Prionailurus bengalensis, assembly GCF_016509475.1. Lineage (NCBI taxonomy): Eukaryota > Metazoa > Chordata > Mammalia > Carnivora > Felidae > Prionailurus > Prionailurus bengalensis. The sequence continues at coordinate 120,004,382 of NC_057354.1, read as the reverse complement.
TGCTTGGTCATTCCTCTCCAGTCCCCACTGCCCATCATTCAGGCTGACCTCTAACCCTGGGCTCCTGACCTGCTGCTTCTGAGGTGAATCAGCAAATAGTATAGAAAGCAAGGAATCATCTACTGATCATGTCTTACAGTCCCTGGGAGGGGAAGTGACTTGTCCACGGTCACAGGATTACCAATAACTGAATATCACTGAGAATGATTATCAACCCTGGATCTCCCTCAATTATTCATTTTTTTTTTAATAATTTTTTTTAACGCTTATTTATTTTTGAGACAGAGAGAGACAGAGCATGAACGGGGGAGGGCCAGACAGAGAGAGAAGGAGACACAGAATCTGAAACAGGCTCCAGGCTCCGAGCTGTCAGCACAGAGCCCGACGCGGGGCTTGAACTCACAAACAGTGAGCTCATGACCTGAGCCGAAGTCGGACGCTTAACCGACTGAGCCACCCAGGCCCCAATTATTCATTGTTTTTAAGGCAATCTTCCAACCAGGTGTTAACACATTTATATATTTTTCCTCCCTTAAAATTTTTAGATTAGTTTTTATTTAACAAAGTACTATATGCTTGCAGTAAAAATAAAAAGATAAAGGTAAAGTATAAATTGAAAAATGAAAGCCTCCCTCCCCATTAAAATTCTTAGAAATAACCACTGTTAGTGAATTCTCATCATTCCTTCCAGAAATTTAAATAATTTAAAGACTTACTCAACTATACCTACTGATACATGCTTCTGGTCATGGGTACTCGAAAAGATTTGTTGATGATATGAATGAATGGAGCCAGGTGAGTTAGGGGCTGGGGGTTTGCATCATACGGAAGGCCAGAGATGGGTTGAGTTAAGCATCTCTCCAGATAAGAGCTCCCACTGGGGCCTATTAGCCCGGGATCTGGCATGAATCTTTCGTATCTGAGTTGGTGTTACAGTGTGGAGGTAAAGATCGTGGGCTCTGGAGACAGGCAGACAGAGGCTCCTGTTCTGGCCCTAACTCTTCCTAGGCACGTGACCCTGGGTTGTTCCTTCCTTAAGGAGTCTCGGTAGCCTCACTGGTCACGTCGAGATTAAAATAGTACTACTTCATGGGGCTGATGTGCGGATTAACGAAAAACAATGCACATAAAGAACACAGGCAGCGTGTTTGGCTGTACGAAACCTGCACTAAAGAAATGGTAGCTATCATCATCATTACTATTGTTGTCATTATTATTCTGCTGGCTCACCTCAAGAAAGGAGAAAGCCTGCAGGTCCGTCACCTAGTGCTATAGAAACAGATCAGCTCAGGACCTGGTACTCCTGTTAAGTACATCTGGCAGGAAAGGGAGACGACTGAGAAATAACTCTAATATGACCAGGAGTTAATGCCCAGGAATTTCTCAGCATATTACAAATTCTAGATATACCAAACCACAAGAACAGGTGCCCTCTGAACTCTGGGAACAGGGATCTGCCTTGCACAGCTGCATGGCAGAATGGCTTGCTTTGTGGGAAGAGGGACCATTTTCTTATCTCCTCAGGCTACCTGGTTCAACAGCTCTCAGGCCAAGAAGGCTCCAGAAGCGCCCTAGACTGGCCAGGTGCAACAGGCTGGCAGGGCATGGCAGGAGAAGGGTGCCCTTCTCTAGCTGCATTCCAGGCCTTGCCTCTAGTCCTCAGAGCACAATGAGAACATTATCATAGCCACTTGATCCAATCTTGTGCTATCTGGGGGCTGGAAATGACTAAGGGCAATAATACAGTCCTCCAGTCAACACACATAGGGAGAAACCCAACACTGGACCAAAAGGCCTGCTGAGCCTCGACATAACTCCAAGCCCAAAACATCTGATGGAAATGTATGAGTCTTAAATGCTTCTTGCCAGGCAGATCTTTATATTATAAAATGCCCCAGCTCATGGTAGTTCTGTTAAATGATCACACTGCTGCCAGGGATGGGAAGGAAGAGAAGACACGGATCCCATCAATGCCGAGAGGCCATGGACTCTGACCTAGATGTCAGACGCAGCTCGGGGCACCCATCACTTTGAATCAGGAGGCTTCTCTCAAGGATGGTGGAGGACTTAGCTGAGATGGGGGTGTGTTGTGTAGTCCCTGATGACCCAGCCCCGTAAATCCGAGTGTCTGGCATGGGACTGGTGTCCTGGGGGACGTGGAAGGCACCAGACCAGCTTTGGGGAAGTAGACACTTCCTAGATTACTGGGGAGTCTCTCCAGAGACTGGTAAGAGCCCTATTCAGAGACCAACGTGAAGACCAGAGAGCGGAACGATACTGGGTATTTAACTCCCCCCTCCACAGCACTTTCTCTCCTCCTGGGGCTCCTTCTCCCCAGGAGTCCTGCTGTTCGCCCCTTTACCCACTTTCTCCTTCTTTCTCCCTGCCTTTATGACCCCACTTCTCTTTCCCCTCTTCACCGTCCCCTTCTATTTCTTTCCTGTCTTTCTCCCCGTTCTCTTCTCTCTTTTCTTCATTTCATCGTCTTTTTCTAACTGGCCACGATAGAGAACTGAAAATTATTTTTTATTATTGATTGAATGCATACATTAAAACTTAAACCCTCTGGTCTTAATTTTTTCTTTTTTCTTTTTTAGGTTTTATTTATTGGGGCACCTGGATGGCTCAGTCAGTTAAGCATCTGACTCTTGATCTCAGCTCAGGTCTTGATCTCAGGGTTGTGAGTTCAAGCTCCACGTTGGGCTCCATATTGGGCTCCACGCTGGGCATGGAGCCTACTTAGAAAAAATAGTAATAATAATATAAAGTTTTATTTATTTAAGTCACCTCTACCCCCAACATGGGGTTCAAACTCATGATCAAGAGTTGTATGCTCTTCTGACTGAGCCAGCCAGACACCCCTAATCTGAATTTTCAAAAAGATGAACTGAGTATTTTATATGTTGCTCTAAAAAATAGTATTTCCAACAATTAAGGACTTTGAGGAGGAGGAGGGGACTTTAAAGACCATCGAGTTCAATGGCTTTGCTGATAGATAAATCCCTTTTGAGCGCCTCTGACATTCAGTTTCTCCTTGAGCCCTCCCAGGGATTGAAGCCCACTACCTCTAGAAGCAGCCCATTTCTAAGTGTTAGGAAGTTTTTCATATTGACTTTAATCTGCTCCTGTAATTCCCATCCTCTGGCTACCAGGACAATCTAGGATATAAAAACAGGACAATCAAGGCGCCTGGTGGCTCAGTCAGTTAAGCATCCGACTTCGGCTCAGGTCACGATCACACGGTTTGTGAGTTCGAGCCCCACATCGGGCTCTGTGCTGACAGCTCAGAGCCTGGAGCCTGCTGTGGATTCTGGGTCTCCTCTCTCTCTGCCCCTCCCCTGCGCATACTGGCTCTCTCTGACTTAAAAATAAATAAACATTAAAAAAACAAAAAACAAAAAACGGTGCAATCATCAGAAAGTGAGGTGCCTATTAGGTTCAAAAGATGGGGGTAGGCCAGCAGGCTGTGAGGTTCTCCCACTGGAGTAGCTGGCTTGGGTGGGCAAGATTGAGGAGATATATGGCAGCCAGCCACTGGCAGGCCCTGAATGCCAGACTAAAACGTGGTGTGTCTGACTTATCAGAAGGTGAAGCCAGGAGACACTGTCCATGAGGCAGTAATAAACAGTTGTTATTTACCGAACACTTCCATGCCAGGAACTGTGCAAAGTGTTTTAACGCTGATTATCTCATTTAATCCTCCCAATAGCACTGACGTAGTGGTACTGTTATTGTTTCACTTTATAGATGAGGTAACTGAGGTCTCAGAGCTAGTAAGTCACTAAACTCAGGTCTGTGTCTGATGCACCTGTTCTGAATACAGCACGCTACAGAACAAGGTCAGCAGAGAGACCAGGATGGGAGACCCCAGTCTGGGAGTCATTTACACAGAGGGAGAGAGTGTCAAGAACAGAGGGTGAGGGTCCCATTTAAGATCTCTTCTAAAGACGGGCCCCCAATCTCCATCTCTGGTCTTGTGCCTCCTCTTAAACTCCATCCATCCATCTCTAGCTGCCCATTGGATTTTGTCACCTCAAGTTCAATGCAGCCACACAACGTCCTGCCATTTTCCACCACCTTCCTAGCAACCAGGTTGCTGATCTTCCTAATTCTTTAAGCATAAAAGAGGATCAAATTTTGTGTTAAACCAACCCGGGCTCGACTGGATTTGCCACATGCAAAATATGAGGCCTTGGGCAAGTTACTTAACCTCCATGGGCCTCGGTTTAACAGCTATAAAATGGGAAGAGTGACACCACCTTTCTTGGAAGGTGCTTGTGTGGATTAAGTTGCATAATTTATAATTACAGTATGTAGTATCGTGCTTGGCACATAGCAAGTGTTAAGTAAACGGCATTATTACTGTGATCACTGCTATTTCTGGAGCTTGAAACTCCCTTTTTGCATAGCTTCTCGTGGTTAATCCCAGTGCTTATGAGTGGGGGGGTGGGGGGGGAGAAGAAGAGGGACCTACAAAGTGGACAATAAAAATTCAATGCAGTTTGTATTCTCTACAATGACCTCATCCCTTTGGCTTTGGGAGCCGCTGCTGCAGGGTCTCTTTTCTACACCCACCACAGACAGAGCTGGGCTCCGGCCAAGACCTGCCTGCTCTTCTCCCTCCAGACCTAGTTACGTGGGGGGACCAACAGGCATGCCTCTTCCCCTCCTCTCTTTAACTGGAACCCTCATTTTGTGTCATCTGCAGCCCTGACCTCCCTGAGACACACTTCTGTTTTCTCTCTTAAGTATCCAGGATCAAAGTTTTAGAGATTACCTGGTCCAATCCCTCAAACAACTCAGTGCGAAATTAAAGTAGTCATTTAAAAAACGTCTTGCAAGGGGTGCCTGGGTGGCGCAGTCGGTTAAGCGTCCGGCTTCAGCCAGGTCACGATCTCGCGGTCCGTGAGTTCGAGCCCCGCGTCGGGCTGTGGGCTGATGGCTCAGAGCCTGGAGCCTGTTTCCGATTCTGTGTCTCCCTCTCTCTCTGCCCCTCCCCCGTTCATGCTCTGTCTCTCTCTGTCCCAAAAATAAATAAACGTTGAAAAAAAAATAAATAAAAATAAAAAAATAAAAAAATAAAAAAATAAAAAACGTCTTGCGGGGCGCGCCTGGGTGGCTCAGTTGGTTGAGTGACCAACTTTGGCACAGGTCATGATCTCATGGTTTGTGAGTTCGAGCCCCGCGCCGGGCTCTGTGCTGACAGCTCAGAGCCTGGAGCCTGCTTCTGACCCTGTGTCTCCCTCTCTCTCTCCCTCCCCCACTCATGTTCTGTCTCTCTCTGTCTCAGAAATAAACATTAAAAAAAATTAAAAAAAAAAAAACAAAAAAACGTCTTGCACAATTAAACGTGAATAAAGTGGGCCTTCTCCAAACCAATCCATATGCTTTCACCAGTGCTCACCGCAGTCCGTGCACTGTGCCCAGACACATGTCAGCAGAGCCACAGCCTCAGTTGTGGGTCTGTGACTTGCCCTGCGCCCCCTTCCCCATAGGCCCTGGAAGCCATCAAGCCCCCTGGAGGTACTACATAAGGGTTGCTAAGGATTCGTGAGAAAGCAGGCGCCGGTCACAATCGCAATCACAAGCAAGCACACATTTGCACACCTAACACCCCCTGAGGCCCACGGTGAACACAGAAGGAGAGATGAAAGGAGACTCCAAGGAGACAGGCAGGGTGTTTGTACACAGTGAGGACAGAACAAAGGAAGCAGGGAGCCTGGAGGTGGAAGAGAAAGCGGGCGAGACAGACTGTAAGATGAGTCAGAGAGTGAACGAGGGCACTAGGTCGCATCAGCTACCGCTTAGTTGCCCCCAGAGGGTGGTGTGAGCGGGAAGAAGGGACTGGGGGGAGGCGAGAAGGGGAGTTGATGCCATAACTCAGAAGTGGGAACCAGAGGAGAGTGTGGCTGATGGGGAGCAGAAGCTCAGTTAATTTCCAGGAGGGACCCGAGCTCCCAGCCTTCTGAGTTCTCCCACGTCTTTCTTGCCCGGCTCTGCTTCCGGAGCTGCAGGGTTATGGCAAGGCCGTGGGGGACGGCCCGGCAAGGAAAGAGTCAAGCTAACAACAAAGATGTCAATCCCGGAGATCACTGGACCCCTGCTTGGTAGACAGAAGCCACCCTGTGGCTGCTAATGCCCCTCCATTTATTTGGCTCTTTCAACGTATTTCAAATGCCCACCCACTAATGATCTCATTTAATCTTTGGCACAAGCCCGTGGAATAGGCAGGCCCGGGATTATCTCTACCTCGCTCCTCCCCTCTTCGCCCTGGTGATCCCTCAAGAGTCCTCAAATTGTTGCCTCCATCCCAGAAACATCCAACATTGAACCAGCCAGCGCCTTAGAGGTACGAGGAGCTTGGGGTGCTCTGTCCAGGCTCCACTTTGAGTTGCTTGTTGCTGTTTGTCCTGGGCTGGGTGTGATAAGGAGTCACAGGACATGGACTCATTCCCCTCCTGGAATTTCCCAGCCACCCCTCCCCCTCCACTAACGTCTGAAAGCCTGGCACATAATGACCGTTTCTCCCAGTCCCCAGGGAGATGTGTCAGATATGCGGGACTTCTCATTAGGCGAACGGAAACCTAAGGCCTAGAGAGGCGAAGGCCTTTGCCCTGAATCACACAGTGAGCAAACATGGAGGGACTGTGATGACTTGAGAAGAGCACAGGTCTGGGGGCATTAGGAGACCTGGGTCCCAGTCCTGGCTCCACTGCTTATCAGCTGAGGGCACAGAGAGAGTCACTCAACTTCCCCAGCCTTGGTTTTCCTAACTGTCAAATGGGAACAAGTAGTTCCCATCTCTTGGGGTTGCCTGAGGTGAAGATGTCAAAGAGTTACAGAAAAATGAATTTTTCTGATTATCAAGTAGCACAGGTAACATCAGGATGCTGCTGTCATGGAGAGGCCAGATCAAGCATAAAGAGTCTAGGATTTCCTTAACTTACCTGTGTGGCCCTGGGCAAGTCCAGGCCTCAGTTTCCCAAAGCCCCTGCCAGCATTAAGAAGGAGGGTTCTGTGGACCATGCCTTTAGAGCAAGAATTCTGGCGCTGGCTGCCCTGATCTCCTGACCATCCTATTATCTGTGCCCACACTGCCTGAGATCCAAGAATCTTACTGAGGGAGCCAGTCAGTTGCCAACAATGGGAGATCCCATTGTTCCCAGTGGGAAGAATCCACTGGATCCTTCACTCCAACCCCTCTACCCATTTCGTCAGGGCTGAAGTGTGTTTCTGCACCGTCTCAGCCTCCACGGCCTCCCAGCCTTAAGGGACATGAGGATGGAGAAGGGAAAGTAAGGGGTAAGGGGGCACTCTTGGTAATGAAACCAATGACAGACTCCTGCCCATGTAAGCTTTCCCAGTGGAAAGCACCAGACTGCCTGGATTCCCTTCCTCCTAGGGAGAGCTGAGTGTAACTACTCTGCCGTTAACATCTCGCTTCTCCCAGGATGGCCCCAAAGGTGCCGGGCCCCTGATCCGTTCTTTGAGGAAGCACCTCAGCAGAACCCTTGCTGAGCTCACGGAGGTGAATTAAATATTAAATATGCAAGGCCAGAGCCGCGGGTGCAGCAACACATTCCCATAAACACAGACAATGGCATACAGCTCATCTGCCCGTCTTGCAGCAGCTGCCGCTCTCCTTCCGCGGGCTGGGTTCCCTGATCCCCAGCCCACACTCTTGAGAGGGCATAAAAAATAGCAATGTTTTTTTCTCTCCAGCAAGTGAACCAGCAAGCGCATGGTTCCCTGTGTCCTTCCTCCAACCCCTAGTGCTGAGGAATCCAGGGACCCGGAAATACCTGGACCATTGAGTTGTGGCATCAGCAGCAGTGAAATTTAACAGGTCTGTGGCTGGCCTGGCAGGGACCTCTGTAGCTTAGCCCCACCTAGGGCCTGGAGGCCCCCATCGGGAAGGGAACGGCTCAGGAAGGCCCAGATAGCTCTCAGGGCAATGGGGTAACTAGCTCTTACTGGGACCAGGACGAGGCCTGGGTGTGGGGGCCAGTTTGCTTCTCAGGTTGGAAGAGGTTCAGAGATCGCCGAGACCACCTCGGTTTTACCAAAAGGGAAACTGAGGTTTGAGAAAAGGAGGAAGCAACTTATACAAGGTCACTTAATAGTGACCTTAATAGTGAATAGCTAGGCCTAGTCTCCAGGGCAGAGCCCAGTGCTCTCTCGTCCCCTCTCTGTGATCCCTGAATCTCCCTCCTGATGCTACCAAGGACCAGGCTCTGCACTGCATGGCTCCCGTGGACTGCTTTCATGGGAAGCTGGATCCATCCCTACTGCTACCTTGCCATCCAAGTACCGAAAGAGCCCGAGGTCCAGGCATTCCAGCTCAGCTCTGCCATTTTGTAGGATGGAACCTTGGTCATGTCACCTCTCTGAGACTTACTTAGTTCCTTGCCTGTACGGTGGGGATTTAAGAACCAGGACCCTGGATGGCTCCTGTAAGGCTCAAAGGAGATCGCGTTTGTGGGGCATTTGGTCAACCGGGAAGTGCTGTCCGAATGTCAGATATGGTTAAAATGGTGTGAGGTGTGAAGGTGCTGCAGAGGGAGGAGGTCCCAGGGGAGGAGGCTGTGCAAGACAATCCACACCCAAACGAGGCTGACCTGGTCGTCCCGTGGACCCGACTGACACAGACGGCACCAGCAGAGATGGACAGGCAGTAGGTGAGACCAGCTCAGGTTCACTGGCTTGAAAGATCACCTGCCTGCTTTGCTTCGTGTGTGTATGCGTGTGAGTTTGTCTGTCCTCCTAGGCGCTCCTGGAAGGTTCTGCCTGGCAGCCGGGAATCACGGGAATTTGCCTGGCTGCTCCAGGGGAGCATCTGGCAAGAGGGCAGTGTGTGGCGCTGAGGGAGGACACCTTGCTTCACTCAGGTCAGGGCACAGACCCTCAAAGAAACGCCTGTCACCCAGATCCCTCTGGGGACCTCTGGAGTACCCCTGCTCTCTGGGGCCCTTACCTTGTACTTGGCTGCGAGCAGCTCTGTGGCCTGCTGCTCCCGCCTTAGGTCTTCCAGCATCTTCTCCTTTTCCTCCAGCAGCTTCTGCTTCTCCTCGCTCACGAGGCTGCGGTCATCCTGGATGGCCGCCTTCTCTTCCTCCAGACGCTCCTTCTGTTCCTGCAGGTAATTCTCCATGTTCTTATCCAAGGCTGACTCCAGGGGAGGCTGGGGCGGGCGGTGGTTGTTGTTGTTGCCATCCTCCTCTTCAGCCACCCAGGCCTCTATCACTGGCCCCTCAGGGTACCCGGCTGGGGCTGACACAGCCTTCTTCCTGCGGCTGCTCTTCCTCCGGAGCCGCTTTCCCAGCATCCCCTTCTTCTCCAGCTGGGCCTTCAGGCGGGCGATCTCCTCCTGAAATTCCCGCAGCAGAGTGTCCTTGGGGTCCTCGTTCACCCGGGGCTTGTTCTTGATGTTCTTGGCCCTGTTGGCAAAGCGCAGGGTGGAGAGGCTCTCGTCGTAGCTGTGAGAAGCTGGCCCCAGGGTGGCCACCATGATGGTCTTGGCGTTCCCCCCCAGAGAGTCCTGGAGCAGCCGGGTCAGCTTGGAGTCCCGGTAAGGGATGTGAGTGCTCCTGTTCCCCGCCAGAGCAGCGATCACGTTGCCCAGGGCAGACAGTGAGAGGTTGATTTTGGAGGCTTCCTTAGGCCTCTCTCCTCCACCACCACCACCACCACCACCACCACCACCACCACCACCGCCACTCCCCGTGGACTGCGTGACCGTCCCTCCGGCTGTGTTGGGGCCTGCCTTGTTCTGCCTCTCACTGCCAGCCAGGTCCACCAGGTTGAGCTTGCCCACACGGATGTGGTCCTGACCATCTGAGCCGCGCTCACTGCACTCCACCGTGATGACGAAGATGGCATGGGAGCGGGAGCTGACCTCATTCATGTGAGTGCTGCCCACTGCCCGGGTCTGGTTCCCCAGGTTCATCACGTGCTCAATCTCCTTGACATTCTTGGTGACGAAGGAGGAGAGGTCCTTGATGTAGACGCCGGTCTCCGGGTTCTCCTTCAGTTCTAGCCTCTTGCCAGGCTCCTTGGAGAGCAGGTCTCGAATCTCCTCCTGGTAGATCTCCAGGTAGGAGGCCCGGACCAGGTACTGCTGGTTCTGGGAGCGAGAGATGTGGGTGAAGATATGCTCAAAGGCATTGGGGATGACCCCGCGCAGCTCGGGCTCCACCCAGGTCCCCTGCATGGTGTAGGTCTTGCCAGTGCCCGTCTGGCCGTAGGCAAACACCGTGCCATTGAAACCCTGAAGCACCGAGTCTACCAGGGGCCTCACGGTTTCATCATACAAGTCCGCCTGCTTGGAGCTGGCATCGTACACGGCATCAAAGGTGAAGGACTTGGGCAGCTCCCCTGGGGCAGCGCGGGGGTTCCGCAGGGTCACCTGGCCCAGTTTCACGTCCATAGTCAGGATCTGCTCGTGACCAGCAGCCTCCTCCTTCCGGCTGAGGGGGCGGCACCGGGCCACCACCTTTAGGGCCTCGCTGGCCTTGGTTTTACTGGCCATCTTGCTGCTCTGTCCTTCCTGCCCCCAGGGCCCCTCCGCAGCCTGGGCGGTCCTGCTGTCCTCTCTAGGTCCGGATCAGCGGGGCCGGCCCAGCCCCCAGGCGCCGCTCTTCAATCCGCATGCAGCCTCCTAGGGTGGGGATGCTGGGAGGTGGCCCCGCCGCTGCTGCAGTCCGGGCCTCCACCGCTCTCCGGTCCTCGCTGCACCGGCCGGGCAGGGAGAATTAGGCAGAATCCCCGGGCAGCCGCGGGAGCCGCACCGGCCGAATGGCAGTGCCCGGAACCCGCCCCATGCTGGGGCAGAGGGAGCGCTGCCGTAAACAGCTACGGCAACAATGAGATAAAGGAAGAGGAAAATGGGATGGGGGTGGGCGGCGAAGCTGTCTTCTCCTCCTCCTCCTCTTCTAGGGATCCATGGCGGGGGCTGCTGGTCCTGGGCGGCCGGGGGTCCCGGCCCTCCCGAGGGCAGAGGCTCACCTGGGGTCCTCCCCCCGCGCTGGGGGATCATTCATTGCAGCCAGCGCGGCTGCCGCTGCCCCTGCCTCCACCTTCCCCGCCGCTGCCACCGGAGAATGAGAGAGAAAAACAGAAGGGGATGGGGCGGAGCAGCCGCGGCGAGAGTGATGTTGCCGCCGCGCTGCGGCCCCAGCTAAGCCGCCCGGCTGGGGTGGGGCAAGGGGCGGGGCCGCGGGGCGGGAGGCGCGAGCCCGGCGCGGCCGGAGCGCGGGGGACAGGGGTGCATCGCCCGCCCGCACCCCCGCGGACCCCTCCGGAATGACAGGCTCGGGTGCCGACCCAGGTCCCGCGCCCACCAGGCGGGTGCGGCGCAGGCACCGCCCGCCGTCACCCCACTGGGCCCGAGCATGCTGGGAATTGTAGTCCTGCCTTTGTTAACCGGGTTCTGGCAGGTTGCTGATGCCTTCTGGCGTCCGGGAGGCCCCTCCCTCTCTGGCTTGCAACCTACGGAGTGACTGCTGAGGTTGCAGCCTACCTGGCGGGGACGGGGCGGGGGGTATCCACCACCCACACTTGTTCCCTCCACAGGTACCATCCTCCATCATTCCACTGCTCCTGCCTTTCTGCCTGCAGACGCGTATAGATCACCCCTCCCCTTCAGAGTGGTGCCAGGCACCTTGACTCCTAAACGTTTCCTGACTCTGTCGTTCCTTTACCCTAGCCTGATTTACTTCTGGCCTTCCTCTTGTCTCCTGGAACCACCTTGCAGCCCATTCTCTCCTCACGTGTTCTCTGCACATGCGCCCAGGTCCCCTTCTCGCCTCTTCCACTAGCCTTCCATATTGTCTACAAGCCCCACCATCTTCTGATACAGGTCTACCTTCCGAGCCTCACCTCCAGGTACACTGTGTTCCAGACATCCATTCCTTCAAACAGTGCCTGCTGAGCCCCAGGCCCCATTCTAGGAGCTGCACCTTCTTGTCCTCAAGGAGCTCACATTCTAAGAACCATGTTTTGTGTTCTTAACTGGATGTGCTGTGTTGCATCTTTGTGCCTTTGCCCAGAGGGTGCTGTCACCCTTTCACATTTGGGACTGCCATTTGGGCAGTTCAGGCACCTCCTCCTCTGGGAAGCCTTCCTTGATCAGTTTCTTTTCCAGAGCAGAAAGAGACAGAATTTGCATAAAACAAAGCTTGAACTCAAATTGCACCTTTTTTTTAAAGTTTATTTCTTTGCTTTGAAAGAGAGAGAGAGCAAGCAGGGGAGGGGCACAGAGAGAGGGAGAGAGAGAATCCCAAGCAGGCTCCATGCTGTCAGCACAGAGCCTGGTGCAGGGCTCAGTCCTACAAACCAGGAGATCATGACCTGAGCCAAAATCAAGAACTGGACCTCAACTGACTGAGCCCCCCAGGAACCCCTCAACTTGCACTTCTGGTCTCCATCCAACTGTGTGACTTTGGGCAGTCACTTACCTTGCTCTAGCTTCAGCTTCCTCATCTGTTTAAACAATTGGAGTGGCGAGCCAGGGGCAGGGGTGAATAATACTCTATGGAGTAGTTGCAAGGCTCAAATGAAACAGTGAAAAACTATTGTGCCAGTGAGAAGACTTCTTTTTTTTTTTTTAAGAGTTTATTTTTAAGTAATCCCTACACCCAGCATGGGGCTTGAACTCACAATCCTGAGATCAAGAGTCATGCTCCGCCCACTGAGCCAGCCACATGTCCCTGAGAAGACTTATTTTTAGGCAAGCCCTTAATAGATGCTTGTGGCCTAGCTTGGTTGCCCTACAGCTCTTGCTGTCTTGAGTACCCTGGATAGACTAGGTCTGTGTTTAGTGTTCCTCTTTAGGGGTCTTCGTATTTTTCCTCTAGGATACAAATCAGTATAATTTCTCAAGTCCAAGGACCAAGCTAGTGCCCTACCCATATTCCCACTCTGCAGAGAGCAGTTGAATCTGTGGACTGAGCCCAAGTTGTCCTTTCTCTCTGAGATCCAGATTGAGGAGATAGTGTTATCTGGACCTTCATGGCCCTTCTTCACAGAGGCACCAGCAGAATCTTTGCACAAAACATTTCCAATGATGCTATTCTCGGGAGGACCTAATTGTTTAGTTCTTCACCTCCTCCCCATCTTCAAATCCCCGGGACCTTGATGTCAGCTCGACGGGAAGCTTGAGGCTTAGCTGTTGGCTCACCTACTTGTGAAGTCTCCTGGCTTTCCTCGGCCCTCTCTTTGATCAAGCTCTACTGCTTATGATTAACTTGGCTTTTGGACCAATTACTGGGTGGGGTTTTGGCTTTGTAGACTAACCTCTCTTGGCTCTGGCAACCTGACTTCTGGATGGAGCAACCATTTGGCTCTTGAACTATTTTCTTGTTGCGCTTGGCTTTGGTTTTTGGACTACTCTTTCTCTGCTTTGGCTAACTCACCTGACACTACATCTCTGCTGGATAAGAGGGATTCTGGCCCTGTTCTTCCCACGTGACACTGCCACCTGGCCAGGCACTTGCTCAGATCCTCGGCTATGGGAGGGGGCCTGGAATCCCAACGCCTACAAGATGTGTGATCCTGAGTAAATCATTCAGCTTCTCCGAACAGCTATTTTCCCAGCAGGAAAAGTGAAGATAAGAATGTTTCCATTACTCACAGGGTTTACATGAGTTTTGAGAGAGACGATGTGAAAACTCCCTGGATGTAGAAGACATTAAAAAAAAAAATTAGTAGTTTTCTTTCCTTTTGTCCTTTGTAGTCAACGGTGTTCACATCCTGTGTTTCCCTTTTCATCATCTTCTCCAGCCGTTCTTCCTTCCCTCTCCCTGTTCCACACTCAAGTCTCTAGTCATTTGGGTTTTCTTGAAGTTTTCCAAACACACCGTAAATTTTCAGGCCCCCAGGCCTTTGCTCACGCTGCATCTCTGCCTGAAATGTTCTCCTAACCGTCCCTGTCTACACCACCTCACTTTGTATTCGTTCCGCAACTCAATATGGCTTCTACTACCACTGTTCCACAGAGATTTCTCTTACCAAGGATATCAGGAGCCCCGAGGTGCCAATTCTAGTGGACCCCTTTCAATAGGAGCATTTGGCATAACCCACCTCATCCTTCTTTAGCAAACTCTCACTCACTTCCTGTGGTTTTCATGACCCTACACTTTTCTGGTTTTCCTCCTACAGCTCTCACGGGTTTTTGGTGGCTCAGTTCAGTCTCCCTGACCGGTTGACCTCATTCAACTCCAACATTAAATGGTGTTCACTAAGGTTTGATCCTAAGCCCCCTTTTACTTTCCATGTCACCCTATAATGATCACCGTAGTTCCTTGCTTCAGTTCATGTCTAAGTGATTCTTAAATTGGTATTCCAGTTCTGCCTTCTCTGAGCTCCAAATCCATGTATCCAATTCTTTAATGGACATAGCCACTTGGATGGCTCCCATGTGCCGGAAATTCTACTTGTTCACACTGAACTCATCATTCTCCCTTCCAAACTTTGTCCTCCAAGAATGGTCTCTAGCTCTGTAAATGGCTCTTCCCCCACCCACAATGTATCCTTCCAAACACTAAATCCTGTCAACTCAACTTCCTTAACATTTGTCAGATCTACGGACTTCTTCTCCCCTTCCACAGTCAATCTCATGACCCAAGCCACCATCTTCTCGGCCTGGTGCCCCACAGTAGCCTCCAGTCTGGTCTCCTTAGGTCTTCTCTTGCCTCTACCCGTCCATTCTGTACAAGTAATCCTACAAGTAATTAAAAAGACATGTCCGATCATGTCTCCCCATGCTTAAAATGTTTCGATGTTCTTCATTGCTCTTGAATTGAAGTCCAAATCATGAATGTAGCCTCCAAAGACCTATGCAGTCTGCTACCTGCCATATCTCCTGTCACATCTCATGCCACTCTTCACCTTGCTTCCTGTAAAGACCACAGGGCCTTTGCATAGGGCCTGTTTCTGCAACCTAAAACATTTATCCTAATCATCTTTACCTAGATACCTGCTCTTCATTCTTCAGCTCTCAGCTTGAATGTCGATTCCAATGGGTGTATTTCTTGACTTTCTCACCTAGTTTATACCCCTTTGTAATATGTTCTCTCTGTTCCTGTATTTTTTTCATAAAACTTAGCATAATTGTAATTAAATAAATATTTGCCCTCCTTTGTTGTTCTGTGAAGATATAACATCTCTGTTTGGCTCATTTTTTAAAAAGTAAACGCTACACCCAATGTGGGGTTTGAACTCACGCCCCCAAGATTGAGAGTTGCTTGTTCTACTGACTGAGTCAGCCAGGTGCCTGTTTTGTCACTCTTGTATCCACAATGACTAGTCCAATTCCTGGCACATAGCATGTGCTCAATAAATATTTAAAAAAATTTTTTAAGGTTAATTTATTAATTTTGAGATAGACAGAGAGAGAACAAGTGGGGAGGAGCGGAGAGGGAGAGAGAGAATCCCAAGCAGGCTCTGCACTGTCAGCACAGAGCCCGTGTGCGGCTGGAACCCACGAACCATGAGATCATGACCTGAGCTGAAATCAAGAGTCGGATGCTTAACTGCCTGAGCCACCCAGGTGCTTCAATAAATATTTTTATAAATAAACAGAAAAAGTGAAAGTCCTGTATGAACATCACCTTTTCTGGGAAGACTTCTTTGACTCTCCTAATTCTATCTATTCTAATTAATCGCTCCTTTCCTCATAATTCCATAGCTCATTGTTTAATTAGCCTTAGAGAACTCATCACTGGTTCCCTTGTATGGGTTATGGTTAACTGAGTCTGTCTCCCTCCCCATAATGTGTGCCCCCTGAGGACAGGAGCTATGCTCTTTGCTTCTGTGTCTCCTTTCCCCATACCTAGCATGATACTGTATACACGTTAGGTAATCAAAATCGGTTGTTAAGCAAATGAATGAATGAATGTTCCGAGACCTTCAGGGCAAGGAAATGGGGAGGCAAGACCAAGAAGCGGTGGTAAAAAAAAAAAAAAATTATATTTGTAGAATGATTTACGGTTAATAAGGCATTATCACATGTATTTCTCACTTAATTGTCACAT
Organism: Prionailurus bengalensis; assembly: GCF_016509475.1. Lineage (NCBI taxonomy): Eukaryota > Metazoa > Chordata > Mammalia > Carnivora > Felidae > Prionailurus > Prionailurus bengalensis. The sequence goes on along the minus strand of NC_057354.1, from coordinate 119,988,351 downwards.
CAACCCCAGAAAAGGGGCAGATATTAATATCCCCATAAAAAGGAGGATTCCAGGGCGCCTGGTGGTTTAGTCTGCTAGGTGTCCAACTCTTGATTTCGGCTCAGGTCATGATCTCACAGTTTGTGAGATTAAGCCCTGCATCAGGCTCTGCACTGTCTCTTCCTCTCTCTCTCTGCCTCTCTCTCTCTGTGTCTCTCAAAATAAATAAATACACTCAAAAAAAAAAAAAAAAAAAAAAGGACTCCAAGTTTTAGGCTAATTGACCAGGGAAGGACATCCTACCATCAAGTGGCACAGTCAGTTTTCAGACTCCAAACCTTCAACTCTGGTGGTCTTTTTCCTATGCCACAAGAAGAGCTTGTTGTGGATATGGCAGAATGGTAGTTTCTCAGTCCTGGTTTGAATGACAGTTCCATAGACGTCCAGATTCATCATTGGCTTGGTGGGAGGAAGAAATTCCCCTCACTGCATTTTCTGTGACAATGACAGTTCTTCTTTCCCAGAGGATGCCCATACAGGCATCTTCTTCTAATGTGGTCCCAGTAACAGTCAAGATGAGGTTATATCAAGAAGAGTTAGGTCTTTAGCAATCCTGAGGCCTACAAATTTTCCCTTGTTCTTCAAGACTTGGGATTACCCTGCAAAACCAAATTCTGCCAGCAGAGGGAGACATGACCATGTGACAGAATCACTGGCTGAGCTCCAAATCTGTGGGCTCTCCATCGCTGTGAGATTATCTAACTCAAGAGTCCCACCCCCCCCAACCCCCTCCCTCCACCCCCCCCCCCCGCCGATGCTGTGTCCACGTCCAGCTTACTCGCAGCTCTTCTTTTCCCAATAGTTTATTTTCTCCTTTCTCTGCTGTATTTTCTGGTAGATGGGAGTTGAGTCCACTCTCCACCCTTTCCCCCCAAAATACAGAAAAATCTGAAATATTAAAAATCCGAACATCGCGGGGCGCCTGGGTGGCTTAGTCGGTTAAGTGTCGGACTTTGGCTCGGGTCATGATCTCGTGGTTCCCGAGTTGCAGCCCCGCATGGGGCTCCGTGCTGACAGCTCAGAGCCTGGATCCTGTGTCAGATTCTGTGTCTCCCTCTCTCTCTGCCTCTCCCCCACTCAAACTCTGTCTCTCAAAAATAAACGAACATTAAAAAAAAATCTGAATATTGAAAAAGCACTGTCCTCAGTAGCTACTGTTTATTGAGCACCTGATAGGTGGATTACAGACGTTTTATCTAACTTTCACATTAATCCGGTGGTACCTGGCAGTCCTGGGACTTATGTCAAATGTCCCCAACTCTATCAACCCGTCCTGGGCCCGGTGTCTCAGCTCTTTTTTTTTTTTTTTTTTAACCTTTATTTATTTTTGAGACAGAGAGAGACAGAGCATGAACGGAGGAGGGTCAGAGAGAGGGAGAGACAGAATCTGAAACAGGCTCCAGGCTCTGAGCTGTCAGCACAGAGCCCGACGCGGGGCTTGAAATCACTGACAGTGAGATCATGACCTGAGACGAAGTCGGCCGCTTAACCGACTGAGCCACCCAGGTGCCCCTGGAGTCTCAGCTCTTAACATGCCCCCTCTTTCAACTCCCATGTCAACTCCTGCCTCCCCAGGAAACACTTTCCTGCCTTCTCCAGGCCTCGGTGTCTCTTTCTTTTCTTATCTCCTGTGGCCATTTGCACTATGTGCAATTAGCATCAACTTTTTAAATGGTGTCCCCCATCCATCAACGGAAATATTCTGTCTCCCCAACTGGATGTCTTCTACTTCCCCATACTTGAATTTCTCATTACAGAAATACTTTTAAGAACACGTATGTTTTTTTTTTTAAGATCTTATTTTATTTTAAATTTTTTAATGTTTATTTATTTATTTTGAGAATGAGAGTGCGCATGAGCAGGGGAGAGGCAGAGATGGAGGGACAGAATTCCAAGCATGCTCCGTGCCATCAGCCCGAGGCAGGGCTCAAACCCACAAACCGTGAGATCATCACCTGAGCTAAAACCTAGAGTCGGACACTTGGCCGGCTGAACCACTCAGGCGCCCCTAAAGATTTTATTTTTAAGTACTCTCTACATCCAACATGGGGCCAGAATTCACAACCCAGATATCAAGGGTCGCATGCCCCACCAACGGAGCCAGCCAGGTGCCCCAAGAACACATTTTGAAGAGTTTTGACCGTACTGTCTATAGAATTGTGTATCCTAATTAAAAAAATATATATCATACACATTACTGACCTTTTCTGCTTACTCTCCATGCAGTCCATCCACAAATCCATCCACAAATCCGGTCTGGGTTCTCCCTATAAAATTTACCAGCTCTGACTCCGACACCCTGCGTGCCCCCATCACCCCCGCCCTGGTCCATGCCACCTTTATCTCGTGCCCAGACATCACAGTAACAGGAATCCCTGCTTCAGCTTCCCTACTTCCCTTCTCCATAGAACAGTCGGTCTCTTCCTTCCAAACTAGAAATCGAATCATAGCACTTCCCGCTCTCAGGCTTCCAGCGGCCTCTTGTCACTCTCGGAATAAAATCCAAAGTCCCTCGCCCGGGCGTGTGGGACTTCCGTGGTCGGTCCTTGGTTACCTCTCGTCTCGTGTGCTCGTCCTCTCCCCTTGTTACACTCTGACTGGATAACGCTGGCCTCCTTGTTCTGCAGTCCCGCCAAGCACGTTCCAGACTTAGGGCCTGTGCCCTTGTTCTTTTCACGGCCTGCGGACCCGTCCTCCGGTGGCTGTGCACAGCCTCTCTCCTCCACTTCATGGGAATGTGAGCACCATGACAGAATTTGTCTGCTTGTTTTAAATTTTTTTTTAATGTTTATTTAGTTGAGAGAGAGACGGAGAGGCAGAGACAGAGTATGAGCAGGGGAGGGGCAGAGAGAGGGAGACACAGAATCCGAAGCAGGCTCCAGGCTCTGAGCCGTCAGCACAGAGCCCGACGCGAGGCTTGAGCTCAGGAGCCATGAGCTCATGACCTGAGCTGAAGTTGGAAGCTCGACCGACTGAGCCACCCAAGCCCCCCCGACCCCGACAGATTTTGATTCCCCATCCCCGTGCCTACAAGTATGCCTGGTTCATCAAAGCCCCTGGGAAACATTTGCTTAATAAATAAATGAGTGAACGCAGTCATTAATAGCCTTAAAATCATCATTTTGAACGGCTGCTTAGCTTAATGTAAACTGGTCTTTACTGTGAAATGTTAGGTTGAACCCTATGAAACTGCCGTTTTGTAGATTAAAATGGTTGATATTGGCAATTTCACATAGTTTAGTCGAATAAAACACACTCGGAAAGTTGCATTACATGAATACACCACTTGAAGAATTATTATAAACCAACATCCCTGTACCAAACACCCAGGCTAAACCCAGGACATTGCCGGCATCCCAGAAGTCCCCTGCGGGACCATTTGCAACCACATTTCTCTCCCTCCTCTCTAAGGTAACCACTCCTGATTTTTATGATAGTCACTTACTTGCTTCTCTTTGTCCTTTTACCATCTAAAGAGTATGGTTTTGGGGCGCCTGGGGGGCTCGGTTGGTTGGGCGTCCAACTCTCGATTTCGGCTCAGGTCATGATCTCACAGTTCCTGAGTTTGAGCCGCAAGTCGGACTCTGTACTGACAGAGCCGCATGAACCTTCTCTCTCTCTCTGCTCCTCCCCATCATGCACGCTCTCTCTGTCAAAATAAATAAGTGAATTAAACAAAACAAAACAAAACAAAACAAAGAGAACAGGTTTGTTTTGCCCATTTTTTTAAAGTAAACTCTATGCCCAGTGTGCGGCTTGGACATATGACCCCAAGACCAAGAGTCATGTCCTCTACTGACTGAGCCAGCCAGGCGCCCGTTTTGCCCATTTTGGGGTTTTATGGAACTCGTGCAGTGTGTATTCTTTTGTATCTGGCTTTTTTCTTTTTTCGTTTATTTGATAGACTCATCCATGCTGCTGGTCTGTTGTGTGGAGGGTTATTACCCTATACCGTTTCACGGTATGGCTATACCACCTCGCATCTGCTCTTGATGGACATCTGGGTTGTTTCCAGTTTGAGGTTATTACACATTATGCTGCTATGAGCATTCTCGTTTACGTTTCTCGTGCACCTTGAACCCATTTCTTTTTTTTAAACTTTATTTATTTATTTTGAGGGAGAATGAGAGAGGGCGAGAGTGCATGCAGGAGCAGGGGAGGGGCAGAGAGGGAGAGAGAGAGAGAGAGAGAGAGAAGGAGAGAGAGAATCCCAACCAGGTTCCATGCTGCCAGCAGGGAGCCCGACACAGGGTTCAATCTCCTGAATCATGAGCTTGTGACAGCCGAAATCAAGAGCCAGATACCTAAGCGACTGAGCCACCCATGTACCCCGGACCCATTTCTGTTGTGTATATTCCTAGGAGCGTTGCATATATTTTCTATGATCCTGTGCTGAATGATAGAGAATGCAGCCTTCAACTTCAGTTGATGATGTCAAACTGTTTGCCAAACTGGGTGTAACAGGTTGCACTTACAGCAGCCTGTGAGAGTTCCGGCTGCCTCACGTCAGAAGCAACACTTAATATTGGCGTTCTTAGTGTTAGATACTTGGCAACTCGTTATGGTTTTAATTTGGATTTCCCCGATGACAAATAAAGCTAAACATCTTTTCATAGGCTGGCTGACATTTCATATCTTCTTTTGTGAATTGCCCCTTCTATCTCTTGTTCATTTTTCTACTGAGTTGCCTGTCCCGTTCTTGTTGCTTTATAAGATTTCTTTTACATTTTGGCTTTGAACCTTCTGTGGCTTATATGTGTTGCAAGCATTTTCTCTGTAGCTTGACATTTCATTCTTTTCACGGCACCTTTTTATAGCCAGTATTCCTGAAATTTAATGCACACACACGTCTCCAGTTTTCTTTCTCAGGTTAGCATTTTTTGTGTTCTGCTTTAAAACTCTTCCCCTACCCAAGGTCACAAAGATATTCTCCTATATTATTTTCTAAAAGTGTTACTTGAGGAAATTTTTTTACACTAAAATGTTTGACAATTTTATGCAAGAACCACTAAAGTTTAATATTTAACAGCACAACAGACCGAAATCCAAGATATAAAGTTATCGTGTTCAAGAAACTGGGGAGAATCACTCTATCAACTCACTATACAGTATGTGATAAGAAGAATACTCACTTTATCATAGAAACCCTGTCTACACGTAGTAGTTGCTTCAAAAAACAATTTGGGGGGCACCTGGGTGGCTCAGTCGGTTAGGCATCCGGCTTCGGCTCAGTCATGATCTCACGGTTTTTGAGTTCGAGTCCCGCGTTGGGCTCTGTGCTGACAGCTCGGAGCCTGGAGCCTGCTTTGGATTCTGTGTCTCCCTCTCTCTCTGCCCCTTCCCAGCTCATGCTGTGTGTCTCTCTCTCAAAAATAAATAAACATTAAAACATTTTTTTCAAAAAACCATTTGGTCTCTTGACTTGTAAAAATGGTGTTCCAGTGTAAATTAGCAACCTTCGACTCTTTGGTGTGGCAGAGATGTGGTTTTCGCCTTCCGGTTCTTCCACCCCAGCCTGTGCCTCGAGGTCTGCAATGTTTTCTCCAGATAGTCACTGGGACTACCCATGTCGTCACTTTGCTGCAGGAGGGTCGGTACCACCTGGGTGAGATCCTGCACCGTCTTGGGGTCAGACTGGGGCATCTCTCCGGTTCCCAGCTTGACAGTGAAATCTCAACTGTCACCTACATTCTCAAAGCGTTACTGTTTTATTTATTTATTTAAAAAAAATTTTTTTTTAGGGGTCCCTGAGTGGTTCAGTCGGTTAGGCATCCGACTTGGGCTCAGGTCATGATCTCACAGTTCATGGGTTTGAGCCCTGCATTGGGCTCTGTGCTGACAGCTCAGAGCCTGGAGCCTGCTTCAGAATTTGTGCCTCCCTCTCTCTCTGCCCCTCCCCCGCTCATGCTCTGTCTCTCTCTGTCTTTCAAAAATAAATAAATGTAAAATAAAATAAAATAAAATAAAATAAAAACTTTTTAATATTTATTTATTTTTGAGAGAGAGAGAGAGCGTGAGCAGAAGAGGGAGACACAGAATTTGATGTAGGTTCCAGGCTCTGAGCTGTCAGCACAAAGCTTGGCACAGGACTCAAACTCACGGACTGTGAGATCATGTCCTGAGCTGAAGTTGGACGCTCAACCAACTGAGCCACCCAGGTGCCCCTATTTCTTTCTTTCTAAAGTAGTCTCCATGCCCAACGTGGGACTTGGGCTCACAATCCTGAGATCAAGCGTGCTCTACTGACTGAGCCAGCCAGGAGCCCCTAAGAGCCTTGTTTTAAATGATGACTTAACTTTGTAACTGTTTTCAGATCATAATTCATTTCAGATCATTCTCTCTATTGTTGCACATTCAGGGTGACCTTCTTGTTTTTCTTTTTGCAAATACTTCTTTTAAATTTTTATTTTATTTATTTATTTATTTTTATTTTACAGAGAGAGAGAGTGCGAATGGGGAAGAGGAGCAAAGGCAGAGAGAGAAAGAGAATCCCAAGCAGGCTCCACACTCAGTGCAGAGGCCGATGTGGGGCTCAGTACCAGAACCCTGGGATCATGTCCTGAGCCAAAATCAAGAGTCAGACATTTAACCAACTGAGCTACCCAGGCGCCCCCAAACACTATTTTAAACGTTGTGGGAACAGCCTCCTCCAAGCCCTCTGGCACTTGGGGAAAGGAAGTGGTGGGAGGTATTGCCCACTAACATTCTAGCCTTGCTCTCTCTCCTGAATTCTAGATATTTCTCCGAACGCCCGCCAGCCAAGCTCACCATCGTCACCAAACGCGGGAGGTACCTGCGGTGGAAAGTCAGGAGACCTGACTCTGGCCGCTTTGGCATTGACCTTGACTGGAAAAGCACCCGACTCTGCCTCATCCGACCGGTGTGTGTAGGTCAGGGCACAGAATCCTGCATCACCAGACTGCCTGCCTGGTGCCCTTTCCCCTGGTCCACCACCACCAATCAGCAGTGAGGCCAAGGTCCTGGCTTTCACATCCCGGAATGTGGCAGGGGCGGTTTTCCTGGTGTGATTCACCAACTGCAACAATGTTTCAGCCGGACACGGAGACAAACTAAGGGGAAGGGGATGCGCGTGTCCTCAGCTAGGAAGCTTCCTCAGAGCCTCCCCGTCCCCAGGGATCTCTGCCTCTCTGAGCTGGTTGTGTCTCTCATGGTGGAGGGTCATGGGCCCCGCCCTCCCCCGCCTTGAGAGGGCACTCACACCATCCTTCTAGCTGTTTCTCACGTGACGCTGTCTCTCCAGCTGTGAGCACCCGCAGGTCAGGGAGCAAGCATGCGTACACTTCTCGGCCCCTCCCCAACCCCGTGGCTGGACAAGGAACGATACTCACCAGCTGTGAGAGTGAGCCACCAGACGGTGTTTGGAGGGAGGATTCCAAAGTGGTCCAAAATGCGCACCTCTGGCCTCCCTGCTGGCTGAGCGCTGTCACAGAGGAGTGACAAAAAAGGAGCTGGGACAAACTCGCACAGGCCACGGCAAGTAGACTTTCAAAACCCAAGTCCGAGGCTCCCGGCAAAGGCTCAAGCGTTCTCGGCAATAGCTCCACCCACAGGCCGTGCTAACTGCCGTGGGGACGGGGACGTCAATCCCCTCGGAAGATCCTGCCTGTACCCTCTGCGGGTTTAGAAGCTAAAGGGAACGACAGCTGTTCTGAGCTGGGAGCAGAGTGGCCCCAGGGCTCGGAGCACGCTCTGAGCCCGAGTCAGGAAACCTGAGCTCGGGCCTGGCTCGGCCACAGTGTGCCCCGGCCTCCTGGTGACTTCACCCCTCTGAGCCTGTGCCCTGATATGCCCAGCAAGGGGCAGTCCTGCACAGCCACTGCACAGGGATGGAGTCAGAACAAGTGACACAATGTGTATAAAATTACTTTGCAAAGCTTAGAGCGTTGTACTGACATGAGGGTCATTAGACAGAAAAGCGCGGACAGATGAAAGGGGTAGGCTGCTGATTTCTCAAGGTACTTTACTCAGTAGTAGGAACAATCCTTTATTTGTTCAGTGCTTGAGAATTCACAAAGGGTTTCTGGGTTCTTTATCTCACCTGAGCCTCACAACAACCTAGCAAGGCAGGGCAGGGATTATTCTCCCTGACCACTGAGCAGGTAAAGAAAAGGAGGGCCATTTTCCCATGGTCCTACAGTCACAGAGCCAGGACTAAAACCCCCTTGTGATAGCTCTCTATGCTCCTTGTGATGGGCCCATTATGGTGTTCTCTGTTTCAGTTACTGCAACCCCATGGGGCAATTTCCCACAAGACGGGTGAGCACATCCTAGCAGGCCCCAGAGCCCCCCTGTGACTGGAAGGGGTGGGGAGGGTGGGGAGAGAGGAAAGAAGGCTGTGGTTATCTCATTAGCAATGGGAAGTTACTAAAAGCAGGAAAATACTGTGATCAGATCTGTGTTTTGTTAAAAAATGCTTTCTTTCTCCACCTCTTCCTTATCTGCTCCTTTTTTTTCCCTTCTTCCCTCTTCTTCCTCCTTCTCCTCTTTATTCTTCATTTACTTTGTATAATTCCCCACAAAGAGAAAGAAAGGAAAATTCTGGGACTTTCCATCACCAAAACCCTTGCGTGTTCATCAAGCTGAAGTCCTAACTGGCTGGCTCCTTGTATTTATAGGACACCAGGGTCCCGCCCAGAGACTCTGCTCTCTGGGGTGGAGGAAAGGGGGGGGGGGGGGCGTTCTAGAAGCTTCATGCTCCAGGAGCAACGCCAGGATTCAGCGAAGGAGTAGGATGTAGCAGGCATGTACGGCTGGAACCAGGCCCCTGGTCCCTCCCTGGCCTTCTGGAAAGAGCCTTGCCTCAAGGACTGCCTGAAATAGCCCAGAACCTGAGATCCTGGCCGTGTGCTCTTCTCCACTGGGTGTCTGCCACTCAAGAGTTCACACTCCCCAGGCCACTAGCAAATGGCCAAGTGGCCGATGTGCAATCTGGGGTGCCCCCGCCCCAGGACGTCTTCCTCCCCAGTTCCCTTAGATTACAGGCCTAACTTCCTCTCCAGTTGGTGTCTCCTACATAGATCACATGCCCAGCAGCTGGGTCGCCAGTCAGAGAGTTTGGGGAGGATCTAAACAGAAAAGGCAAGCACATCTGCCCATGCACGTGTGCATGCATGCGTGTGCATGCGTGACGAGTGTGTGACATCTCGGGAGGAAGGGGTTCACGCTGTCTCTACAGAGAACCTCTGCCTCATTCATCTTGCTCAGTATCATATCGCCAGCACCACGCAAGTGGTTGGCACCTAACAAATATTCTCTCAATAAATGAATGAATGAACAATGAATGAACTGGTGAGGATTGTGGCCTGGATATAGCAACCAGAGAGGCCTTGGAGACCTCGCTAGCACGTTTCTAAGGACTCCCAGCAGGGCAGGCTGGTGGTGATGGTAAAGGAGTCAGCAAGACAGTGTGGGAAGCCCGTAAGGGGTCTGGAGGAGGCCGCAGGGCACAGGAGGGGTGGGGGTGGCGTGGGGATGGGAAAGACTGTTTGAACAGAAAGCAAGAGTCCTGTTGAGAATGTCACCGGCCACAGGCCCTCTTGCACCCGCATCCATAGCAGCAGTCTCTCTTTTCTCGTGTGTGTACGTGTGTGTTTAATTTGAGAGAGAGAGAGAATCTTAAGCAGACTCCACGCTCAGTGCAGAGGCCGAGGCAGGGACCTGAGCCGAAATCAAGAGTCGGACACTCGACCGACTGAGCTGCCCAGGCGCTCCTCTATGAAAATTTTAAAATTCAAGAGAAATGGGAGCGATTTTTGTTGTTGTTTTTAATGTTTATTTATTTTTGAGACAGAGAGAGACAGAGAATGAACGTGGGAGGGTCAGAGAGAGGGAGACACAGAATCAGAAGCAGGCTCCAGGCTCCGAGCTGTCAGCACAGAGCCCGACGCGGGGCTTGAACTCACAGACCGTGAGATCATGACCTGAGCCGAAGTCAGATGCCTAACCAACTGAGCCACGCAGGTGCCCCTGGGAGTGATTTTTGAAGGTGATGATTTCTTTGGCTCTTCCTCCACACTGGTCCCCTGTTTGTCCAAGGCCTGTCCTCCCTTCAGCCCCCAGTCCAGTGACAGTGGAACTTTTTCAGCACCTAGAGCCTCTTGGGTGCCCGTGGACCCCCTCAACCTGCATAGTTTAGTATTGAATCAGCTATGGTCTTTTACGGTCTTGTTTATTTGTTTTTGAGGAATATTACCGTTAATTTCACAATTCACACGTAGCTCATCAACACTTACAGATGAACTGGGAACAATTTTGGGTCCCAGGATACCTCCTCCTCTCCTGGGATGTTTAACACTCCTACTGTTGCCCAGCTGGTGTCTGCTCGGGGAGTTCATGATAATTTTAATTTTGGCCAAAAATGGAAACAAAGAATCCTATCGGTTGAGCTGTTCCTTAGGGGCTTCACGGGCCTTGTTCTCTCTCTAGTTCCTTAGTAGCCTCCTCCAGGCCAGGAACGGTGTCTCCTGTTCTCTACCTCTCATAAGACCAAGCGCTGGTGACCATATTTTAAATGTGCTGGTTGATATCCCTGTTGGGTGATTTCAAAGTCAATCTTGTTAAAGAAGCAGAAAAACAAGCCAAAAACGCTCGGTTGGAAGGGTTTCTACTCATAGCCTGGGTCACGTAGTCCCCGGGGCCTGCAAGTCTCCCACTGACATATGGCCCCGTGATATTTACTCTAGTCTCAGAATCCTGGTGTAACTATGGGCACCTTTCCTGGGTTCCATGTTCTGGAACCTCCCTCGTCCTTAGGGAGTTACCTTCTTACCACTTACTTCTCCAGAACTACTCCCTTTGTAGCCAGAGCCAACAAAGATGCTCCTTCCCACACTTCTTGGAATGCCTCCATCAGTCCCAGTTTCTACTTTAAGGAACATACTTTGTCCAAGTAACTGGAAGGAAGGCAGAGCCTGAGCTTGAACTTCACTTTCCAGAAGGGACCCTGCCTTCTCTGGTACACAGTGGATAATCCCTTCCTTCCAGCCCAACAGGAGGGCCTACTTCAATCATTTAATGCCCTGAACAAGCATACAAGAGAGACATATAAAGCGTCATGAGGACTCAGGGACAAAGAATGTCAACCCAAAGAAATCTTTTTCTTTTTCAGGGATATTCTTCATGCTGGCAGGCTGTCGGGAAGATACGTGGGGACCCTGGGATTTTCCTTTCGCTTTCTTGTGCTCTCAGAAACCACCCCCTGGTGACTCAGAAACATGAAGGTAAGGGCCAGGTAGGTGGGGCACAGCTTCCCATCCAGGTTTACCCAGTTTTACCAGACAGAGGAGCGCGCTGAGGCTGTAAGCAAGAGAGGAAGCCCCAAAGAGAGGAAGGACAGGGTGTTGGTTCCTCAACTTGTTGAGACCAGAGTTGTGTAGCAAGACAAACTTGAGTGTGCTCAGCATTTCTCCTTCCTGACTCGGGTTTCACCTTCGCCCCAGTTCAGTGGCAGCCCTGTTGGCTCAGAGGGCTGAAGGATCCAAGAGGAAGAAGCTGGTACAATCCTTCATGTAGTGGGGTGGGCGTGGGGGTGGGGTGAACCTTTAAAGTAAACCTCCGGCAAGATCCCAGTGGGTTATGCTGCCCCAACTCTGGATCTGACTTCTCTCGCTTCTCTGACCTACCCACTCTGCCCTCTGCTCATAACAAATTTCTTATCATTCCTGACCATGACAGGTATGGCTGCTGTGTACAGCTTCATGGGTTGTGCCCTGAACAATTCTTAGAGGTGCCATTTCCATAGACAGAGGAACAAATCACGCACAATCTTACCGGGGAGCCCTGAGACAGTCCTTTTATGACTTCTTTCCCATATATTTCTTCCTCCACCAAGCATGCCCTTGTTTGCTTTTCCTCTCGCCATATATTCACCTGGTAAATCATCTAACACTTAGCTTTCAAACTCGGCTCAAATGATGTTGATGAACACAAATGTAACAACTGAATGCATTGGGAAATGCTCACACAGACATTGGGAAGAAACACCGTATATATAGGAGTCTCTGGGCACCTGGGTGGCTCAGTCGGTTAAGTGTCCAACTTGGGCTCAGGTCATGATCTCACAGTTCTTGGGTTCGGGCCCTGCGTTGGGTTCTGTGCTGACAGCTCAGAGCCTGGAGCCTCTTTCAGATTCTGTGTCTCCCTCTCTCTCTGCCCCTCCCCTGCTCATGCTCTGTCTCTCTCTGTCTCAAAAATAAAGAAAAACATAAAAAAAATTTATATAGGAGTCTCAAGCTGGCACACTGTTAGCTCATTCTGCCTGGTAGTTTGATTATGCCCATGGGGTGTTCTGAAAGGCAATGTAACTAAAATCCATCAGAATGAGTCAAATTAAAAAGATATAATAACGAGTGTTGGTGAGGATATGGGGCAACTAGAACGCTCATACAATGCTAGTAAGAGTGTAAATTGGGATGACTGCTTTGGAAAACTACTTGGTGGTATCTTCTAAAGTGGAAGAGATTCCTAGCCTACGATTTAGCGGTTCTGGCAGAAACGCATATGTACACACACAAAACATGTGCAAACATGATCGTAAAGGCACGATTCATAATAGGCCCAAACTAGAAGTAACTTCAATGTCCACCAACAAGACACTAGAGGAAAGATGTGATATATTCATCAAATAGAATATTACACGGCAATGAAAGTGAATTAATCATTGCTTTTGCATAACAACGTGAACGAACCTGACAAATATAACGTTGCGTGAAAGAAACCCAGACCCAAAAGAATACATACACTGCGTGACTCCATTTATGTAAATCGAGCACTGTAGTGCCAGAAATGAGAATGATGGTTACCCTGGGAGGGCAGGTAGTGACCGGAAAAGAACCCGAAGCTTCTGTGGTGCTGGCAATGTTCTATGTATTAACATGGGAGATAGTCACACAGATGTGTGTTTATTTTGTGAAAGTTTATCGAGCTGCGCACTTAGATTCGTACACGTTTATGTGTGTATGCTACGCCTCGATAAAACAAAGATTGCTTTTTAAAAGAATAAAAGCAACGCCGACTTTGGGCAATGATGTAGTAGCAGAATCTAGATTTATCCTCTGCCTTCATCAGTTATAAAACGGAACAAAATATAGAAAGCAACGGTTTGAAGACATTGGATGGCAGGCGTCTCCGGACAGGGATCCCCGAGAGACGGGAAGCAGATGAGATGAGTCTTCTGGGGGAGGTCCCGGCTCACTGCCTGGAGAGAGAGCTTCCAGGCTACCACACAGAGAGAGGGGCAGAACTCTTGGAGATGTGCAGAGGAATGTCCTCGAAAGTTTTGCCTGGGCACTGATCGGTACGTGTGATTGTGGACATGCCCAGCACTGGGAAAAGAAGCCCCGTAGAGGCGAGGAGATGGACGAGCCCCCAGAGCGTGTGCGAGGCTGGGAAGAGTGGGTGTGCCCACCAGCCAGAGCAGAAAGTGCTCCCCACACACGGGGCTTGGAGCCCTCAGAGGAGGATGGCCTCAGGGGTCATGCCAAATGAGTCCCAGGAGTTGTTCTGGACTCACCTAACAAAGCTGGAAAGCAAGCCTTGGGAAGGTCAGACGATTTCCAAGTAATTTAACCACAGCCTATACTGAAGCCACCAGATATTTCACAGAATTAAAAAAAAAAAAAATTCTGGTACCAGGACGCCTGGGAGGCTCAGTTAAGTGTCTGGATCTTTTGTTAAAAATTATTTTAACATTTATTTATTTTTGAGAGACAGAGAGAGACAGAGCACAAGCAAGGGAGGGGCAGAGAGAGAGAGGGAGGCACAAATTCTGAAGCAGGCTCCAGGCTCTGAGCTGTCAGCACAGAGCCCGACGTGGGGCTCAAACCCACCAACTGTGAGATCATGACCTGAGCCAAAGTCGGATGCTTAAGCAACAGAGCCACCCAGGTGCCTCAAGTGTCTGACTCTTTTTGTTTTTTTTATTTAAAAAAATTTTTTTTAATGTTTATTTTTGAGAGAGAGAGAGAGGGACAGAGTGTGAGTGGGGGAGGGGGAGGGAGAGAGAAAGACACAGAATGTGAAGCAGGCTTCAGGCTCCAAGCTGTCCGCGCAGAGCCTGACTTGGGGCTCAAACTCACGAACTGCGAGATCATGACGTGAGCCAAAGTCAGACGCTTAACCGACTGAGCCACCCAGGTGCCCCTGGTTTTTATTTTTTTATGTTTTTTTTTTATTTTTGAGAGAGAAAGAGACAGAGCATGAGCAGGGGAGGGACAGAGAAAGAGGGAGACACAGAATCTGAAACAGGCTCCACACTGAGTGGTCAGCTCAGAGCCCAACCCGAGGCTCAAACTCACGAACTGAGAGATCATGACCTGAGCCGAAGTCGCACACTTAACCTTAACGAAGCCACCCCGATGCCCCTCCAAGTGTCTGACTTTTCATCTTGACTCAGGTCATGATTTCACAGTTCATGGGATCAAGCCCCATGTGGAGCTAACATGCACTAACAGCATGGAGCCTGCTTAGGATTCTCTCTCTCCCTCTCTGCCCCTGTCCCCTGCTCACGTGCTCTCTCTCTCTCTCTCTCTCTCTCTAAAATAAAAGAATTCTGGTACCCAACAATATAAACTTCAAAATATCTGGTATCTCATATGGTTTCACTTATATGGAATGTAAAATAACAAAACAAACGAACAAACAAACCCAAACCCAGAAACAGCCCCATAAATACAGAGAATACACTGGTGGCTGCCATAGGGGAATGGGGTGGGGAGTGGGCAAACTGGAAAAGGGGTGTGGGAGATACAGGCTTTCAGGTATGGAAGGAATAGGTCACAGGGATTAAAGGTACAGCATGGGGAATATAGTCGGTGGGATTGTAATAGGGCTGTGTGGTGACAGATGGCAGCTACTTGTGGGGACCACAGCATAACCTACACTTGTCCAATCACTAGGCTGTTAAAAAAGCAGTGTTTCTTGGATGTTACCTAAACTTCTTGTGGTGATCATTTCACAATATACATGTGTATTAAACCATTATGTCTCACACCTTAAACGTAACACAATATTGCACGTCAATTATAGCAATAAAACTGGAAAAAAACCCCACAAAATATTTGGTGTCTAATAAAAAATTACCTGTCATTCAAATAAGCAGGAAGAAAAATCAATCCGTAGAAACAGAAACAGAAATGATACAGCTAATAGGAAACAAGGGCATTGAAACAGCTACTATAAATATATCCCATATATTCCAGAAGGTACAGGACAGCATGAGCATCAGGAAGAGTGAAATAGAAAATCTACAAGACGCCCAAATCAAAATTCTAGAGATGAAAAATATAGTGAATGGAATTAATAGCATAGCAGATCAGACATTAAATAAGAAAGCATTCTTGGCTATGAAAACATAGCAACAGAAAAATCCAAAATACAACACAGATAGGAAAAAAAGATTCATCTCTAAAATAAGAATATTGGGGCACCTGGGTGGCTCAGTCAGTCGAGCGTCTGACTTCAGTTCAGGTCATGATCTCACAGTGTGTGGGTTCGAGCCCCATGTCAGGCTCTGTGCTGACACTTCGGAGCCTGGAGCCTGCTTTGCATCTGTGTCTCCCTCTCTCTCTGCCCCTTCCTCACTCGTGCTCTGCTTCTCTCTCTCTCTCTCTCTCTCTCTCTGTCTCAAAAATAAATAAACATTAAAAAATGTTTTTAAAAATAAAATAAGAATATTGGGGCGCCTTGGTGGCTCAGTCAGTTGAGTGTCTGACTCTTGATTTTGGCTCAGGTCATGATCCCAGGGTTGTGGGATTGAACCCCGTGTCAGGCTCTGTGCTGAGCGTGGAACCTGCTTAAGATTCTCTCTCTCTCTCTCTCTCTCTCTCTCTGCCCTTCTCCCCTGCTCTCACTCCCTCTTTCTCTCTAAAATAAAAAATAAAAAAATAAGCAGAACATCAGTGAGTGGTGGCAGCATTCAGGGCCTCTCGTGCGTGTACCTGGAGTCCCGGAAAGAGGGGATGAGGTGAGAAGTGGACAGAAAACGTGTTTGAAGACATAAGGGCTGAAAATTACTTAAATTTGGCGAGAACTATAAACCCACCACAAATCAGAGAAACTCAACAAACCCCACTCAGAGAAAAAATGAAGAAAAACCACATCAAGGCGCATTGTAGTCAAATCGCTAAAACACGATGATAAAGAGAAAACGCTAGAAGCAGCCAGAGGGGAAAATACACTCTGTGCTGAGGAACAAAGATAAGGACAGTAGCAGACATCATCTTGGCCACATGCAAACCAGAGGATAATAGGGAGACATCTCCAAGCCACTGAAAGAAAAACTGCCAACCAAGAACAAAAATATCTTTCTTTTTTTTCCCCTTTTAAAATTATTTTTTAAACCATGTTAGGGTGCCTGAGGGGCTCGGTCGGTTGAGCGCCCGACTTCAGCTCAGGTCATGATCTCGTGCTTCGCGAGTTCAAGCCTTGCATTGGACTTGCTGTTGTCAGTGCAGAGTCCGCTTTGGCCCCTCTGTCCCCTGTCTCTCTGTGCCCCTCCTCCACATGCCCGCGCACATGCTAGCTCGCTCTCTTTCTCTCTCTCTCTCTCTCAAAAATAAATAAACATTAAATATTAAAAAGAATTTTTTTGAGAGACAGCACGTGCTCATGGGGTAGGGGAAGAGAAAGAGAGAGAGAGAGAGAGAGGGAGAGAGAGAGAGAATCCCAAGCAGGCTCTGTGCTGTCAGCCCATCGCCTAAAGCAGGGCTACACCTCACGAACCACCGGTGAGATCCTGACCTGAGCCGAAATCGAGTCAGACCCTTAACCGGCGGAGCCACCCAGGCGCCCCCAAAAATATCTTTCAGTAATGAAGGTGAGATAAACTTTTTCAGAAATACCAAGGCTGAGACTCTACTTCCGAGTGTGATAAAGATTTTACCATGTGACTCTTCACTGCAGAAAACAGTGATCGACCCTGAGCTTAGTACAAAAAGGAACTACGTGAAAATAGCGGAGCGAGAACAGAATCAGAGGGGCCCCCCCACCCCTCGCCTCTCTGACCCACCTCACTGACTCACGCACGCAGCCCAGCCAAAGGCACACTGGACGGACGCTGAAGCTGGCATCCTGCAGGTGGTGGCGGGAGAGCAGAAGGAGACAGGTGGAGGTGTACAAAGAAGCTCTCACCTTCGAGACGTTTAGCCCAGGGTGAAACGCATCCCGTGTTGTACACAGAAGGCAGCCAGGTTCACAAGAAAAAACAGGTTTTATGATGTGAGAAACCAGAAAAGAAGAAGCCAGGACAATAGCGAAAACTGACCGGAGTGGAACCCCGGGGAAAAAAAAGACCCAAGGGCTCCTGGCTGGCTCATTCGGAAAAGCATATGACTCTTGATCTCGGGGTGGTGAGTTCGAGCCCCACATTGGGTATAGAGATTCCTAAACAAACAAACAAACAAATGAATAAACTGAAAAAGAAAGAAAGAAAAAAGAACAGAAAGGACAGAACCAGAGAGCTCTCCAAACTGTCGTATCTCTGAGTGATGCTTGCACCACACTTGGCATGAAACAAGAATGAAGATACTGCACAAGACGTGGGATTTGCCAAGCCAGCCTAGCCAAGAAAATCACCTGCTAAAACAAAGGAAACCATACTCACTGGTGAAAAACAGCTGTATTAATTAGTCAGGGTTCTCCAGGGAAACAGAACAAAGTATGTATGTGTATGTGTGTCTGTATGTGGACAGGGGGTGAAAGAGAGGGAGAGAGGAGGAGGGAGTGAGAGAGAGAAATCGATTGATTATAGAGAAGTAGCTCTGCTGGCAAAATTCCTTTTACATCAGGGGAAGTCAGTCTTTGTTCTATTAAGACCTTCAACTGATTACATAAGGCCCACCCACATTACGGAGGATAATCTGCTTAAAGTCCATCCATTTACATGTTAATCTCATCCAAAAAACACCTTCACAGAAACATCCAGAATTATGTTTAGGCAACTATCTAAGCCCAGTGACCCAGTCAAGCATGCACACAAAAGTGACCATCACAGTAACAGTCTGAGTATCTCCACAAATTCACATTCATGACATTCATATAAATAGCAACCCAAAATTGCCTGCAAATAAAAGACCAAGAAAATAAAACATATTCTCAAGAGAAAAATCAAAATTGAAGCAAAATTGACAGAATTAAAGGGAGAAACATACAATTCCATAACCAGAGTTGGAAGTTTAAACTCTCCCTTTCTGGCAACTAATAAAATAACTAAATTAAAGAAATTGAAAGCTTGAGTAATTCTGTATTTGGTGAAACTGTCTTTATTTGTAGGTGGCACTGTTTGTGAATGAAAAAAAAAAACAAACCAAAAAACCCTTAAGAATCTACCAAAAAGAACTTACTACAGTAAATAAAACTTGCCAGTTGGACATAGTACATAGTCAATATATGAAAATCGATGGTATTTCTATATACCAGCAACAAGTAACTAGAAAATAAAAATTTTAAAGTCAACTCCATTCATAATAACATTAAAAAAGCTCACATAGGGGGCGCCTGGGTGGCTCAGTCGGTTAAGCGGCCGACTTCAGCTCGGGTCATGATCTCACGGTCTGTGAGTTCAAGCTCTGCGTCAGGCTCTGTGCTGACAGCTCAGAGCCTGGAGCCTGTTTCGGATTCTGTGTCTCCCTCTTTCTGACCCTCCCCCGTTCATGCTCTGTCTCTCTCTGTCTCAAAAATAAATAAACGTTTAAAAAAAAAAAAAGCTCACATAGGAATACATTTGGAGAAAGACTTATAGGCTGGAAACAATAAAATATTGCAAAGGGAAGTTGAAGAACTAAATAGAGAAGATAGTGTTATAGTTTGGAAGGCTTGATATTGTTAAGACGGCAATCCTCCCGGTTTGTTCTTTAGATTTATGTGGTCCCAGTCAAAATCTGAACAGTCTCTTTTGAGGAATTGACAAGCCATTTTTATTTATATGTTTATTTTTCAAGTTTATTTATTTATTTGGAGAGAGCAGGAGAGAGAGAGAGAGAGAGACCGAGAATCCCAAGCAGGCTCTGCACTGTCAGCACAGAGCCCGATGTGGGGCTCAATCCCATGAATCATGAAATCGTAACCTGGCCTGAAATCAAGAGTCAGATGCTTAGCTGACTGAGCCACACAGGTGCCCTGACAGGCTATTGTAAAATTTATATGGAAAGTTGAAGGACTTAGAATAGCTAAAATATTTTGAAAAAGAAAACCAAAGCCAGAGGACTTACACTGTCTTATCAAGACTTACTAGAGGGGCGCCTGGGTGGCTCAGTCGGTTACGCGTCCGACTTCGCTCAGGTCACGATCTCACGGTCCGTGAGTTCGAGCCCCACATCGGGCTCTGGGCTGATGGCTCGGAGCCTGGAGCCTGCTTCCGATTCTGTGTCTCCCTCTCTCTCTGCCCCTCCCCCGTTCATACTCTGTCTCTCTCTGTCTCGAAAATAAATAAACGTTAAAAAAAAAAATTAAAAAAAAAAAAGACTTACTAGAAGAGGGGCACCTGGGTGGCTTGGTCGGTTGGGCGTCCGACTTCGGCTCAGGTCATGATCTCACGGTCCGTGAGTTTGAGCCCCACGTCGGGCTCTGTGCTGACCGCTCAAAACCTGTAGCCTGTTTCCGATTCTGTGTCTCCCTCTCTCTCTGCCCCTCCCCTGTTCATGCTCTGTCTCTCTCTGTCTCAAAAATAAATAAATGTTAGGGGCGCCTGGGTGGCGCAGTCGGTTAAGCGTCCAACTTCAGCCAGGTCACGATCTCACGGTCCAGGAGCTCGAGCCCCGCGTCAGGCTCTGGGCTGATGGCTCAGAGCCTGGAGCCTGTTTCCGATTCTGTGTCTCCCTCTCTCTGCCCCTCCCCCGTTCATGCTCTGTCTCTCTCTGTCCTAAAATAAATAAAAAACGTTGAAAAAAAAATTAAAAAAATAAATAAATAAACGTTAAAAAAAATTAAAAAAAAAAAAGACTTACTAGAAGAGGGTGCTTGGCTGGCTCAGTTGGTAGAGCATGCAACTCTTGATCTTGGGGTCATGAGTTCAAGCCCCATATTAGGTGTAGAGCTCACACACACACAAAAAAATTACTGTAAAGCTTCAGTGGTCAAGAGAGTGTGGTTTCCCCATAAGGGTAAATATAGACCAGGGTCAGCAAACTTTTTCTTTAAAGGGCCAGATAGTAAATATTTTAGGTTTGCAGTTCACATGGTCTCCGTAACAACTACTCAGCTATACTGTAGCTTGAAAGCAGCCGGGCAGAATACAGAAATGGATGAGTGTGGCTGTATTATAATAACACTTTATGTAAAAAGCCAGAGTAGGCAGGATTTGTTGACCCCTGATATAGATCAGAGGAACATAACAGAGTCCAGAAATAAACTCTCACTCATCAGATCAGCTGATTTCTTTACAAAAGTTCCAGGGTAATCCAATTGCATTGAAAGGATAGTATTTTTTTTTTAACATTTATTTATTTTTGAGAGACAGAGAGAGACAGAGCACAAGTGCGGGAGGGGCAGAGAGAGAGGGAGACACAGAACCTGAAGCAGGCTCCAGGCTCTGAGCTGCCAGCACAGAGCCCGACGCGGGGCTCGAACTCACGGACCATGAGATCATGACCTGAGCCTAAGTTGGACACTTAACTGAGCCACCCAGGTGCCCCTGAAAGGATAGTATTTTAAACATACAGTACTCTAGCGAAAGGATATCTGTATGGAAAGAAATGAACCTTGACACATACCTCATGCTAAACTCAAAATGGATCACAGACCTAAAACTGTTAATCTTCTAGAACATATAACGGGAACATTTTGTGACATTTGCTTAGGCAAAGAGCGTGATAACAAAATCACAAATTATAAAATAAAAATTTGATAACAAATGACAAGAGACCTCAGCCCGGCATGGCCCTTTTCCAGGATCCTCTGTTTTCAATTTTGCAGATGTTGGGCCTCAGACAAGGAATCACATTCTTATGCTTTAATTTTCAAAGGTTCATCTTTCCATTTACATCTTATTCCTTTTTTCGTTTTTTTTTTTAACTCACCAGTATATGTTGGGTAACTACTATCTTTCATGTTGTGGCCAGGTGCCAACAGGATTTCAGTGAACAAAACCTAGATATGTATTTGTGTTTTTACCTATTAAGTCTTGTTTTTATTTTTATTTATTTTTTTAATTTTATTTTTAAAATGACATCTGGATTTTATTATTTTATTATTATTTTTTTAATGCTTATTTATTTATTTATTTATTTAACGTTTATTTATTTTTGAGACAGAGAGGGACAGAGCATGAATGGGGGAGGGTCAGAGAGAGAAGGAGACACAGAATCTGAAACAGGCTCCAGGCTCTGAGCGGTCAGCACAGAGCCCGACGCGGGGCTCGAACTCAGGGACCACGAGATCATGAGCTGAGCCGCAGTCGGACGCTCAACCTACTGAGCCACCCAGGCGCCCCAATGCTTATTTATTTTTGAGACAGAGAGAGAGAGAGAGCGTGAGTGGGGTAAGGGCAGAGAGAGAGAGGGAGACGCAGAATCCAAAGCAGGCTGTAGGCTCCCAGCTGTCAGCACAAAGCCCGACGTGGGGCCCGAACTCACAACCGTGAGATCATGACCTGAGCCCAAGTTGGACACTTAACCGACTGAGCCACCCAGGTGCCCTACATCTGGATTTTAAAGGCAACCTAAGGACAATTGCCTCTACCAAATACTTTCTCCTCCCTGCCTTCAAAGTTTTTCACTTCAAAACCAAGCTCGAATAGTGAAGAGATTGGAAGGTACATACCACCAAATTGTTATCAATGGTGGCTTTCAATGCCCTTCCTTTTCTGTATTTTCTAAAGTTGCAACATTTGTTATTTTTGGAAAGAAAATACAATCGAAGTTACGTCGGAAAAAAACTCTCTAAAACCTCAATTTAAAGATCCTCTCCTGAGGGAAATTTTCCCTGATCACACCTCTCAGTATGACTTAGGGATCCTCTTCTAATCACACAGTCACCCCGCATTTTTGTCACTCCTAGCCCATAGAAGCAGCAGGGGAACCATAAATGTGGATCTTCTTCCTTGGACTGCTAACTGGAGGGCGGGGACCATGTCTTAGTCATTTCTGAATCTCCGGCTCCAAACAAAATGCTTCGTGTCCAGTAAGAACTCAGAAAGTGTCTGTTGGATGAACAAATGGATGAGGTTATCAAGTCGTGGGTAGGAAACAAGATGGAGGTCCATGGTCTAGAGCACTGTGGTGGTAAAGGAGGCTGTGGGTCTTTAGTTATTGAAACTCAATTCTCAGGGTCCAGGACAGATCAGAGAGGAAATTTCATGCTGAGGCCTCTGGCCTTGGGCTAAAGCTTCTTAAGTTGACCTGGGAAAGATGAGAGGGGGAGGGTTGCAGAACCCGGAGTACAGCTGAGCCTGTTGGAAGGGGTTCAGTAACCCTAGGTGGGGAGTATCACAATTTGAAATTATCTATTGATTTGTTTGCTTTGTTACATGTCACCTCTTGTTAATGAGAGCACTCTATGAGGATAGGACCTTATCTGACTTGTATCACCAGGGCTCAGACCAATGCCTGGCACATAGGTGACACTCAATAAATATTTGTTGAATTAATGTTGAATGAACAAACTCACTCTCCACCAAGCCCACGAGAAAGAGCTCAGATGCAGCTTTATTCATTCATCCTGTAAAATATAATTGACAATAGATCTGAAGAAACCCCAGTCAGCACATTCTTTACTCTGTGGGAAGGCGTGCTGCGGAAGCCAAAAGTAGATCTGAGAGTTGCTTGGTAAATACAGAGTTGGACTAAGGGGACTTGGAAGATCTTAAGAGACTGTGTCATTGAGCTGGGGCACCCTGATGAGTCATGCTTTCCTACATGAGGACAGACGTTCCTTGCCAAACAGGATCCTGCCTTGCCCAATGCTGCCATCTTTTCCTGTCACTGTGGGAGAAACACGGTCTGCCCCATTCCCCTTTCTCAGCAAGACTTATCAGTCCTAATGTTTCTTTCTTTCTTTTTTTTTTTTTAAGGCTTTCCCTCACATTACCGTGCCCAGGATTACAGAGTGTCCCTTGCTGGTTACATTTTCCACTGTGGCTTCCCAATGAGATTTTTGGCTATAATTCACATATCCTGCTAAAGATGAACAATTCTGGATCCCAGACTGAAACCTTCTGCTATTCTAGTTGCAAAAGTTACTCGTTGTCACTCTATCTCAATTTATCTTTAGAAAGTGAAATAATAACACCTTTTCCATGTGTCCCACAGGCTATTAAGCAAAAGAAATTGAAGACGACAAATATGGGTGGCTCAGAAGTTGTGCTTCGATCCTTTTAATTAAAGTTCCATACCTGATTTGCCACTGATGAGCTACCGGACATTAAATAAGTCATTTTATCTGATACTTAGCCCATTGTCTTGTTCTTAATAAGCGGGAAATCCTCATATGGTTCTATCACCATAGAGTGACCTGAGACACCTCCCTACTTTCCCAAGCAGCCTGAGGAAAGATAGTCGGTTGCTTTTTTACGTAACTAGTGGGCTTTTACTCTGTTGACTGTGTTATATAAACTTGAGACCAGGGGCACCTGGCTGGCTCAGTTGTTAGAGCATACAACTCGTGATTTTAGGGTTGTGAGTTTGAGCCCCACATTGGGTGTAGAGATTACTAAAAAAATAAATAAATAAAATTAAAAAAAGAAAAAACTTGATAACACAGCTGAATGGTTTGAAAAAAGAAGGGAATTTCAGAAGTTGGGTAGTAGGAGGGATGGAGAGAAGAGACTCCACAATGGAGAAAACTTTGAAAAAGAACAGGTCTAGCAAGACAAAAGAAGGGAGCTAGTTAAGCTTGGCTATGCGATGCAATCCTCTTCTCCATCTTCCCATGAAACCTTCAGTATAATGTCATTAGTCATAAATAGTTTTTTTAAAGTTTAGTTTTGAGAGAGAGAGAGAGGGAGAGAGAATCCCCAGCAGGCTCCATGCTGTCAGTGCACGGCCCAACTCAGAATTCAAACTCACAAACCGTGAGATCATGACCTGAGCCAAAATCGAGAGTTGGCCACTTAACCGATTGAGCCACCCAGGCGCCCCCAGTCATAAATACTCTTGAATTTGAATGTATTAGGAGGAGACAAACAAGTGCCCAGTCTGGCCTTGATGCATATACGGTGTGTACAGGCAGTACAGGTAAAAGCCAATCATCTTCTGGTTATATAATTAAAAAATGAAGAGGCAAATTGTGTAGTCTTATGGGGTCTTACAGCTCTAATATTGTGTGATTCTATATATGGTATAAACAGGATGTTACCAGGAAATTCCTTTTTTTGTTTGTTTCTGAACTGTAGAATCTTTTTAGGCTTTATTACCTATCTTTTTTGTTAACTTCTTTTTATAGATTAAAAAAATGTAATTATAGTATAGTTGACATATAAACGTATAGTTTCAGGTGTAAATATAGTGATTTGACAATTATGTACTTTAGGACGTGCTTACCATGCTAAATGTAGTGACCACCTGTCACCAGACAAAGTTATTACAATATTATTGACTATATTCCCTATCCTGTACTTTCTATCCCCATGACTTATTTATTTTATAACTGGAAGTGAATCCCCCCCCCCTTTTTTTAAATGTAAGCTCTATGCCCAATGTGGGGCTTGAATAGAGGACCCTGAGTTCAAGAGTTGCATGCTCTCTGATTCAGCCAGCCAGGTACCTCAGGAAGTGTGTACCTCTTAATCCCCTTCACCTATTTCACCTATCTCCCCACCCTGCCTCCAGGAAGTTATGATGCAGTGGGTTAGGGTAAGGCTTGGAGATTCCCATTAAAAAAATTTCCCTAGGGGCGCCTGGGTGGCGCAGTCGGTTAAGCGTCCGACTTCAGCCAGGTCACGATCTCGCGGTCCGGGAGTTCGAGCCCCGCGTCAGGCTCTGGGCTGATGGCTCAGAGCCTGGAGCCTGTTTCCGATTCTGTGTCTCCCTCTCTCTCTGCCCCTCCCCCGTTCATGCTTTGTCTCTCTCTGTCCCAAAAATAAATAAACGTTGAAAAAAAAAATTAAAAAAAAAAAATTTCCCTAAATGATTATGATGCACACCAAACTTTGGGCATCATTGTACAAATACTTATCACATTCTGTGGTCAATGTTTAATTGCCCACACATGATCACTCTTCTCCCAGTCCTTAGCATGCAGTATTGCTGACAGAAGCAAATGGGGTGTGTTCAGAGAATGTAAATTCACATTAATATTATTCTGAGTGAAACATGCTTATAAAAATAATATATCAATGGGAAAAAGAATACAACAAATGGTGCTGGGACAAATGAAATTGGGCCCCTACCTCACACCATATATATATGGGCCATCCAGGCTCCCCTACCTCACATCATATTAAAAGAAAAGAGAGAGAAAAAAGAAAACTCAAAATAGATCATAGACCTAAATGTAGGAGGTAAAACTATAAAATTCTTAAAAAGCAATACACAAGTAAATCTTCTTGACCTTGTCTGAGGCAATGGTTTTTAAGACATGATACCAAAAGCAGGAGTGAGAGAAAAAAATGAAAGATAAATTAGACTGTCAAAATTTAAAACTTTTGGGCTTTAGTGCACACACCATCAAGAAAATGAACAGAAACTCCACAGAATGGGAGAAAATATTTACAGATCATATATTTGATAAGAGATTTGTATCCAGAACATATAAGTAACTTCTACAAATTAAAAAGACAACTCAGGGGCATCTGATAGGCTGAGGCAGTAGAGCATGTGACTCTTTTTTTTTTTTTTTTTTAATTTTTTTTTTCAACGTTTATTTATTTTTGGGACAGAGAGAGACAGAGCATGAACGGGGGAGGGGCAGAGAGAGAGGGAGACACAGAATCGGAAACAGGCTCCAGGCTCTGAGCCATCAGCCCAGAGCCCGACGCGGGGCTCGAACTCCCGGACCGCGAGATCGTGACCTGGCTGAAGTCGGACGCTTAACCGACTGCGCCACCCAGGCGCCCCAGCATGTGACTCCTGATTGATCTCAAGGTTGTGAGTTCAAGCCCTATGTTAGGTGTAGAGTTTACATAAAATAAAATAAAATAAAATAAAATAAAATAAAATAAAATAAAATAAAATAAAATAAAATAAAATAAAATAAAAAAATAAAATAAAGAAGACAACCCAGTTGAAAACTGGGCAAAGAATTTGAATATACATTTTGCCAGAGAAGCTATACAAATGGGCAATAAGAACATGGAAAAATGCTCAACGTCATTAATCATTAGGGAAATGCAAATCAAAACTACAATGAGATACCATTTCACCTCCTACTGGGATAGCTAAAATTAAAAAGAAGACAATAACATGTGCTGCTGAGGATGTAGAGAAACTAGAAACCTTAGACATTGCTAGTAGGAATTTAATATTGTTCATTCAGCTACTTTGAAAAAATAGTTTGGCGATTCCTCAAAAAGTTAAACATGAAGCTTTCACATGGCTCAGCAATTCCATTCCTAAGTATGTACCCAAGAGAACTGAAACATATATTCACACAAAAACATAAATACATAAATGTTCATAGCAGCATAATCCATAATAACCAAAAAGTAGAAACAATGCAAATATACATCAATGATAAATGTACACACAAAATGTGATGTATCCATAAAATGAAATATTATTTACCCATAAAAGAATAAAGTACTGGGGCAGCTGGGTGGCCCAGTCGGTTAAGTGTCTGACTCTTGATTTTAGCTCAGGTCATGATATCACGGTTCGTGAGTTCGAGCCCCACATTGGGCTGTGCACTGACAGTGTGGAGCCTGCCTGGGATTCTCTCTCCCTCCCCCTCTGTATCTTCCTTGCTTGTGCTCTCTCTCTCAAAATAAATACATAAACTTAACAAAAAAAGAGAGAATGAAGTACCGATCCATGCTACAACATGCGTGAGCCTTGAAAACATTATGCTAAGTGAAAGAAGTAAGTCATAAAAAGCCATATATTGTATGATTTCATTAAATTTTTTTTTAATGTTTATTTATTATTGAGAGACAGAGCATGAACGTGGGAGGGGCAGAGAGAGGAGGAGACACAGAATCTGAAGCAGACTCCAGGCTCTCAGCTGTCAGCACAGAGCCAGATGTGGTGCTCGAACTTGTCAACTGTGAGATCATGACCTGAGCTGAAGTCAGACACTCAACTGACTGAGCCACCCAGGCGCCCCTGTATGATTTCATTTATACCAAATGTCCAGAATAGGCAAGTTCATGAAGACAGAAAGTAGATTAGTGGTTGGTAGGGGTTAAAGGAAGTTTGGGAGGTGGGTGTTGGGGAGTCACTGCTAATAGATACAGTTCCTTTTGGGGGTGATGAAATGTTCTAAAATATGATTGTAGTAACAGTTGCACAACTCTGTGACTATACCCAAAATCATTGGATTGTATACTTTAATATACATTATGGTATGTAGATTAGATCTCAATAAAGTTTTATAGGGTGCCTCGGTGACTCAGTCGGTTGTGTCTGACTCTTGATTTCAGCTCAGATCATGATTTCATGGTAGTGGGACCGAGTCCCGAGTTGGGCTCCATGCTGAGTGTGAAGCCTGCTTGAGATTCTCTCTCTCTCTCTCTCTCTCTCTCTCTCTCTCTCTCTCTCTCTGCCCCTGCGCCACTCAAAGTAAATAAACATTAGAAAATAATAATGTTGTTATAAAAATAGTGCAGCATACACAGTATGATCATACAGAAGTTCTACATGAAACACAACATTTTAGATTACGCATTCCATTGCTCAACCCAAAACACACTGTATTAGTCAGTGCTTTTGCAAGTGACAGAAATCCGGCTTAAACTGGTTTATAAAAAGAATACAATGTATTGGCTCACGTAGCCAAAAATTACAGGGGTTGTTGGCTTTAGGCAAAGCTAGGTTTAGTGGCTCCAATGATGTCATCCAAGAATCCTTTCTTTCAATCTCTCAGCTCTGCTATCTATCTTCTATGTTGGTTTCTTTCTCAGGTAGACTCCTTACAAGTGGTGGCAAGATGGCCACGGATGTCTACAGGATTACAACCTTCCAAGTTAGCAAGCTTTGCCTTTCAACAACAACTCAGGATTAGATTTTGATTGTCATGGCCTGGGTCATATGGGTGCCCTTGGAGTGTGACTGGCCCAGCTTTATGGTAGGGGACAAACTATAGTGAGTTATAGTTTGATGCTATACATTTCAAAATTAGGTTACTTAAAATAAATGACCTTTGGGTGTTTTGGAAAAGAAACATGTGTACTTGGAACCAACATTAATCCACATGGACAGATGGATCAAAACTCCTAATTAAAAAAAATAATGCTTGGAGTTTTGATTTCAATGATCAGAAGCAACTAGGTGCGAATGTCCAGAATCAAGACACAAGAGCAGGGCTTGGTCGCAGGCCTGAAACCTTTGCTATCAGCCCAATGTGAGCAGGAAAGGCAGGGTGAAGGCAATGTCAAGGCTAGGGGAAGGAAACCGATGTGTGCTGTGCACTTACTAAGTGCTTTACATGCACTACTTTGTTGGGCCTTCACAACAAACCTGCAAGGTAGGGATTTTGATTTCTATTTTACTGATGACAAAACTCAGGCTCAGAGACATTAGTGACTAGCCCAAGGTCACATATCCTAAGTCTCCATATTTCCATTGGAGATCAAATTGGTCTCCATATTTCCCCAGACGCGGGTTCTTCTGGGCTTGAGCCTAGGGATGGAATCCTCCTCTCCAGGAGAGGAGCAGCGTCTTTATATTTTTTCTGCTTTTCACCGGAAGTAAATCCTAGAATCTCCTAGAGAAGGAAGACTTCCTTTGCAGATAGTAGGAGATGCTGGTGTCCAGCTCATTTTTTTTCTGTCCCGGGAAGAGTCCAGGGTCCTGTCCACGTCTCCAACAGCTGGGAGGTGGTCTTTTGACTCCCTTCAGGGTTCAAGTTTCAGGCAGGAGGTTGCTGCTTTGGATGACAAGGGAGGTGCCAAGGTGGGAACCCCAGGTAAGAGTGAGGGAACAAGAAGCCACCCACTGAGGAGGAAGCTGGGATGGGGCAGGGCTGGGCTGGGCTGGCCCAACCGGTTCAGACCAGCCAGGAAAGGGCAAGTCATATCTGGCTCAGCAGTGGGGGCTGGGCCGGGGGAGTGGCGCTGACTCAGGGCCTGGCAAGTCAGGTGACAGCCCAAGGACAGCTGTTGCCTGGGTGTTTTTAGAAAACTTTGGCTGCCAAAGACTCTCTCTTGGGCTGCTTCTGTACCTCCTCAGAAAGAGGCAGAGAAAATGAGGGCATCTTCTTTATAATAAGCTCTAGGCATGGAGAATTAATATCTGGCTATACTCTGTTGATCCTTGCCAAAATTATACCTGGAAAACAGGAGCCGAAATTAGCCAAGAGGTCTCTTAATGCCCCCCCCTTTTTTGTTTGTTTGTTTTGTTGTTTTGTTTTGTTTGAGAGATAGAGAGAACCAGTGGAGGAAAGGGGCAAAGGGGGAGGGGGAGAGAGAGAGAGAGAGAGAGAGAGAGAGAGAGAGAGAGAGAGAGAACCTTAAGCAGGTGCCACGCTCAGCACAGAGCCTGACTTGGGGTTCAATCCCATGACCCCGGGCTCATGACCTAAGCCAAAAATCAAGAGTCAGATGCTCAACCAACTGAGCCACCCAGGCTCTTGTGGATTCCTTTTGAATCCTCTGAAGATCATTAAGGTTTTCCTCTTAGATCTTTTCAGGTTCCTTGTCAAGAATCCAGGATAGAGGTTAAGAGAGTAGGTGTTGAGGTCTGTCGGATCTGGAATCAAAACCCAACCTTATCACTTATTATTTGTACAGCTTTATTCAAGTTTCTTAGCTTAAAATAAAGTAAAACATAATTTTAATTGTGGGAAATTTCAAATGTATCCGTATTAGACATAACAGTACGATGAATTTCCACGTATCTATTATGCAGCTTGAGCAATTACCAGCCTGTGGTCAATCTTGATTCATCTCCCACCCCTCTAGTTAGTTTGCAGGAGATCCCAGGCATCATCCATTCCATCCCTCTCAACTTCTTCAAACTTCAAACAAAAACTTTTAACGCTTTATTCATGTAACTAACCTCTACACCCAACCTGGGGCTTAAATTCCCAATCCCAAGATCAAGAGTCACATGGTCTTCTGACTCAGCCGGCCAGGCTCCCCCAAACTCTTTTATTTTTTTATTTTAGGAAAAGGGAGAGAGAGCTTGGGGAGGGAGAGGAGCAGAAGAAGAGAGAGTCTCAAGCAGGCTCCACGCTCAGCACGGAGTCCAATGTGGGGCTGAATCCCACGCTCTGGGCTCATGTCCTGAGCTGAAATCAAGAGTCTGAAGCTCCACCGACGGAGCCACAAAGTCATCCCACCCCGTTGTGTTTTTTTTTGTTTTTTTTGTTTTTTTTTTTTTTTTTTAAGTGAACTCTACCCCCAATGCGGGGCTTGAAATCACAACCTCAAGGTCAAGAGTCACAGGGCGCCTGGGTGGCTAAGTCGGTTGAGTGTTGGGACTTCAGCTCAGGTCATCATCTCACGGTTCGTGAGTTCGAGCCCCATATCAGGCTCTGTGCTGACAGCTCGGAGCCTGGAGCCTGCCTCAGATTCTGTGTCTGCCTCTCTCTCTGTCCCTTCCCCACTTGTGCTCTGTGTCTGTCTCTCAAAGATAAATAAACGTTAAAAAAAAAAAAAAAGATCAAGAGTCACATGCTCTGCAGACTGAGCTAGTCAGGCAACCGAACTTCTTCAAACTCTTGTTTCTTCCTCTGAAAATGGGGATTATAATAGTCCCTACTTTCAAGTATTAATGTGAGGTCATGCTCTAGAGGGCCAGCACAGTGCAGGAACTCAGTAAATGACAATCTGTATTATTAAATTAAATAATAAGAATAAGAACAGTCTTGCTACCCTCCCAACTCTCTGCCTATGCCCCTCTTACCTCCTAGTGACACTTCTTGTAGCATCTAAGGAATCTCTCCCCTCTCAGCACTAGGCCAGTGCTGACATCACAACAGGGTTAAGATGACCACCCGGACAACTCAGGATGCCTGAGTCCTAGGGAGGGGGCGAGAGGGAGGCCATGGAGTCATGGGAAAGAGAGATCAAAGGTACAGCAGCCTTACAAGACAGACTGGTGGACACGGGCCAAGTTTGAGCAGAGGTATGGCAGGTCCACAGGGCAAGGTCAGCAGAAGATGAGAAAGAGAAAGTGGAACATGATGGGCACGTCAGGCAAAATTGGAGTCACTGTAAGAGTTCTGCCAGAAGACAGTGTGACAGTCAGGGATCTGGGTTGCAACACAAACTGGCTTTCGCAGATAGAACCTGAAAGTAAGTGCATTGAAGGGTTATTGGGAAGCTGTCAGAGTTACTGGGAAGGCTGGAGAACCAGGCTAAGGGATGAGGGGACAGAGACAAGGCTGCACCTGCAGACGGCACGGGGTTAGGGGCCATCAATCCCCCCTGCACACCAAGGAGGTGCTTCAGCTTGCAGCACCAGCGTGGGAAGCCCTGGACCTGGGATACTGTCCTGCTGGGGCTCACAGCCTCCCTGGAAACCAAGTGCTGCTGCTGGGCCCCACTGCCTTCTCAGGACATTCCCCCCTTCGCCTTCTTTTCGTGTCATCAGCCTCTGTACCGAGATTTCAGGCTGGTGCTTCAGGCTGGTAGAGCTCAGCTCATGTCCCCACAGCCTAGACGCGTGCTCAGGGGCACGGGTGCCGGGAAAGGGAAATACAGTGGGAGGAGGGCTCCGTATACTGGAAGCTCACCGTGGGGAGTTTCCTTGTCAAAGGAAGGGGGTACGGTACCGAGCAGCCAAAGACCTGACAAATGTCTGTTACACAAGGACGTGAGTGCGAATATGGGTGAGGGGTGGGGGACTGGCACTGGTAGGAACAAGGCGAAAAAGCAAGACTTCCATGTGGCTGTCACGGACACCATTGCCCCCAGGGCAAGGCAAAAGGCAGTGAGGGGAATACTGGATGTACAATCTACGTGGCAAAGGCCTGGTTTCCTCCTGGAGTATTTTGGACATTTGAGATGGCTGCACTCAGATATTATCTCGGCAGGGTCTGACTCAACTGGTATGTAGCATGGAGGCTTTTTTCTTTTCTCTTCTGTTTTTTTTTTTTTCTCTTTTTTTTTTCTCTTTTCTTTCTTTTCTTTTCTTTTTTTTTTTTTTTTTTTTTTCTGTATGGAGTCCAACGCAGGGCTTTAACTCAAGACCCTAAGATCAAGACCTGAGGGGCGCCTGGGTGGCTCAGTTGGTTAAGCGGCCGACTTCGGCTCAGGTCATGATCTCGCGGTCCGTGAGTTCGAGCCCCACGTTGGGCTCTGTGCTGACGGCTCAGAGCCTGGAGCCCGTTTCCGATTCTGTGTCTCCCTCTCTCTCTGGCCCTCCCCCGTTCATGTTCTGTCTCTCTCTGTCTCAAAAATAAATAAACGTTAAAAAAAAAAAAAATTAAAGATCAAGACCTGAGCTGAGATCAAGAGTCAGACGCTTAACCGACTGAGCCGCCCAGGCGCCCCTATAGCATGGAGGGTTTTGACATCCTGTGCTTCTATCCTCTCTCTTGCTCCGGGAAAGAGATGGGACAGCCTGCAGATAACTGAGTACTTAGTCCGTGGAGCTGGAAGCGGGGCTGGGTGAGGGCTGACAGGTGACCGCTGAGAGCTGAGCTCCAAGCTTCGTGAACAGACAATTCCATGATGTCTGAGCTTCCATTATGAATCAAGGTGATCAAATAAATCTGTCACAAATTTTAAATGTGCATTACTGTTGTTATATTATGTGGTAATTAGACATAGAAACAAACAGCCAGAATCTATTCTTTTTTCAAGCCAAACCAAATACTTGTGGTTTTTTTTCTCACTTTGCTATTATTCTAATATCCATGAGGAGTATCAGTATTAATTTCATCGATCTCTGTATCTCTCTGTACAATTGAATCCCTTCCTCACTTTTGTTTAAAAATTAAGATCTGGGAGGCAAAGCACTGAGTCACTTTCCTCATTTATTTACACACTGAAAATTTTTAATGTATTTTTAAATGTTTATTTTTGTGAGATTGAGAGAGAGAGAGAGAGACAGAGAGAGAGAGAGAGAGGATCCACTGTCAGTAGAGAACCTGATGTGGGGCTTGAACTCACGAACTGTGAGATCGTGACCTGAGCCAAAGTTGGATGCTTAACTGACTGAGCCAGGCACCCCTGACATTTCTAATCTGTGCAAGGTTCCTCCCATTTTCTTTCATTTCATATTTTTCCCTTCTTCCTCTGTCATTGCCTTACCTTTCCAGGTTCCCTCTGTAATGTATTTGATGTACATTATTAAATATGTGTGAAACCTCATGTAATACAGTTTTGTATGTTTTTAATTTACACAAATGGCATCGTACTATAAATCATTTTCTGTTTCCTTTGTTCTAATTGCTGAATGTGCAGCTAGTTACTAGCTTAATATTGCTATACAGTATTTTATAGCATGAGGGGTAGGCCTTGGACAGGCCTGCGGCTGGCCCAATAGTACAACAAAGAATTTTCTTACATGGTAGATTATAGGCCCTTGAATGCTGACCCAGTCCCTCACCAAGCCTAATCCTATAAAAACTTAGTCCCGACTCTGAACTCATTAGACCCATCTTTCTCCCTCTAAATGGCCTGCACTGATCACCAGAATTTGGGCATGTTTCTGGGAGGAACTAGGAAGTCATTGTTCTTTGCTTTACTTGTTTTCTGGTTTATCAGGAACTGAAGTGATAACAATGTAGCCTTGGGTCTGAGTTGTCATATTAGCCAGCTTTCAAACCAAGCTAACCCTTTGTGATCCGGACTACCTCAATGTGCATCCTTCACAGTTTATTTACTCCACCCCGGTAACAGATGCTTAGATTGATTCCAACAATAGCTGTCACAAACAAAGCCGTGATGAACCTATGTGAGGATTTCTCACGGACACACCCAGGAGTGGTATTGTGGGGTCATAGGCATGTACAACGTTTATTAAATACTGCCTCATTGCTTTCCAGAATGGCTGGGCCAGATTGCATTCCCACTAGCTAACGGCAAGAGTTCTTGTCCCGCCCTATCCTCACCAACACTTGGTATTATCCGTCTTTTTAATTTTTTGTCATTCTGATGGGCAGAAAATACTATCTTGTTTTAATTTGAATTTCTCTGATTACGAGTGAATTTAAACAACTCTTCATACATTCTTATACTCCTGTGAATCGTCATTTCCCTCCTTTGTTTATTTTCAATTTGTGTACGTAAGAGGTAATTTTTATCTAAATTTTTTGAAAAGTTTAGTAACTTAAAGAACGGTTACGAGGCGCCTGGGTGGCTCAGTCGGTTAAGTGTCCAACTTTGGCCTGGGTCATTATCCTGCGGTTCGTGAGTTCAAGCCCCACGTCGGGCTCTGTGCTGACAGTTCAGAGGCCTGGAACCTGCTTTGGATACTGTGTCTCTCTCTCTCTCTCTCTCTCTCTCTCTCTGCCCCTCCCCGCTCACACTCTGTCTCTCTCTCAATAAAAAAAAAAAAAAAAAAAAATTTAAAAATTAAAAACAAAAGAATGGTTACAAGGCAAGGTTGATCTGGAAGGTAGTTTCTTCTCAATCAGGTACCAAATCATCTCAGTCTTAGGGAGTATCCCAATTGGCCCTTATTTCTATAACCTGTTAGTGGTAGCCTGATCTGGGCATTTCCACAGGGTCATGTCCTTAACTCAAATAATGCTCAATTATGGGTGGCACATTCCACTGGAGGGACATATACAAACCAAAATGGTAGTGCTGATAGTTATCTGAGAGTCATCTTATATGAAGAGAGTTAGCTTGGAGCAGCTTAGAGGAAAATACCAATGTTATCTTCAAATAGTTGAAGAGCTGTCATCTGAATGTGAGGGAAAGTTCACTCTGTGTTGCTCCGGAGCACAGAGTTAGGACAAATAGGTGATGTTACAGGGAAGCACACTTAGACTCAGTGTGTGGAACACTTTTCTGTCGGAAATGCCAAGCACTGGGGGCACCTGGGTGGCTCAGTCTGTTGAGCATCCAACTTCAGCTCAAGTCATAATCTCACGGTTTGTGAGTTGGAGCCCCGCGTCAGGCTCACTGCTATCAGTGCAGAGCCCGCTTCAGAGCCTCTGTCCCCTTCTCTATCCGCCCTTCCCCTGCTCATACTCTCTCAAAATAAATTATGAAATACCAAGCGCTGTAATCAGTCCTATTGGCATCAGCAAGCTAACTGGTGGTGTTCAACGACTGGACAGACCACTGGTTGGCTAGGGCATTTCTGCATGGAGCAGGGAATTAGTTGAGATGCCTTCCAAGATTTCCTCTAATGCAGATATGATTCAATTGAATTTACATGTATTGAGCCTCTGGTACATGTAAGACTCTGGGTTAGGTATTATAGGAGACACAGCAGCAGTTCCTTAGATGGTTTACATCTTACCAGGGGAGGAGAATCGACGTTTAAGGGACTGCTAGCCCCACTGCCAGGGTCTTTACATGGATTATTTTAATCTTCACAATCACTTGATTTGGTAGCTCCTGGTAACCTTACTTTCCAGATGAAGAAACTGAAGTTCAGTTTGATTATTAATTGCTTAAAATGACCCAGCTAGGCACCTGGGTGGCTCAGTCGGTTGAGCGTCCGACTTCGGCTCAGGTCATGATCTCACAGTTCGTGGGTTCGAGCCCCGCATCAGGCTCTGTGCGGACAGCTCAGAGCCCGGAGCCTGCTTCTGATTCCGTGTCTCCCTCTCTCTCTGCCCCTCCCCCACTCACACTCTGTCTCTCTCTCCTTCAAAAATAAATAAACATTAAAAAAATTTTTTTAAAAAAATGACCCAGCTAAGTGAGATGGACCAGGGCTTCAAGATCAGATCACTGTGACTCCATCACATCATGCCATGAGTCTATAAATTTGTAAGTCACAAGTGTAGCTTCAAATTTCTTGGCTTGGAAAAGGGTTAAAGCATTCACCTCCCCTGGTTCTGCCTCTGGAAAGTGACTTTTTCTCTCTCTGTTCTCTTCTTTCTTTTGGTGCTTCTGTGATTTTTCCAACCGTCTCATGCAGGTCAAGTTGCCATACCTTATGCTCTCCCCTCTTCTCTCTCTCTCAATTTACCTAAAGCCTTCTTTGCTCTTCAGCGCTCTGACTTTTGCTGCTGTAAAAATTCCAGTTCCTGTGATGGCTCATGTGTGCCTTGTAGCCCATTTTGCAGTGATGCACCCAGGAGTTTACTCTGCATATCTTCATGTTAAAAGAGAACTACTATGTTTGTGTCTTGCTGCTCTCATTTTTTAAGTAGTGCGAATTGAGCAGTTATTACTTTAATGCCTAGTTGAATGGCCAGTTATTAGAAAATAATTATCCTTTGCCTTGGATGATTCTTTTTTCTTTAAGACATGAACAAATGGTTAATTTACATATTTACATTTTTATATGTAAATATACAACCTGTAGATTGGTGAGGGTTCCTACTGGATCCATAATCACTTTTATTTATTTTTATATTTCTATTTTTTAAAAAAATGTTTATTTATTTGGGCGCCTGGGTGGCTCAGTTGTGAAGCATCTTGACTTCAGCTCAGGTCATGATCTCATGGTTCGTGAGTTTGAGTCGCACATCAGGTGAGCACCAGCCCCGCTTCAGGTGAACAGGAGCCCTGCTTCTAGCCCTGCTTCTCTCCCTTTCTCCCTCTCTCTTCCCCTCTTGGGATTCTCTCTCTCTTTCTCTGCCCCTCGCTCACTTGTGCACGCTCTATCAAAAAGAAATATTTATTGGGGCGCCTGAGTAGCACAGTCGGTTAAGCGTCCGACTTTGGCTGAGGTCATGAACTCACAATTTGTGGGTTTGAGCCCCACATCGGGCTCTGTGCTGACAGCTCAAAGCCTGGACCTGCTTTGGATTCTGTGTCTCCCTCTCTCTCTGCCCCTCCCCGGCTTGCACTCTGTCTCTCTCTCTCAAAAATAAATAAACGTTAAAAAAGGTAAAGTAAAATGTTTAAGAGAGAGAGCACATGCACGTGAGTTGGAGAGAGTCAGAGAGAGAGGGAGACCGAGAATTCCAAGCAGGCTCCTTGCTGTCAGCACAGAGCCCAACGTGGGGCTCAAACTCAGGAACTCTGAGGTCATGACCTGAGCCGAAATCGAGAGTCAGATCTTTAACTGACTGAGCCACCCAGGCTCCCTCTCTTTTGAGTTTTCAGTTTTTTTTTTTTCTGACACTGAGAATTTCTCCAAATTAGTATTGTTTTCTAGGGAAAAAAGCGAACTGCTGACTTTCATTTTATTTTCTCTTCAATAAACATGTTTTGACCTTCTGATATGTTGAAGACTCTTTGCAAAGTCATGAATATAATAGTCACAAGCTCTTAAGGAGACTCCAATTGGATAAAATATGTACACAAATATCTTTATAAATGTGGAAAATGTGTAAGAAGTGTCTAAATAAAGAGCTACGGGAAGAATATTTACATGGTTATTCATCAAAATACTAATAGGGGTTATCTCTGGGGGTAGATTTTTTTTAAGTGTGCTCTGTGTCCAACATGGAGCTCAAATTCGCGGCCCCAAGATCAAGAGTCATGTGCTCTCTGAGTCAGCCAGGTAATCCTGGGAGTAGAATTTTTAATAATTAAAAATTTTTGTTTTGTTTATCTGCAGGTTCTTAGTTTCTAAAGATAAATATGTATTACAAAAGAGAAACAAATTCCTTCCAGCAAGAGTGTTGCAGAAGACAGGCTATGGCGAGGATATTTAAGCTGAAGGCTGAAGGGATAGAGGTGGGGGGTGGGGGGGATGCATTTCACATGGAGAGAACCACGTGAAACTAAGCCTGAAGTCAAGAAGATGCATAGTAATTGCAGAAAAAAACGACCATTTCAGTTTGTCTGGAGACTAATGTGAGGAAGCTGGGATAGGAGATAAAGCTCGTTGGCTAGGGCTTGCCATTAAGTGCCAGCCGAGTAGTCCAGCATTTCAGAACTGAGGTATCCCCGGAGAAGCTTAGGACAAACACATCCAATGGGATGGGGAAGGCTCATGGGGCAATCATTCTCTAACAAGAGGTAGGACTAAGTCAAGATATGTAGGCAGAGCAGAATATCGGCAGGTGATGGAGAGAAGAATGGCTGCAGCCTCTCAGCAATCAGGGATGTCTAACAAAGACCTTTCTCATGGAAATCTCTGCTGAAGGCTGGGAGAGTGAAGGCAGGAGGTAGGCACTAGCAAATAGGCAAAATCCCTGAGATTGGAGTGGTAGCTTTTATGGCCAGGTGACGACATAGCAGTGGGACTGCCATTCACGGGAATAACTCCATTTTTAAGGATAGAGAGAGCAAGGGGCGGAGAAATCAGAGGAAGAAATCAGGTACAGAGGATGGAAGATACATGCAGGAAGAGGAATAATGATGATCCTGAGGCATAAAAATGATCTTCTGAGGCAGGAATTTTTTTAAAGTTTGTTTGTTTGTGTCTGTCTGTCTGTGATCTCTACCCCCAACATGGGGCTCGAACTCAAGACTCAAAGATCAAGAATCACATGCTCTTTGGACCCAGCCAGCTAGGCACCCCAAGGTAGAATGTTCCTTTTTTTTTTTTTTTTTTAATTTAAATGTTTATTTATTTTTGAGAGAGAGAGAGAGGGAGCACAAATGGGGGGGAGGCGGGCACCAAGGTAGGAATTTCCTATAAGCTTTAAAGGCAGGTCCTAAAAGTTGAAGCAGAGCACTGGAAACATGACTTTGGTCAGCTGTGTGTTCTCTAGAAAGATATAGAAATAATACCTTAACTAATAATATGAGCATATAAATATATCTATTTTCTTTCTTGGCTTTGCAAATATTTGGGCAAGATTTACAGAGAAAAATTTTTAAGGGCATAAATCCTAAACTAGTAGTAACTAAATTGGCATTTTCTTTCACTAAGTTTTAGGATTTATCAAATACTTCTTCATAACACTAGGTTTTTCTTTTAGGCCTACATAGACCCCATTTTATTCTTTTTTCCCCCTAAAGTCAGAGGCCTTTCATGCCTTGATCATTCCAGCCACCTTCCATGGCAACGTAGCTTGATGCTTAGGTCTTACTCCAGCAAAACTTTTAATTAACTTTGGGGAAGCCGAACATCGAAAACTGGCTGAGCCTCCCAATTCCCGCCTCCATACAACGTGATGTCCTGTAGAGGTCTTCTTCCCTGTCCCCTTGCATATAGTGCTGGCTCTGCCACTAATGTGTGACCTCTGGCAAGTCTCTAACCTCTCTAAGCCTTAGACTTATCTGTAAATTACACACAGGAGTTGAATTATGATGTAAAAGATACGAAAGCTCTAAAATTCTATGATCCGGACCCAATAATAAATACAACTTGTTAATAAGTGCAGTTCACTCCTAAGGTTTCAGAATATGGAGCCCATGGAGAAAAGGCTCCAAGTGCTGTAACTGCTCCAAACACCTGGGATAGGGGTGCCTGGGTGACCCAGTTAAGCATCTAGCTTTTGATTTTGGCTCAGGTTATGATTTCATGGTCTGTGGGTTCAAGCCCCGTGTCAGACTCTCCGCTGACTTCGAGGAGCCTGCTTGGGATTCTCTCTTTCCCTCTCTCTGCCCCTCTCCCACTTGCACGCTCCAGCTCTCCCTCAAACCAAATAAACAGTAAAAAAAAAAAAAGAAAGAGCTAGGATAAAACATGAAGTTTCTAAATTTATTTTCCAATTTTTAAAAAAACGTTTTCAAGTTTATTTGGAGGGGGGCAGAGATACAGAGAGGAGAAGAGCAAGAATTCCAAGCAGGCTCTGTGCTGTCAGCACAAGGCTGATGCGGGGGTGGATCCCATGACCCAGAGATCAAGACCTGAGCAGAGATCAAGAGTTGGATGCTCAACCAACTGAGCCACACAGGCGCCCCAATTTATTTTTTATATGTAACTGCCCTTATTCCCAACTTTTATGTCATGGAATTAATTGGGCTTTCTACATTTAGAAATAATAACATTTAAAAAATGCTTTACAACACTGGGGCTTGAGTTAAACTTATTTGAAAGGGAGAATCACGCTAACACTCCGGGGTGCTCAATGTAATGCCTCTTAACGCACGACAAACCTGTGAAGCACTTGATCATAGCTCATTTTGTGATTTGCATAGCCAGCCTATATTAGAATTGTTGGCATTATCATAAGACATTCCCAGCTATAGAAAGAATGATCCATAGAGGATAAGGTTTAAGTGACAAGAGCAATCACAGAAACAAACTGAAGAGCGACATGTATCAGAGAAGACAAGCATTTTCAGTAGTGAAGCTTCAGGGGTGGTTGGGAAGGAAAAATGCAAGCCAAGTCTTTAAAAAATGGGAGGTTGAAATATGATTACCCTAACGGCCTCGAAGACCAATTTTAATTACGTATTAAACGCACAAACGTTTTGGGGGTGGTGGCGGATGTAAAAATGTAGTTTTTACTTCTCTCTCAAACCCCGTTTCCAGATGTCTCAGGATTTTCTCTTGTAGGAGTTTGAACTAGCCCACCAGGTTCAACTACCCTACCATCACATCCTGGGTGTGCTTGGCAGCGATGAAGCACATTGAGAATGGCAGGGCAGGGGCGTGACTCTTTAATTTTTTTTTTAATGTTTTATTATTTATTTTTGAGGGAGAGACAGAGCACGAATGGGGGAGGGTCAGAGAGAGGGGGAGACACAGATTCCGAAGCAGGCTCCAGGCTCCGAGCTGTCAGCACAGAGCCCGACGCGGGGCTCGAACTCACAGACCATGAGATCATGACCTGAGCCGAAGTCGGACGCTCAACCGACTGAGCCACCCAGGCGCCCCGTGGGGCGTGACTCTTTAAACGACAGAAAGGAAAAAGAGGAACAGGAAAGGATAAAGACTAATAGGGATGAAAGGGTGTAAGGCACAGGAAGAGGAAGGGCAAGGAAGAGGCAGCGTCGGGTTGGGGTTGGCTTCACTGTCCTTCAATTTTGGACACCGGTGGTTAGCTTTTGGCCGCAGGGACCAGCCCTGCTGCCTCTGTATGGCGCTGCTGGGCTCTCGGGCATTCCAAAAGGACGGCAAGGCCTGGAGCGGGTCCTGGGCGTAGAGCACAGCACCGAAGCTTCGACTTCTCCCTGCACCCAGGTGTTCTTCAGTCCTTCTCCCCTCGCCCTGGAAGGCGGATTACATCATTCCAACCTGAGCAGCCCGGCCAGTTTTTCCATTTCAGACTCCTGTTCTCTGGAACGTCAACTTTTGCTCCTGAAGTAAACCAGGATGTAGCTCTAATGCTTCTCCTGTTACCATTAGCCACCAGGGAGGGCACTCCAGGATGCGTCTCATCTTAGCAAAGAGCCTATTAATGACCCAGGGCGCCACTTTTTCTGGCGTTTACGAACTACAGCTACACAGGAACTCACGGCCATCAAGGGCTGTCGCTGCGCCAAGCCCCTCAGCTCGACACACGCGACAAACACAACCGGGGGCATCCTCAGCGCGGCCGGGGAGGCGGCCCCGGGAGGAAAGAGGGTGTCAAGGGGCTACTCCAGCGTGCCGCGCCTGCGCAGTCACCAGGCAGCGCCTCCCCGCGGGGCGTACTCTTAACGCGGCGCACCCTATCAGGCGGCCGCAGGGAGCGCGCCCGCGGCCTCGCCCTCTCTCGCCCCTCCCTTCTCTCTTCTCCGCCCTGCCTCAGACAGAGGCTCGGAGAGCCGCCGCACCACTCCCCGCCCCCGCGTGCCCCTACACGCTCCGGCGCGCGTGCGCAGAGGCGATCCGCAGGGCTAGGGCGCGAGGGAAGGGCGGGCGTACGTCCTTGCGTGCGTCTCAGGCAGCGCGCACGCCGGCGTGAGAGGGCACGGGGAAAAAGGTGGCTCTGGCCGGGGCGGCTCGGCTTCCTGTGGCTATGTAGCTAAGCTCGTCGGCTCGGGGTCCTCCACTGCCACCGCCGCGTCCTGGCGCGGAGTTTCTGCTTGGGAGGGAGACTGTCCTCACGCCCGCCGCACTCCCTCGACGGCAGAGCTTGCTTGCTCGCCCGTGGGAGCGTCCCGGCCGAGCAGCCCTGAGGGGGGAGGGGAGGCCATTTTGTCCCGACCGACTCCCCGGAACCGGGCGGAGCGGCTGGGAGAGGCTGCGGAGCCGCGGTCGCCGCCCTCGGAGGCACCGGACGCCGCCACCGTCGGGGGGCTTCCTCGACGAGGCCGTTCGCAGGTCGCCCGCGCCCTCTCGAGCCCTCGTTTTTCCCACGCTTCCCCGGTCCTCCGGCCTGAGAACGCCCGAGCGAGGAGTTGGCTGTAGTGAGAGGGACCGATCCCTTGGGGCCGCCGGCGGCGAGAGCCTGAGCCGCTCCTCCCAATGGCGAAGAAGACGTACGACCTGCTTTTCAAGCTGCTCCTGATCGGAGACTCGGGAGTGGGGAAGACCTGCGTCCTTTTTCGTTTTTCGGATGATGCCTTCAATACCACCTTTATTTCCACCATAGGTAAGACCTGTGGGAAGATGGTGTACGGTCTGGGTAGCTGCAGACCGTTTCTGTTACTCCAGACATCTTGCTTCCCGTAATAAACGCCTTTGTTTCAGTGATTCCGATTCCAAGCGACAGACCTAAGTTACTGTTTGAATCGACATCGAGCTTACTGGGGCGGGGTCTTCCCCTGCTTTCCATCCGGTCTTTTGCTTTCAAGTCTCCTACTCTGTTCGGTGCCTCTGATGCAAAATATGCAGCATTAACCACGTTCCAGAATGCTGTTTCTTTAAGCGACTGCACTGGCTTTTTCCATATTTGTGTGGCGTTACTAGATGCACGATACTTGTAAGGGATTTATTTTAGTGGTTGGGATTGAAGCCGTAGGTCATTTGGTAAAGGCCTGAATTTATACTTCAGGGCAAAGAGAAGATTCTATATGGTCATAACTTAGAGTAAACTTGAGGGTTTGTGTGAGGAATAATTAAAGCAAATTAGAGGGGAAAAGTGAGTTCCCCCGCGTTGACTAATCCATTGATGTGTCAAACAATCGGAGGCTCTTAGTGCTTGGGGTGGGACTCAATGGCATGTTTGCCTCACAGTGCTTTTCCAGACATCAACAGAAACAGTAATCTAAGGGAGATGATCAGTTTCTGTCCTCAAACCCGAAAGAATGAAGTTCTCCCTTCTGTTAGACTTTACGCTAGAATTTACGGGAAAACGTTTGGCCAGTCCTAGCCGAAGAACTTCTAATGTACTTTCACCTTATGTTTCAGAATTACTTAGTGTGGAAGTAAGAACTAAAGATTGACCTTTTTAGTTGGTTTCTGGTTTTGGAAAAAAAAAGGGGGAAGGCTCTGGGAAAATTCCTTTGGATTCTGGTTAGAAAATTTAGTGGCATTAAGACGACTTGTGTTAAATGAATTGTATGCGAAAAATGTCCCCCCCCCCCCCCCCCGCAGTAAATATCTTAAAGGATACATGATTGCCCGTCATTTGGAACCCAGCACTCAGCATTGGGGCAGTGCAGTGAAACCCAGTTATACATGTAACTAGTTTTATATTTGCGATGATTTTAAAAAGCAACTGCAGCCTTCTCTGAACTCTGGGAATTGCAAAATTAAGCTGATTTCAATTTACAGCATTATTGGAATGGTTGATTTGGATTTATGACAAAATTTTTGTTAGCTACTTAATTCATATGAAATTATACTGAAATTAAGTTGGGCAAATGATAATTTTAAATAGATTTTTAATTTTACTCTTCCTTTTTTCGGGATGGGTGGGAGACATTGCAATCATTATTGGATGTGTATCATACTATTCTCTTGACCTGTCATAAATTCCCTGAAATTTAGAACTTGTTTTCTGCTTGTGGATTAGCACTTCCTACCACTAAGTTTGCTTTTAATATGCCACCACTTTTAGCTGTAACTGGGTGGGTCACATGGTTAGATCAGCAAATATTTATTGAGCACCTGATGTTAGGCACGGTTTTAGGTACTATAAGTGGTGAACAGGGTAGACCCCTTGAGCAGTCACAACAGAGCGTGGGAAGTGCTACAAAGGGATGAACGTAGGGAGGAGAGGTGACCAGCCTAAATCATGGGGGAATCTGAGTAAGCTTGCATGGAGATGGTATCTGAAATGAAGCCTGAAGGACATAGGAATTGGACCAGTGGAATAGGATAGGGCCTAGAAATTCTGGAAAAGGGAGCATAGTGTAAACCTTTAGCAAGATCAAGATCAACTTTAACCTGCCATTGAGAAGGGTGGAATGAGAGTAGGAAGCAA
This sequence comes from Prionailurus bengalensis, assembly GCF_016509475.1. Lineage (NCBI taxonomy): Eukaryota > Metazoa > Chordata > Mammalia > Carnivora > Felidae > Prionailurus > Prionailurus bengalensis. The sequence goes on along the minus strand of NC_057354.1, from coordinate 119,944,047 downwards.
TGCATTAAGCCCCATCCATTCTAGTCTTTTCGTAATGGGTACGTACACACAACTAGAACCCAATCCTATAAGATAATGACTCAGTCTTGTGTAGTCTTTCTTTTTTTTTTTTCTTTTTTCTTTTTTTTAAGTTTTATGTATTTAGTGATTTCTGTACCCAACGTGGGGCTCAAACTCACAACTTCGAGATCAAGAGTTGCATGCTCTTCCAACTTTCAGCTAGGCACCCCTTGTGTAGTCCTTTTTTTAGGGGAAAATGTGTGGTGGTTTTGGTTAGAGCCTGCTTGGTTGGAATCCTACTTCCACAGGCTGTGGGACTTTGGCAAGTTACTTACTTAACCTCTTTGTGCTTCAATTTCTTCATTATTTTATTATTATTTTTTAAGCTTATTTATTTATTTTTGAGAGAGAGCACTCGAGCAGTGGAGGGGCAGAGAGAGAAAATCCCAAGTGGGCTCCACACTGGCAGTGCAGGGCCTGATGTGGGACTTGATTTCCTGAATTGTGAGATCATGACTTGAGCTGAAATCAAGAGTTGGATGCTTGGGGCGCCTGGGTGGCGCAGTCGGTTGAGCGTCCGACTTCGGCCAGGTCATGATCTCGCGGTCCGTGAGTTCGAGCCCCGCGTCAGGCTCTGGGCTGATGGCTCGGAGCCTGGAGCCTGTTTCCGATTCTGTGTCTCCCTCTCTCTCTGCCCCTCCCCCGTTCATGCTCTGTCTCTCTCTGTCCCAAAAATAAATAAAAAAATGTTGAAAAAAAAATTCTTTAAAAAAAAAAAAAGAGTTGGATGCTTAAGCAACTGAGGCACCAAGGTGCCTCTCAATTTCTTCTTTAAATAGAATCTACTACATAGGGTAGTTGTGAGGATTTTATGGGTCAGTGAGAGTAAAGCGTCTAGCATGGTGCCAGGCATACTGTAGGAGCACAGTGCTTATTAGCTAGATACAGACTATATGTACCTTTGGCTGTTGAAGGATAGCAGAACAAGTTAGTTGATGGATTGAATGCCCTGCGCACATGGTCACTCACGTATTTGTTAGTCTCTGCTAAACAATTTCACATTAGACTCTGAAAGTTTCATATTTTGATATAAAAATATTTGATATGTTTGGTATTTTGATATAGGAGACAGGCTGAAGAGTGTGAACTGAGAAGTGAATAAGTATGAAATTCTAAGTATAGCTCCAACAGATATTGCATGTATCACTCTGTGCAGGTTTAGAAGTCTATTAAACCAGTGCTGTTTAAAACAAATAGAATCCGAGCCACATATTTTTTGATATTGAAAAGAGTAAAAAAAGGTTTTTTTTTACATTAAAATAAAAGAAGAATTTAATAATGTTTTAACTCATTTTACCCCAAATGGTATCATCTTATTATGTAATCAATATTTAAATATTGTTGAAATATTTTCTATTGTTTTTCTTCAGTGTGTATGTTATACACTGAAACTAATTTCACTTTGGGTTTGGCACGTTTCAAGTGCTCGATAGTCACCTGTGGCTAGTGGCTACCATATTGGACAGTGTATGTCTGAACAGTCTGAACTAGCTAGTTGGCTAGAAATGACTTTGTATGCTATTTTTTTACTTTTTAAAAAATATTATCAGTTGACTAGGGTTATCTCTTTAGTTTTGTTTTTTAAAAAATCTAGAGCATTCGCTAATTATGAATGATAGTGAAATTTGAGTTGTTACTTGATTGTTAAAACCTCTTGAGGTTTGAGTAAGTAGTTACCTTGCTAAGTGAGTATTCAGAAATAAATAGAAGTAAGTATTCACAAGGACCAAACTGCCGATAGAAGGCAGACCCTCATTATTTCAGATGGAATCATTTTAGTTGTTTGTTGGTCATTGATTCTTAGAAGAAAGAATTTTTATGGGCTTATTATGCCCATAGTGCTCACAAAGACTACAGTATTTATTTAAAAAAAATTTTTTTTTTCAACGTTTATTTATTTTTGGGACAGAGAGAGACAGAGCATGAACGGGGGAGGGGCAGAGAGAGAGGGAGACATAGAATCTGAAACAGGCTCCAGGCTCTGAGCCATCAGCCCAGAGCCTGACGCGGGGCTCGAACTCCCGGACCGTGAGATCGTGACCTGGCTGAAGTCGGACGCTTAACCGACTGCGCCACCCAGGCGCCCAAGACTACAGTATTTAAATTTTTCTGTGTACTTTCAATTCCCACGCATTTATAGCAGAAATTATGATATTTATGGTCAGATTTATTGCAGAGTTGCAAAAACAAATTACTGTTATGTCCCACACTCACCATTCTCAAAGTGAATCCAAGGGAACTAGAATATAAGCTGCATGAAGGCAGAGGTTTTTTGTTGTTGTTTTTTGTTTGTTTGTTTTTTGCGGATAGAGGCTAACACTTAGAAGAGTCTCTCTTGAGGCGCCTGGGTGGCTCAGTCAGTTAAGTGTCCGACTTGAGCTCAGGTCATGATCTCACACTCCATGAGTTCAAGCCCTGAGTCGGGCTCTGTGCTGACAGCTCAGAGCCTGGAGCCTGCTTCAGATTCTGTGTCTCCCTCTCTCTCTCTGCTGCTCCCCTGGTCATGTTTTGTCTGTGTCTCAAAAATGTATGTGCTGCCGAAGCGAGCACTCTGTGTCTCAAAAACAAATAAAAACAGGGGCGCCTGGGTGGCACAGTCGGTTAAGCGTCCGACTTCAGCCAGGTCACGATCTCGCGGTCCGGGAGTTCGAGCCCCGCGTCAGGCTCTGGGCTGATGGCTCAGAGCCTGGAGCCTGTTTCCGATTCTGTGTCTCCCTCTCTCTCTGCCCCTCCCCCGTTCATGCTCTGTCTCTCTCTGTCCCAAAAATAAATAAACGTTGAAAAAAAAAATTAAAAAAAAGAATAATAGCTGTTTGGCTAGTAGAATAATTTTAGGGTAAAACTGGTTTGAGAAATATTTGCTAAAGAGAGCTATTCAGGGGTCCATTTGGTTATAGCCCTCTTGGCAGTATGAGATCAGGAAAACATTACCCTTTAATGGTAGTTACATGGACTTGTCCTAAGGCAGAAATTTTTAGTGGGCTGTATTACTGAATGTGCTATTTTTTGGTATTAATTCCTCATTCCATGCCTTGGTGTATTATTACCTTTTCCATAGGGAATATCTTTTGTTGGGAAATGGATTGTCTGGGCTCCATGCAAGAAGTTAAATTGGTAAAGGCTCTTGCCTCTGGAGAGGTATAATGAATGCATCTTTTTTGCTAAGCTTTATTAGAGTAGGATGGTTCCAGTAACCTGCATTTAAGAATTGGTTGATTTAATTGAACTGAGCCCATTTATATGGGGAGGCTGCTTTTTAGAGAAATGAGCAAAACCCCTGTCATATTAAACATGCCTGGACTTTGCTGTGATTCTCAGTCAGCAGCTTATGCTATAGGAATGCCAGGGTGCCTAAGGAATCTTTCATTTTAATACCTAGTTTTAGGATTGATTAAAAACTATCCAGACATTTTTCCAAAGAAGATCTACAGATGGCCAGTAAGCACATGAAAAGTTGTTCAGCATCACTAATAATTAGGGAAATGCAATTCAAAACCACTATGAGATGTTACTGCAACCCATTAGGATGACTGGCTTATCAAAAATGAACTTTGTCAGGGGCTCCTGGGTGGCTCAGTTGGTTAAGCATATGACTCTTGATATCCGCTCAGGTAGTGATCTTTCAGTTGTGAGATTGATATCTGCATTGGGCTCCGTGCTGAGTGTGGAGCCTGCTTGGGAGTCTCCTTCTCCCTCTCTGCTCCTCCCCTGCTCACATACCCTGTCTCTCAAAATAAATAAACATTTTTTTAAAAAATGAACTTTGTCATACAGTTACCTGTTCAAGTTCTTTCAGTACTTTTGGGTTTAGACCCAGAAGTGGAATTTCTGGATCATGTGGTAATTCTATTTTTAAGTTTTTGGGAAACCACCCTATTGTTTTCCACAGCAGCTGTACTCTTTTGTATTCTTACTGTCACTGCACCAGGGTTCCAATTTCTCCAAATCCTCACCATACTTACTATCTAGTTAGCAGCATTATTCACAATAGCCAAATGGTAGAAACAACCCAAATGTCCCCATGAATGGATACACAAAATGTAGTAGTATATGCATAGAGTGGAATATTACTCAGCCTTAAAAAGGAATGAAATTCTCGCATATACAACAACATGGATACCTTAAAAACACTGTGCTAAGGGAAACAAGGCAGACCGAAAAAAGGACAAATACTGTGTGAAATCATTTATATGAGGTACCTAGGATAGGCAAATTCATAGAGAAAGTAGAATAGTGGTTATCAGGGCCTGGAGACTGGGTAATGGGGAGTTATTGCTTAATGTGTACAGAATTTCATTTATTGCTTAATGGGTACAGAGTTTGACTTTGGGAAGATGAAAAAGTTGTGGAGATGGTAGTGGTGATGATTGTATAATAATTAGAATATCATGTAATGCCACTGAACTGTATGCTTAAAAATGGTTAAATGCACAAAAAGACAAATATTCACTATATGCTTGCATTTACATGAGGTATCTAAAGTCAAATTCATAGAAACAGAAAGTAGAATGGTGAAAGGTAGAATGATAGTCCCTTAGGGACTGGGAGAAGGGGGAAATAGGGAGTTGTTTAATGGGTATAGAGTTTCAGTTTTGTAAGGTGAAAAAGTTCTGGAGATCTGTTGCACAACAAAGTGAATATACTTAACATTACTGTACCATACACTTAAAACTTGTTAAGATAGGTAAATATTTTTTTTAACTTTTATTTATTTATTTTGATGGAGTGGGGGCAGAGGTGGGGGTAGACAATCCCAACAGGCTCCACTCTGTCAGTGCAGAGCCCAACATGGGGCTCAAACTCACCAACCATGGGGCTCGACCTGAGCTGAAACTAAAAGTCGGACGCTTAACCGACTGAGCCACCCAGGCGACTCATGATGGTCAATCTTATATGAATTTTTACCACAGTTTTTAAAAACTGGTAAATTTTATGTTATGTGTATTTTACTAAGAATCCAAAAAACAAAAGCTACCCAACACTTGTCCTAGTTCTCTGTAAGAGCATTTAATCACAGGCAGTTCCTCGGTGTTCCATGTGATAGTTACTGTTAACCAGTGGTCTTTGAGTCAAGAGGATCCTATATGGTACTTTCCCACACTTAAGTATCATTGGTCTGTACTCGATACTGAAGACAGGTTTGTCTTTTTGTTGTGTGTACCTACATGGAGCTCCTTGGGATGTAGAAAAAAAAATATCAATGCAGGAAAAGAATCCTGCAATTAATTTTAAGTCAAGAAACAGATTGATGAAGTGAAGTAAGTTCCAAAAGATTTTATGGGTAATTAGTGAAAGCTTTTTTACTAGAATCCAGATCTAGTTCTGTGGCCATATTTCTGATTCTGAGAACTTCATGGTTTTGTTTGAAAAAAATTAATGATGGCTAATTTTCCCATTCATCAATTTCTATTTGAAAAATGAAGTTGCAGTGCTGTTTTTTGTTTTTGTTGTTGTTTTGGCAGGAGTGAAGAAGTAACAAGTATCAGCACCAAATATCAAGGAGTTTTGTTTGGGTTACTTGTCCTTGCAAACCTAGAGCTTAACAGAGTAGAACTAAGCTGATGTTAAGGATGATTATTTTCACTTCCAGAATTACAGTGTATAAGAGTGTACAAATAAGTTAAAGGAATACCTGTATGCCTGTTCGGTTTGAAAAAGAGGAAGAGTGATAGAAATATTGGCAATCTCAACTTTTAACAGTACCAGTTTGCCCAGTCAGTGCTGTGGTGGGAACTGTAATTAGTAGAGAACTGTTAGAGCTCGTTGAGTGTTGATTTACAAATTAGAAACTTTTATTTAGCATAAAATATAAATTGCTAAAGATGTATTCTGTGTAAATATGAAATATAAATTAGCTAAAGAGATATGCATGGGAAAAATGCTTATGGAGTTGGTTAGGTCAGAAAGGAAGAGTTCAAGGAAGCTACAGAGAATGTTAATAGAACATTTTCTGAATCTGGAAGACCAATAAAAGTCTTGTAAAGATCATAGATTTGCTTCCTTTAAATCGATGAATATTGGGGGTTAATGGAATCCTGTTTTTTTTTTTTTTCTCTTGAAGATTTTATTTTTAGGTAATTAGGTGAACTTTACATCCAACATAGAGCTTGAATTTAACAACCCCAAGACCAAGAGTCGCACGTCCTACCTACTGAAGCAGCCAAGTGTCCTTGGAATAAGTTTTTAAAATTTGAATTATAAGATAAAGACTTTGAAAATAAATCGTTAGAATAAAATATTAGTGCAGAAAACTCACCTGAAGAGAAATCTGAAATGAGAAAAAATTTTCTTTGAAAACAGTACTGCATATTTTGGATTACAAGCAAAAGTGATTGCTTGAGGTTTATCCTTCTTTCCAGAGATGAAATTTTTTTTTTTTTTTTTTTTTTTTTGAGGAAAACAGCCATTGGTGGTGGAACACAGAGTTTCCAGTATGGCCCAGAAACAGAGCATCCAAGGTTGTAAATCATTAGAAAAAGGAAAAACAGTTTTGTGGAGACCCAAATAGTACAGTGTATCAAAATCAGTATAGAAGGACAGTGTTGATTTGTTTCTTTCATATTAATAGGGATGTATATGCAGACGTGTTTTAATAGAAATTTTTATTAAGGCAATTGTAGATTCATATGCAGTTATAACAAATAATACAGTGGGAATTCTTGTGCATTCTACCCAGTTTTCTCAGTGGAAACATTTTTTGAAACTTGTGTAATATCACAACCAGGATATTAACATCTGGCACAGTACATCAGTCTTACTTTACATTTGCATACATACATGCATTACATATTTATGTTTCTCAGGTGTTTTGTTTTGTTTTGTTTTAGTGTTTATTTAGTTTTGAGGGAAAGAGAGCGTGAGTGGGAGAGGGGCAGAGAGAGAGAGAGAGAGAGAGAGAGAGAGAGAGAGAGAGGGGTGGGGGGAAGACACAGAATTGGAAGCAGGCTCCGGGCTCTGAGCTGTCAGCACAGAGCCTGACGCAGGGCTCGAACTCACAAGCAGCGAGATCATGACCTGAGCTGAAGTTGGATGCCCAAGCGACTGAGCCACCCAGGCGTCCCTGTTTCTCAGTTTTACTTGTTTTGATTTGTATATTTTTTTTAAGAGTTTTTTTTTTTAAATTTTTCTTTAACATTTATTTATTTTTGAGACAGAGAGAGACAGAGCATGAACGGGGGAGGGGCAGAGAGAGAGGGAGACACAGAATCGGAAACAGGCTCCAGGCTCTGAGCCATCAGCCCAGAGCCTGACGCGGGGCTCAAACTCCCGGACCGCGAGATCGTGACCTGGCTGAAGTCGGATGCTCAACCGACTGAGCCACCCAGGCGCCCCATGATTTGTATATGTTTTAAGTTCTCCATAGTTTTATCACTTGTATATGTTAATGTAGCCACTACCACAGTGAAGATACTGAGCAGTTCCAAGAAGCAAAGATCCCTGGTGTTCTTTTAACTATACTCCTACCCCTGCCCCCATGTGTCTCCTCCAGAACTTTGTTTTTCATTTATAAAATTTTGTCGTTTCGTAAATGTTATATAAATGGAATTGTACAGGGTATACCTTTTGGGGTTGGCTTTTATTCACATAGCATAATTCTCTGGAGATTCACCCAAGTTGTTGTGTGTATTGGTAGTTCTTTTTTATTGTGTAGTATTCCATGGTATGCATTCACCAGTTTGTTTAACCATTCACCTGTTGAGGAACATCACTGCTGATTCCACTTTTTGGCTGTTGTGAGTAAAGCTGTTAGGAATATTTGTATACAGGTTTTTATATGATCATAAGTTTTCATTTCTCTGGGATAAATGCCCAATAGTATAATTACTGGGTCATATGGTAATTGCATGTTTGGTTTTATAAGAAACTACCAAACTGTTTCCAGAATGGCTTTACTATTTTATATTCCCACCAGCAGTGTGTGAGTGATCTAGTTTCTCTGCATCCTCACCAGCATTTGGTGGTGTTACTATTTTGTATTTTGCTATTCTGGTATCTGTATAGTGATATTCTCAGTGTGGCTTTAATTTGCATTTCCCTGCTGGCCAGAGGTGTTGAAAAATCTTTTTATGTCCTTATTTACCATCTATATATCTTCTGATGAAATGTCTGTTCATGTCAGTTGCCCATTTTCTTTGATTGTTTTTACTGTTGAGTTTTGAGAGTTCTTTGCACATTTTATTTATTTATTTATTTATTTACTTACTTACTTACTTACTTACTTACAGTTTATTTTGAGAGAAAGTGGGAGTGGGGGAGGGGGAGAGAGAGAATCCCAAGCAGGCTCTATACTGTCAGTGCAGAGTCCAATAGATGTGGAACTTGAACTCATGAACCGTGAGATCATGACCTGAACTGAAGTCCGATGGTTACCTGAGTCACCCAGGCACTCCTCTTTATACATTTTAGATACTAGTCCTTTGTTGGATTTGTGGTTTGCAGGTATTTTCTCCTAGTCTGTATCTTGTCTCTTCTTCATTATGTGGACATTCATAGAGCAGTTTTAATTTTGATGAAGTCTAATTATTTATTTATTTTTTTTTACGGATCATGCTTTTGGTGTCTAAGAACTCTGTTTAGTCCTAGATCCTGAAGATTTTCTTCCATGGTGTTTTCTAAATGTTATCATTTTACATTTTACATGTGAGCCTGCAATCTATTTTGAGTTAATTTTTTTTTTTTAATTTTTTTTTTTTCAACGTTTATTTATTTTTGGGACAGAGAGAGACAGAGCATGAACGGGGGAGGGGCAGAGAGAGAGGGAGACACAGAATCGGAAACAGGCTCCAGGCTCTGAGCCATCAGCCCAGAGCCCGACGCGGGGCTCGAACTCACGGACCGAGAGATCGTGACCTGGCTGAAGTTGGACGCTTAACCGACTGCGCCACCCAGGCGCCCCTTGAGTTAATTTTTGTATATGGTGTGAGTTTTAGGTTGAAGTTAATCTTTTTTGGCTATGGAATGGATATTCAGTTGCTCCAGTACCATTTATTGAATCTACAGGCCTTTTGTTTTTTGTTTTTTTAAATCTCATAATCAGGTGGTGCAGATGTTTTGAAGGCTTCAGAGATTATGTATAAGAGTGAAAGTTGACTCACGTGACTCTTTTATATAATAGCAACTTATACTCTGCTTTCTGAAAGATTTTCAAAATTTTTATCAGTGATATATATTTGAAATAAAATACTGGTATAAGATTTTTAGTAATAAAGAAATCTCTCGTCCTATCCCTGTCCATCCCCAGTCTTGCTCTTGAGAGGCATCGTCTAGCTCTTCTGTTACCTACCTCTGTATTTTTATTCGTTTTGTTTTGTTTTGTTTTTGAGAGAGAGCAAGCGCGTGTGCATGGGCTGGATAGAGGGGCAGAAGGAGAGAGAATCTTAAGCAGGCTCCATGCTCGGTGCAGAGCTGGACACAGGGCTTGATTCCATGACCCTGGGATTGTGACCTGAGCTGAAATCAAGAGTCAGGCGCTCAACCAACTGGACTACCCAGGCGCCCCACTATTTTTTTTATTTTCAATGTTTATTTTAGAGAGAGAGAGAGAGAGAGCGAGCGAGCACGAGTGGGGAAGGGGCAGGGAGAGAGGGAGACACAGAATCCAACCGAGGCTCTGAGCTGTTAGCACAGAGCCCAACATGGGGCTCAAACTTACAAGCCATGAGGTCATGACCTGAGCCAAAGAAGTCAGATGCTTAACTGACTGAGCCACCCAGGCGCTCCTTATTTTTATTTTTTTAAGTAAACTCTGCGCCCATGGTGGGGCGCAAACTCACAACCCCCAGTCACATACTCTATTGACTGAGCCAGCCAGGTGCCCCTACATACCTCTGTTTTCAAATGATATGTCCGTATATCTCTTGAGTCATTAATTAATTTTCTGTTTAAAATTTTTTGATGTTTATTTATTTTTGAAAGATACCAAGCACGTGAGAATAGGGGTGGGGCAGAGAGAGGGGGACAGAGTATCCAAAGCAGGCTCTGCGCTGACAGCAGCGAGCCGGATGTGGGACTTGATCTCACAAACTGTGAGATTATGACTGGAGCCAGAGTCGGATATACCGACTTAGCTGCCAAGGCGTCCCATTTTTATATATTTTTTTTTAATTTTTTTTTTCCAACGTTTATTTATTTTTGGGACAGAGAGAGACAGAGCATGAATGGGGGAGGGGCAGAGAGAGAGGGAGACACAGAATCGGAAACAGGCTCCAGGCTCTGAGCCATCAGCCCAGAGCCTGACGCGGGGCTCGAACTCACGGACCGCGAGATCGTGACCTGGCTGAAGTCGGACGCTTAACCGACTGCGCCACCCAGGCGCCCCCCATTTTTATATTTTTCGAAGTGAGAGAAAGTGCACACACATGGGCGCACACGCAAGTGGGGAGGGGCAGAAAGGGGGGGCAGAGAGAGAATCCCAAGCAGGCTCTGCATTGTGTGAGTACAGAGCCTGATGCTGAGCTTTAAACTCATGAACCACAAGTTCAACGACTGAGCCGAAGTCAGACACTTAACTGACTGAGCCACCCACGTGTCCCATTAATCTAATATTAGTTGGGAATTTTAACGTTTTATAATCTCATCCTACTCTTTCTCCTTTTTGTCAAATTGGTTTCTGGTGGTTCCATGCTCATGTAAATATTCCCTGTTAAGCCAAATAATTTATTATGACTCTCTCTTTCCTCTGAAGTTAAAATTCTCTTTATTTGATTAATTTCATTTTACCCATTGTCAAGTTTTCCTACATCCTCCAACAGCCTCTCAGAATGATTATACAGTCATACTGTCAGAGAGATAATTTTTTTTTTTCCTGGACACACCTCTTCTAGATCTTTTCTCCTTCCTGCTTCAGTAATAGATTGGTTAGTAACTAAGCCTGTTGTACTGCTATTGCCTTGGGACTTCCCTTAACTGCCTCTTCTTTGTGATACTGTTTTTTGGTTTACTGCCTTGGATCCTTTACTCTTCTAAGTAGCTTCTTGAAAAAAGGTTGTATGGCAAAGGAAGTTTTTTGAGACTTTCCATTTTGACATCTTAATTCTTTTTAATTCAATTGAAGGTCTGATAGGGATAGAATTCTAAGTTGAAAATAATTGTTCCTTAGGGTTTTGAAAATATTAGTCTATTTTCTAGTTTCTGATGTTGCTAACAAATCCGGTACAATTCTGATTTTTTTTTCCCCCTAAGAGAAAGAGCGCACAAGTAGGGGAGAGGGGCAGAGGGAGAGAGAATTTTAAGCAGGCTCCCCACTCAGCCTCATGTGGGGCTCAATCCCACCACCTTGGGATCATGACCTGAGCTGAAGTCAAGAGTTGGATGCTCACCTGACTGAGCCACCCAGGCACGCCCTCATTCTGATTCTTTATCCATTATTTGTGATCTAGTTTGTCTCTAGAAGTTTTTAGATTTAAAAGTTTTTTTAGGGGTGCCTGGATGGCTCAGTTGGTTAAGCATCCAACTTCGGCTCAGGTCATGATGTCACAGCTCATGGGTTTGAGCCCTGCTTCCGGCTCTGTGCTGACAGCTCAGAGCCTGGAGCCTGCTTCAGATTCTGTGTCTCCCTCTCTCTCTGCCTCTCCCCGACTGTGTTCTCTCTCTCTCAAAAATAAATAAAAATGTAAAAAATTTTTTTAAGTTTTTTTGATGACTGGTAACAGATTCCAGAATGATGTATCTTAGTGGGTGGGGTCTTTTTTTTTTTTTTTTTTAATGAACCCATTTTTCTAAATACTTGGTCTTTATGTTTTTTTCTTGCATTTTTACCCCCTATAATTTTCTTCCCTTTATTTTGTTTTTTGTTTTTTGTTTTTTTTAGTTTATTTATTTATTTTGAGAGCGAGCAAGCAGGGGAGGGTCAGAGAGTGATGGGGAAAGAGTGTCCCACAGAGGTTCCATACTGTCAGCACAGAGCCAGGCATGGGACTTTAACTCATCACCTGAGGTGAAATTTAGAGTCAGCCGCTCAACTGACTTGAGTCACCCAAGTGCCCCCTTTATTTTGTTTTTAATTGGTTTTTGGACTTTTTATTGTGTAATTTCCTATTTTCCAGCTTTGTTAATTGGTTTTCTTTTCTTTTTTTTTTTTTTAATTTTTTTTTTTTAACGTTTATTCATTTTTGAGACAGAGAGAGACAGAGCATGAATGGGGGAAGGTCAGAGAGAGAGGGAGACAGAGAATCTGAAACAGGCTCCAGGCTCTGAGCTGTCAGCACATAGCCTGACACGGGGCTCGAACTCACGGACCACGAGATCATGACCTGAGCCGAAGTCGGACGCCCAACCGACTGAGCCACCCAGGCGCCCCTAATTGGTTTTATTTTCTGGAAGATTTCCTCAACTTTATCTTTTAACTTTTCTATTGAAGGTTTTAGTTCAGCTGTCATATTTTAAAATTTGTAGTAGTTTTTTCTTGTTTTTTTTTTTTAAAGTGTACTCTTTTCATGAATTATTTTTTTCTTGGGAGATAGCTTGTTTGACATTTCTATTTCTTGCCTGTTTTTTCCTTCAAGTTTTCTGTGCTCTCCCCACATTTGTTTTATTCTGTATTTTAGAGGCCTTTCTCAAATGATTGGTAATTTCAGGGTGTATGTTCATAATTAAGAATGGGTCATTATTTTTTTTTTTAATGTTTATTTTTGAAACAAAGAGAGACAGAGCATGAATGGAGGAGGGTCAGAGAGAGAGGGAGACACAGAATCCGAAGCAGGCTCCAGGCTCTGAGCTGTCAGCACAGAGCCCGACGCAGGGCTCAAACTCACAGACCAGACCGTGAGATCATGACCTGAGCTGAAGTCGGACGCTTAACCTACGGAGCCACCCAGGCGCCCCAAGAATGGGTCATTAAAAAGATGTTTGCAAGCTCTGTAAGCATGGGTGGGGCTTTTTAACTCCCTGTTTTTGTCTCTCCATACTCCATTGAGCCTCTTGTTCTTGAATTCAAAGTATATCGGTTTTATATTTTCTGGAGAATAAACCTTTAGATTCCTGCTTAGTCTTGTGGAGTGGTAAAATCTGGCTATTTGAGATGGAGGCTAGATCTTGGGGTGTCCATATGTAAACCTTTAATCAGTTTCTGCCTGGTACCTGATAACCTCCTATTAAACCTTTCTCAGGGTTCTGAGACATGAAGTGGCTTGCTCCTCATTGGTGTCTTTAGTGGACCCTGAGGTCATAAGATTTTTTGTCTTCATCTATTATGGTTAGAGTTACAATGTCTATTCATTTATTTTTATTTAAAATTTTTTTTGTTAACATTTGTTCATTTTTGAGAGATGGAGAGATACAGAGCGTGAGTGGGGAAGGGGCAGAGAGAGAGAGGGAGACACAGAAGCTGAAGCAGG